>NW_025335798.1:7995632-8128289 GCF_004798865.1 Varanus komodoensis | reverse complement strand
GGAATGACTTAGGGGCCCAGATGGGGAATTTGGACCTCATACCAGATTGGCTGCCTTCCCGGAATAAAGTATCATATGTAGTTCACTCTCTATAACCAGCTCCATTAACTAGGTGCCCAGTTTCTTTCAAAACCCTGGATAATTGCATCAGTGGTGTGACCTCCCGCTCTCTGAATCTTGTGATGGGGATAGAATTGGACTATTATGGAGCAAATGAACTGAAGGCTGTGCAAAAGAAGCAGTTGCAAAAAAGTGCCAATAATCCACAAGTAGGAGGAGAGAAGTCAGTTCAGAGGCAGGCTTGGGAGAAGTGTGGGCAAGCATGTATGTTCAATTGTGCAAGAAACAGGACCGCAAGATCTCCCTTGAGGATAGAACTGCCCAAGTGCAAACATGCCTTCCAGCTTTCAGGTGGCTTGGTGATTTTAAAAATTGTATCACTTTTGGGTCACCTGGTAGTTACATCACTTTTATTTCAGTTTTCAAATGGGAATGTTAAGCTGATAGCAAGACCCCATGTCACGTAATGCGGAATGAAGTGAAAGGCTGAGGAGGCAGAATTCTGGCTGTTCTTTTATTGATTGTAAATCGCTATATTGCAGATTTTATCAACATAACTGAAGGCACAATACTATGCATGTTGAGAAAATAAAATGGCTTACAACTCCCAGCATGCACCAGCCAACATGGCTGGCTGGGGCACAGTGGGAATCATAGCTCTTTTTTTCTGTTTCAACATACATAGCATTAACTCCTAAAACATATTGGAGAACATCTGTCTACTTGCTGAGCCAGTTTACCTAATGCAGGGAGCTTCTTACATGAGGAATTTTAGTTTTTTAAAAAAGTAACTCTGCATGCAGCCTATCCTGTCATTTTGCAAAATAAGGAGAATGACTCTATGTCTTGCTGAGGCCATGTAGAGATGCTATGGCTGGACAGGTAACTGAATGCAGCTTCTGCATCTATTATCACTTCCATTAGACCTTTGGTTTGGCAAAGACTTCTGCATGATTGATTTTAGCATGGTGGGTGAGCACATTTAGAAACTATTTGGGAATAAAGTACTTGGAGGCATAATATTGTTTTAATGCAGGGGCCTCAAACTCAACTTACCTGGGGGCCACTGGAAGTAGAGTCTGGGTGAGGCTGGGCCGCATCAAGCGGTGGTGGTGGGCCGCTCATCCGGAGGCCAGCCTGGGCGCCGCCACCGCTTTGAAGGCCGCAGGGCCCCTCCCCCGTGCCCCGCCGTCCCGGCAAGTGGCCCGCGGGCCGCGAGTTTGAGACCCCTGTTTTAATGCAATAAAACTCCTGCATACATGCACCTAGTGTGGCAAAGTTTCCTCCTCTGCTTGGAAGTTTGCAGAGCTTAGCAATAGCTCCAGGTTGCTTTCAGCTTCAAGAATACAAATTCTTATTTAAAGTAAATTCTTCCTGTTTTCCACCTGTTCCTAGACAAGCCTCACTTGATGCAAGAAAAACTTCAACCCTATTTAAGCTTTGTAGAGAGACAAAAAATGAAAGTGCCCCCTTGTCTGAAAGGCTTGTTTGGTCCTGTCTGTGCACTTACGGCTTCTGGAGCTATTTTTGGAAATTGTTAGGAAACTTCAGCTGGTCCAGAATGCTGTGGCCGACTGCTGATTGAGGCTCATTACAGGGAGCACATGATTCCCTTGTTACAGTAGCCGCACTGACTCTCAGTCTGCCTGTGCACAACTCAAAGAGTGCTGCTTTTGACAATATAAAGCCTTCTATAGCTTGGGATCAGGCTGCCTGAAAAACCACCTTCTCCCATACGAGCCTGCCTGGGTTTTCAGAATGGTGCTTTTTGGGTACTGCCTCCCTCAAAGGTACAGTGGGAGCTGACCGAAGAGATGGCCTTCTGTGGGGCTGAGCCCAGGGCATGGAACCCCCTGACAAAGCAAGCACGGCTCCCTTCCTGCTCTGCTGCTCCCGGAGGACTTAGGCTTGGAAGTGGGTCTGCTGGGTGGGACGCCGCCAAGTGGGGCTTGTTCACAAAGAGACAGCACACATATAGTGCAGGCCCCATACATGGCGTACAAGAATCACAATTAAATACTTACATGTCTAAAGAGAGAGACAGGATGGCATTCTAATTTTCAATTCACAGAACCCAATAAACCTTTTTTTTTTTCTTTTTGCTGCTTAGCTACTGGGTTTGCAAAAAGAGTGTGTGCGTGGGTAGGCAGACGAGAGAAAAAGGCTCTCTCGATGCATGGAAGAGATTTTTAACTGGATTTCTGCACTGAAGTACAGGATTGGGCATGAAGGCTGAAAGAGGCCCTTCTGACCTTTGATGCTACAGCACCTTCCAGCAATAAGATTAAGAAGAATAACAGTATCTTTTCTGGGCTGAGAGACGTGCCGTCATGCTGCTCCTTGGCCATGCTGTTCACAGAAAAAGGCCTTAAAATTTGGCTCCTTTAGGACCAGTGTGTGGAATGTTGTCGGGGGCGGTGGCAGCACCAGCACCCACGCACATGCGCACAGAGAGGCATGAGAGAAATCCACCTCCCCCCACCCTTCAACCACATACATTCCTTTTTTGTGCTTTGACAAGCTTCTAAGCTTTCAAGAACCCGGCCAAGATCTGCCTCTAGAGATCTGTTTCCTCCTGCCCCTAATGGATGTAGACAGCGTAACGTATTTCACCTTGACCATCAAACCCAAAAAGGCCTGATCTGACAACAGTCATGACAAGTTCCTGGCCAGAAAATGCTCTCTGCTGAAAAGCACAGAGGAAAAAGAGATGTGTGCCATCGCTTTTACAGCAAAACAAAAAGGTCCATAAAACGCACACGTGAAATTACAGAACGCCTCCTCAAGGGACGATTAGTGAAGAAATGGCTTTTGGCCCATCACAACATGCTCCTACTTAACTACAATTCATATTCAGCATTTTTAGAACAGGTCCTTGTATTTATTGTCTAAATTCTGTGCTCAACCCACTTATGGACTCATTTATTTAAATTTCTTCTATGCCTTAATATGCTGGGGGTAATAAATGCAAGTTTACAAGTTCTAAATGGACCCTTGTCCTGGGGGAGAGTGATGTAAATTCCACAGGAAACAGACAAAGGAAAGGAGGCTATCCAAAGATGAGCAACTCCAGCTGGAAGGCTGCTGCTGAATCTCCACGTCATGTATAACGGCGGACTATTTCTTAAACACAGCCTCAGATCCTGATTTCCAGGCAGAATCAGGGAAAATTGGACACAGTGTGCCAAAACCTATGGGCAGTCCCATTAAGCAGCAATAGTTCGTGTTGTTTTTTGTTATGTGCCATCAAGTCATCTCCAACTTATGGCAACACTATGAATGAATACCCTCCATAATGTCCTGTCCTTGACAGTGCTGCCTTAACTCTTGTAAACTCAAGGGTATAACTTGCTTTATGGAATTGAATCATCTCATATATGGTCTTTCCTCTCTCATGTCTTCAACTTTCTCTAGCATGATTGTCTTCTTCAGTGAGTCTTGCCTTCTCATGATGAGCCTGAAGTACAACAGCTTCAGTTTAATCATTCTTGCTTCCAGGGAAAGTTCTGACTTGATGTAATCTAGGACCCACATGTTTGTCTGCCAGTCCAGGGTATCCACAAAGCTATATTCCAGTATTGTATTTCAAATGCATCAATTTTCTTCTCGTCAGTTTTTCTTGATGGCCAAGTTTCACACCTATACACAGAAACTGGGAATGCAATAGTGTGGATGATCATGGCCTTGGTCTCCAGTGAAAGGTCCTTCTGTCTGATGTACCTTCATTGCTGCCCTTCCAAGTCTCAAAAAGAATCAGACAAATATTTCTTAATGGAAAGTTCCATTGGTGGAAAATGTGTGGCCTTCCAGATGCATAGAATGCAACACCCATCATAACAATGCTAGTGACCTCTTGGGCTGGGTTCTACCCTTCCTGACTTAAACATTCTTAGCTGGGTTTAAGATTTTAAGATTAAGATTAACCCCAACACTCAAGATTTTGGAGATTTAATCCTCTTGACTTCTCATTTCAACTTCCTTTTCAGTGATGTGTTCATTTTAGAGAAGTTTCTTCTTTTGAAGTCAAATGTGACTATGTTGGACTTCTTTGGTAAGTATCAATTTAAATATTTATGACTGACAGAATTGTGACTACTGTTTCCAGTCGGTTCAACAACACATCTCACACTGCTTACTTTCCTCTGATCAGTTTCATAACCAACTTTTATTTATTTATTTATTTATTTATTTATTTATTTATTTATTTAGGGGACTTCTATGCCGACCCATTCGCTGAAGTCTAATGTGTTTTAGGACACATTGTTACAACACTACTTTGTTTGGAGTCCTCCTTGATTTCATTTTCCATCTCAAGAGTACCCTGATCATTCTGGTCTATGGGACAATAACAGGATTCTAGAAATAAAGTAGTTTTGGAACAAGTATTTTTAACCACAATATTTCTGAGAATGAATCTGTCTTTTTCTAGACTTTTAGACTACTTGACTATGAAACCACCAGAAATATACTATTAGAATATTCTTCTGCATTAGTGCTGTCAGATTCTCAAGAATTCTGCCACTTTGTATAGGTTTCCAGATATCATGGACTCTAAGCAACAATTAAAAATGCACAGGTGTGTTGTAGAAAATGCATGTTATGCATACAAATTACAATCATGTACAACTTTGCTCCTTCCTGGGAAAAAAAACCTGTATATGCCCAGGGAAAAGCATGTTCCTTAAGTATTTGTGTCCAGGCCATTGAAGGCAAACCCTAGCACTACAAGCTAGACTTGGAAACAAACAGGCAGCTACTGCACTTCTGTCTAAACTGGCGAATTGGGATCTGAATACTGGGACTGAATTGGGACTGAATAACTTCAGTCAAAAACCATTTTGGTGGCAACCCCACTAGAATGCAGTGTAGCAATCTGAAATTATGGGGGCATGAATAATGGTAGCCAGATTATCCCTGCCTAGACATGGTGGCAGCTGGAGAAACATACCAGTGGCAGCTTGGGTGCCCAGTGAGACGGGTAGAATGTGCGCATCTCAGTTACGGAACTGGGTCATCTTTCCACATGTATTTTGAATGGCAGATGTCACTAAAAAGCAAATGGGCAAAAAAGGGAAAGTGTTGCGAGTGTGCATGCTGTCTGATCACAGGAAAGTGCATGAGAGACTACTTGTTTTGGTGGAACTGATGGATCAGATTCCAGCGATGAGGAGGGTACCTATTCTGGCAGGACTGACCACTCAAGGTCTTGCGACTTCGCAAGGTTTTGCTTTGGGAGAGGTTATTGTATGTCACCATTGCAGGGTGGTTTAATTAGGGACACAGTGGGAGGAGCAAAAGCATGCCTGGTTTCACAGACTTTCTCTCCACGGAGAGCGATGAAGAAGGGTTCATAAAGGAAGTTTTCGATAAAGAATGTCATCATTTTGCTTTGTGTATGCTCAGACTTGAATGTAATCATAAAGACTTCTGGCAAAGAAGCACTGGGGAGATTGATCCTGCTGGAAGAGAAAAGCACAGCTCGTGACAGCAATCAAGAATTGCTTATGCATCTACTATTCACCTTTCAGGTAACATTCCAGTTACAAGTGATATAATGCCAGTTTGGACCAAGGTCTGGGAGACCAAGTTTCCAAGCCTCACTCAGCCATGAAGTTCACAGTGATCTGGTTCCCACATAACAACAAACCACTGCAAGGAAGTCTCCCTGCAAGGTTGTTACCCACAGTTTTTTAAAAAAGCAAGCTGTGGTAGGTATGCAGCCTAACTTGTTACATTTGAACCCAGCCGGGCTGGGTTGTTGGGGTGGTTAGCAACCCTGAAACAGCTCATGGCTGAAAGGGAAAGAGTGACAGGCCAAGCCACCATGAATTAGTTCCCCCGTGGGGCTTTTTGTGGTACACCAGTCAGAATTTTTAAAATCCAAGCAGTGGTAGGGTCTGTCTGTTGCCAGCAGTGTTGACCTGTCACTTTCTCTCTCTCCATCTAATCTGAAGATATGGGAGGTTGTAGTGGTAGCTGTAAGAAAACTGTATATATCGCCCTGAGCTTCTTGACTGGTTATGTTATAAAGTTTGCATAATGTTATAAAGTTTGCATAATTTTATTTTGATGGCACATTATAGGTATTTGACACATGCAAGAATGGAAGCTTGCTTTGCATACATCTTATAAAGAGTAAGTCATCAGTTCGAGGAAATGACCCACAAAATAAGGGCCAATACAGTAGGGGGAAACCCGACAAACAGGAAAGTGGGAAATTCTTGCCAAAGCCCAGGAGAGTTGGTAGAACAACATTGAAAAATGGAGCTGAACAATGAAGGACTGATAAAACTAGGCATATGAACTGATTCATAAAGTGACAAGGCCTCTTGGCTCTATCTCTGAGTTCCCCTTGTGGTTTTAACACAGAACCCCCAAAATAAGGATCCAGAGAAGAGTCTAAGGAATGGTCAACGGTGGAGTCTATTCCACCGTTGGCAGCCACATACTCCATTTGTCAACAACACCTCAAAGCCTGTAGGGCCCAATTCCTATGCTAACATTTGCCGTGACAAAGTTAGCACTGACACCATTGAAAAAAATTAGAGCTGTCAGTGATAGATGCTGTTCACAAGAATTATGCAGCATGCAAAATCTATGTAGTAGTATTATCTTCTGAAGACTTTACTGCATAAATTCTAAACATCTAAATCAGAAGACCTAAAGGATTTGGTGTTAAATATTCCTCAAAAATGTGGGGAGGAATGTTTCCTCACAAAAATGTGAGGAAAAGAAAGGAAAAATGAAAAGAAGACAACTAAAGCTGCCCTTCTATTAGAATGCTATTAAATTTCTACTGAGACTGAGACAGATTGGAGATGTGTGATTCAAACAACTGCCACAAGCACTATTTTAAGATTTGGAATAAGATAGTCTTAGGTTTTCTGCCATATATTTGTAATAAATTTCCATTTCACTTTCATTATCCATTCTTTTAAAAAATAGGTCAATAATGGTCTGGCAAGCACATTAGCTAGGGAACAAGAGCAGACAGAAACTGCTCTGTTATTTAATAATTCAAATCCCAACTGCTTAATTAAAAACAGTTTTGCTAGATGGGGAAAAATGAATAAGAAACCACATCTTGTTTCACAGAATCCTCTGACTGACATAAAAGATTTGCCTCCTTCTTCTTTTTAAAAATAGATTATACATCATGATCTGGAGAAAGAACAGCCTTCTGGGGAAGTTGACTGCAACAGAGTTCTTACCCCTCACCCAATATTCTTGTGGCACTTTTCTGCACCATTAGTTTAGGATTTCAAGAATACAGTGCTGAGATATTCCTAGTCACAGAAGCTCAGACTGCCAAGTCCCTTTGACTGAAGTCTAATTCTGGGATGATCATGAATAGAATGATTTCTTCTCAATTCATAAAAATGCTATAAATAAATAAATAAATAAATTCTCACATCACATTTACCCTGCAATGAATATCGATCCGAATAGGATTGTTGCTTTTATGTAGCTTGGAAAATGGCCATCAAGCACCGGTTTGTCATGTTGCCCTCTACTAAACATGTTATCCGCTAATAAACTTGGCTTCAGATTAGACAACCTATATATTTTTAATGAAGTTCTGTAACAGTTTCTCCAGAGTGAATGGAAGGCATATCGCACCAGCGGGAGGGCAGCCAAGTCACCATCATACTGACTTCATTGATCTCCACGATCTTTAGAAAGTAGACAATCAAAAGACGTGTGGAAGTCAAGTCATGACTAACAGATACAATCCAGATTAGAATAAGGTAAATCTTTAGCTAACTTAAAGCAGCTACGTGAGCTGCTGGAGTTGAGGGAAAGGAATAATGCTAAAGACCAAAGTCCCTGTTCCATTGCCTGGCCACTCTGGCTGTGTTGCAAAATGCACTTGGGGTTGCCCATGCTGCAAACATAGAAACAAATGGAAGCCTTCCCAGTGATGCTCCTGATGCTGCTGCTGTTCTGGATCCAAGAGCACTTGAGCCTAGAATCCCAAGAGTTTCTGGGGAAAGTTCCAAGTACATGGCTGATGTCACCCTGAGGCTGCTGATAAAGGACTGTTGATTAGCTGGCCTAAGATAGATCAATACAGATCCACTGATTTCAATAGTGACAAAAACTCTCTTAAATGCAGATCTACAGACCACTAACCACCCTGCTTTGCAAAAGTAAGGCAATCCTTTGTTCATGAAGGAAGAGAGAGCACATGGGGCATCTCTTATTTGACCTGGGGAGGCAGGGAGCATGTGTATATTCCACCTGGAAAGGATGGCAATTCAATGCAGAGATGGATTATAGAGAAAGATGGTAGTTCTATGCAACCTCTCTTTAAAAACTGAATTGCAAAAATGTCCTAATCAGAGAGAGAGAGAGAGAAAGCTGGTCCCACTGCTTGAAACAGGGCTACCTATTAACCAGAAAAAAACAATGACCAGGCCAAGCTTGCTAAGGGCTTTTCTTGCGTTGAGTAAGGCCTCAAAGTTTCAAGGGATAAGGCCTTCCTCACACCATCTTTTGCACAGGGCCCCACGGCCAAACCCACAATAAACTGCTGAGTTTTGTACCCTGACTGCACCCTGGACTTGATCTGCATGCAGACCAGGTCCTAGCCAAGTACCAGAATTTCTGATGGCAGATGTTGCCTGCTGTAGTTTTGAAAACTCCTACAATGATGCAGGAGTCTGAGCTCAGCTACACTGTGAACAGAATTATGAAGAGGAAAGAAATCTGATCTGGCACATCTGTAGTGATAGGTGCCTTTTCCAAGGGGCAAGTCCACAAAGTACAGCAGCTGTGGGAAAACATGTTCCTGCATTTGTGTGAACCGGTGCTGGGGAGAAGGCAGCATCTGTATTCATGGACAGATCAAGTCAGTGCCCTTTCCTCCATGGTCCAACATTCATGGAGATGCTCAGATCTCTGAGAGAGGGGGCATGGAGGTGTTCTGAACACCTGAACTGTCCAGGTTACATCTCAAGTCACTCCGGTGATGACATACCCTGCAGTCTTTTGGAACAGTTCTAATATGTATGAGAGGGGGTGGTTTTAGTTGAAACACAGAGGTAGAAGAGAAGTATCTCCTCTCCCGCACCCTAGTTAAATCTATTTTCTAAGGGGAATAAAACAGATCCATATTTTTCTGTCATCTCATATTTTTAAAAAAAGACAGCATGGAACATGAACTTATTTGGAAATGCGCATACTCCCACATGATGCCATCTGTGCAGAATTTGTAGAAAACCCCCACCCTGACACAGTGCGATGAAAAAATTGCATTACATCGTCGTATTGAGTTACACCTCAAGTATTAGGAAAGAATTCTTAAAACAGACCTCTCAGGGTTTCAGGCACGTAAATCTAGGGCAGAAACAAGATTTTTCTTTTCTTAAGAGTGGCCAGGAATCATAAACATTTCAGCAGCTGCTGAACTCTCAGGGCAACCCGAGGCAGAGCTTTTCTTCCCTCAGATAGGCAAAGGGAAGACTTGGCTGTTGTGGAAAAAGAATAAGCTGCATACCAAGAAGATGAACAGGTAATATCAGACGTGGCGACTCCACCAATCTTGGACAAACACACTCAGGAAACACCAGATTAACCTTGGGAATTGTTCCTATCACTCCTCCTGACATAGTCAATAACCAGGTCTTGCTTCTCCTGATCAAGGTGGATCCACCACAATACACTTAAATAGAGAACCAGTGTAGTGTGGACAGGGTGAACATGGAGTCTGATTAGCTTTGCATAAGCGTGAGTTAAGTATCCAGTCAGCCACGATGCTTAGGTCCACCACTCTCTCTCAGCTTAACCTATCATGATGGGTTGTTGTGAGGATTCAATGAGCAGAGTAGAGAGCAAAGGATGCTGAACCCCTTGGGAGGCAGGAAAGTAGACAGCAAAGTTCTGTGATCCCAAGAAGAATTGGTTTCCCCAGTTGTGGTTGCTTACATCACATAATAAGCCAACAACGATGGCTAGAGACTTCAGGTGGCACCTTTATGGCCATGTCTAGCTTGGCCCTCTGTTCTTTCCTTTCCCACCAATCTTTTCTGACTGCCATTGTAACTTCATGGGCCTTTGCCTTATAAACTTAGCAGTCTGACACAGCACTGTTTTAATTCAGGGATAGTCATATCCAGAATTTCGTCTTAAAAATTATGGCCTTTTGTGGTCAGTTGCAGAGGAAAAACAAAGTAAAATATTTTGAAACTAATTGAATTTATTTTCAATTAGTACTATCTGGAGTTCAAATCTTTACATCCCCAATCATTCAAAACTATAATAAAAAGATGAGACACTTTGGAATATATAATTAAAGTGTAATCTAATACCATAATCCATAGGAAAATCCAATATATTTTACAATAATAAAAGCTATTAACAGTCAGTACAAAAATTACTAAAATATGGTTCTACCCATTTATTACTTGATAATCCCCTGCTCTCCAACATTCTTTACTGTTCTTCACTATTCTAAATTGTACTGGCAGTCAGTCATATCAGATTCAACCCACTCCTTTCTAACAGAGAAGCATACAGCTGGAAAACCAGCTAGGTCACATACAATCTTGGGAGTCCAGTCTGTCAGCAAAAAGACGAGTGTATCCTCTGACACCACTCTTTCTTGTCACCCAACCACTTCACTAAAAGCATCTGGCTACGGAAACTAGACAGACTCATGTGGTGACTTGGCACCCATGGGCAGCCCTGCTATGGGCACAGTGCCCACTGCAGTGGCACCAGAAATAGCACTGGCTGCCGACAGTGGGAGTACAACAAACCTTGTCTCCTAAACCCTGAAAAACTGGCCAAGGATCTCTCTTTGGAGCCCACATGTGTCAGCAGGGGAGCACAGGTGGGCTACAGGTTTTACTTAGCACATTGTGTGCACCTGGTTGCTATATCTGCATCAGTGTGATCTGCAATGTGCGCGCATCCTCTTGTGAGGCTTCCCCCTTTCACACCCAAATCACACAAGCTGGGTTTTGCTGGAAACCGGGTAAAAGGTTATTACGGGTTCAGGGGAAAGTACAGAACAGGAAAAAGTCGGTCAGATTCAGAACAAAAAGCAACAAGCCATTTAAAGTGGCAGTTCAGTGGCAAAGGGCAGGTAAAATAGAAAATGCAGTCTAACTACCATAATGCTGTGCAAGCTGTCTGCCTGGTTCTTTGAAGACCCAGGACTTCCATGGTGAAGTGCTTCTGGTGCCTGTGTCAGATGCCTCCTGCCTCCCACACACTTTTGGGGAAACCTGCAAGCAGGCACTTGTACTGCAGAGAGACCCACTATGCAATTCCTTCTAGGGCTGGCATCAAGCTCCCTTAGTTCCAGGGAGTAAGAGCATTGTAACAGGAAGAGGAAGACCCTCGGCTTTCTATTCCAGTGGGGCAAGTCTCCTTTTGTCCTTTTCCCCTTGCCTGGGTAGAAATTCTAGAAGGATCTCTTGATGTTTGTCTGCTGACTGTCTGCTAATTTCTCAATCCCAGCTCTGACATGTATTTTCGAAGATTCTTCCATGTTTAGGCATTTAATAGATTTGCTAAGTGGAGGTGCTTGGCTTTGAGCTAATCTCAACAATAACAGCATCCAGAAGGCATGGTCTTTAGCTTTAGGGTCAACAGGATTGGGATTCTGAAAAGGAATGGGACCTTGAGTCAGAGATGGGAATTTGGAAGACCGGGCAGAAGCTCATGCCTTTGAAGCACCCCAAGGTTCCCAGGCCAACCAGGAGAGTGGGAATGTTTTAGAAGGGATGGAAGGCGTCAGAGGAGGCAAGGATGAACTCTTCCTTTGCCCAGTCCCTGACCCCATAACCAGGTGTTGGGAGACATGAGCTGCCCTTACCAGCTGGCCTTTCAACAATAGGAGCCATCCTGAAGGTGGAGCCACAGAATTACTGAAAGGAAAGAGTTTTGAAGAGAAGATCCTTGGTTGGGTTCAAGTATAATTCATGACATGTGCAGAGGCATAGCTTCCAGTTTACTTTTAGAGTTTTTTGTCTTGTAGTTGCAAACTGCTGATAAAGATCTGTTTGCAAACAGACTATCTTGTGTTTTGGAGCCTAAGGCATTAGGGTATGAGCCAGGATTGCGACAAATAGTGTAACTGAATATATTTTGGAAGTTCCACTGAGGGTTGGCCAAACAGACATCAGCACTTCCCCAGGAGAATCCCTCTGAACCATCCTAGATAATATTAGAGATGGAGGTGATTATTCCTTGACAAAAGAGACACTATTTAGTGGAAGGGACCTCTTGACATCTACTATTATGCAGAAGAGGTATTCATTTTAATGAACAACTATGGCTAGTCGCCATTGTCCTTTTTCTGGTGAAACAAGTGGTCCTTACGCAAGCAGCTGCAAATAAATTCCAGGCACACTTAGGCGATACGAATTTTCTAGATCCATTTCAATTTGGGTTTAGGTCTGGTTTGGGACTGTATGCTACCTTGCTGAGCCTGTGCATTGACCTTTTCTAAAAGAGAACACTGTTGGTCCTCTTGCAGCTTTCAACAGCTTTGATGCCATTGACCATGGTATCCTTCTGGTTAGCCTGTATGAGGTTGAGTTAGAGGTACATGGTAGACTCCAGATGGTGCTCGAATTATAGTTCTGCCCTATGGTAGCTTTCCACAGAATTCTATTTTACCCCATTTAATAACTACTATTCTATTTGAAACCACTAGGTGCAGTCATCTGAAGCTGGAGAATGACGTGTCACCACCATGCAGCTGACACTGAGCTTTCTGTCTTTCTCATTTACATCTAATCTACAGGAGGCAGTGAATATTGCAAACCATTGTCTGGTACAGACTAGATGAGGCCCAGTTAGCTAAGACTCAATAAAGATAAGATGGAGGTCCTCCAAATCATCTGCTCAGGGTGTCTGGAAAGCTGAATGGCACCTTGGGTTCTGGACTCCTCTGCCCTTTTAATCAAGCCTCATTCTTCACCTGCTCTTCCTTCAAGTTCCATCTCACGCCACTGCCTTCCACTGCATCCTTCATTTAGCCTCTTTGCATCTAAGGTTCAGGTTGTTATATTCCTTATGTTCTGGAACACCTTCCTAGTCCTCACATTTGCACTATGTGAGATTTTAACTGTAGCCAACCTGAAAACATTCTTTCCTAACAAAATTGGACTCCAAACTGTTACATTTAGACATTCTAAGCCAGCAAAATACTTCAAAGGCTTCACTATTAATGCACTAATATATTCTTTCCCAATCTGGTACCCTCTAGATATTTTGGACTGGAATTCCTAGTCAACATCATTTGTACTTTATTTTAAAGTATAAATTGATTTTAAACTGTAAAGCATAAATACATATTTTTATATATCCATAGCAATGAACATATATGAAATACATGTGAAAATACAGCTTGTTAGCAATTATATGTATGTAGGCCCAATCAAAACAGGCCGAATATTCAAATAAGTATCCATTTGAAGATGAAATCTACATGAAAAGATTTTAAGGTTGTTGATCCTTGAACTATCCTTCCAGTGTGCAAATTTAGTCTTTTAGCTGTCAGAATTGGACCCAGGATTCACTTACACTGACCATTAATTTCCATGAAGCAAGTAAGTAATTTAAGAGTGTACAGTACATCAGTGAATATTAAAGGCTGTTCCAGTACAAATTTTATCTATATAATAGATAGATAATGAGAGCCAGTGTGGCGTAATGGTTAAGAGCATGGGACTGGGACTCAGACGATCTGGGTTCTAGTCCCCGCTCGGCCATGGAGCCAACTGGGTGACTTTGGGCCAGTCACAGACTCTCAGCCCAACCTACCTCACAGGGTTGTTGTTGTGGGGATAAGATGGAGGAGAAGATGTAAGCTGCCTTGAGCCCTTTGAAGGAAAAAGGCAGGATATAAATCAAATAAATAAAATAATAATCTTCTTCCGAGAAAAAGTCTCTATTGGACATTTCCAAAATACATATTTCAAAGCAGCATCACCTTTATTGCACTTACAATAAGCCCAATTAAATAATCTCTTATTACAGAGATGTTGCAGTGTCCAGTAGATATGAAACAGAAAATGCTGAATAAGATGCAGCCTAAGGTCCACATATGTGATAAGTATAGATGACAAAGTAGCCATCCACTGATTAGGCAGAATAGGACAATCCCTGTATGTTATATTCATTCACCAACGAACAGTACTTATAGATATTGATCCTGGGTCACCTTGTCTGACCTGCCTCAATAAGGACTTTCAATATCTCCAGGCAATATGGTTGATGGTCAGGAATTGTGGGAGTTGTACTCAAAGCTATCTGGAGAATCTGGAGTTGTAGTCAGAAATATTTGGAGGGCGAGGGTGTACTAATATGGTGCAGATGACTAACGGCAGATTCCTTCCTTGTGGCCATTCCTGCTCAAGCACCGCGGGCAATCACAGTGGGGCCAATTGCCACCCAAGAGGCCTGGCAAACTGTGCCTTTCCTTGCGTGGTGATGCTGCAACAAAGACCAGCAAAGCTCACTTTTTCTCTAGCAGCCTTGCGAGCCTCTCTACTTCTGAGTGTGCATGTCTGATTTTTTGTTGCTGCTCTTCTAGGGTATTTGTTCTGATATTGCTGTTGCCAAATTGTTTTTATTGGATTGTTTTATTGCTTTAATATGATTTTATGTTCTGAAGAGAGCTACTCTAGGGGCTCCATTTAGGGTGGAAGATGTGGGATATATATGAACCCATTAATAATGTTGTGCCAGTTTAGCTACTGAACAGTTCTGGTTTTTCAACTACTACAAGATGCTTGGCCATGAGGACAGCAGTCATGTCCTTAAGATCTCATTTTTCCATTAGAGCTTTCAGTATTCTTCCCTGACCTGGGAGCAAGCACAGAAAAGCTGCCTTGCAGGGCAGTTACAGCTTCTCAGATCCTCCCTGCCTTTAGTGCCTACAAGGGAGCCACATTTGTCTGACCTTCTAGGAACTTGCAAATGCTAAAAATGCCCCCTCCCCCACCAAAAAAGGGAAACAGAATCGTCAATTTACTGACAGGTGGCTGTCAAACTTGGAGTCCTTTTTAAAATGGGGGTGTTGAGGGAGATTTGGGGCATTTGCATGCAGTACCAATCCATCCAGTTCTCAATCAAGCCACACCTGAGTCTTGACTCCAAGTCTTGAAAGGAGCTGTCAAAATCTTTCCCTGGGGTGGGGAGGGGGGGGGGACATGTTTAGTGTTTCCCAGCTTGCAGGCTGGGGGCAAAAGTGGCTCCCCAATGGGCAATAAAGTTGGGAGGAGTTGGCAAATAGATGATCTTGCTGAGAATAGGGGTGAAATCCCTCTAAACAATGTCTCCTCACATCATTTGCTCTTGACTTGTTAGAGAAGCTGACCAACCAGGAGAAAATGAGGGACTGGAGAAAGGCTTTGCCATCTCTGCTGGGCATTTTGAAGGAAATCTAACTGTTGCATTGAATAGCAGGACTCTTCTAAAAGAGGTGCTTAAAATATTCCCATTACACTTGCCTTTAATGGGCATTTTTTTTAAAAAAAAATGTGCACATTTATGGGTGCACAAAAATTTAAAAAGTGGGCAGCCCTCCAAGGTGTCCCAGTGGCAGTTTGAATGGGGACCTGATGCCAAGCCAGGGAGACTGACTGTCAAGCCAGGTTTCTTGCCATTTGGGAAAAATGTCTAAGAAGAAAAAACAGCTGCAAGGAGCTGGCTTTGAGGCTGCAATGGAGAGAGGACTTGTTTTTCCCCACAGTGTCCCCAGAGATACCAGGGGATGCTGGAAGACTGAAAGGAAAGCAGTGGAGGGAGCAATCTGGCTGTCGGTTCATCATGGGTGCTTCTCAGAACAACCCATGTATGGTGGTAAATCATTGTAGTGGGTGCTGTAATGTGTGAACCCACCCAGTGGTTAGCTGACTGGACACCAACTTGTGATTTCTGAAGTAGAAATCTAATCTATGTCAAAAGGTGTTTTGGTCTTTTTTGCAAGAGCCAGTATCAACTGCTTCAAGAGAAAAGATTCAAGAACCAGGCCATGTTTTGTTCCAAAATTTCTTTTGTTTTCTTACAGATTTCCGCCATACAGACATATCATCCCTCAGCCCACACCATTCTCCCCCCTTTTCATTCATCCATTGCTTGTTTTCTCACCAGTTCCATTTCAAATTGGAACTCAGTTCCTCATGTTTGGAACCATCTCAGCATTGCAGATGGAGAGTCCTGCTTCTCTGATCTTCAAAACAACACTTTTGGGGGTGATTCCATACCCTTTCAAATTATTTGTTATTTCTCTTTCTCAATCCCATGAATATATCTTTCTCTTGAAGCCTTGAAAGTGAATTCCTTATCAGATTCGCTTTCCTGGTGCATGCACGCAAACACGTACACGCACACGCTTTTACAGGGCTGAGTGGAAAAACAGCTTCTTGCTTTCCCCCCTTAATATTTCTAGAGCTCAACCAGATTTTCAGAATGAAGCAGAACATAATGAATTCCACAAGTTTGCACAGAGAAAATTCAGCTACTCTTTTACATCTGGGTTTGCAAGAGTTGCGTCACACGGAATGTTGCAAGAAACAATTAAAGGATTATATATAAAACCATTATGTGTTTTCAAATGGCTTTGTAACAGTGAGTGTTTAAGCACTTCAAGGCCACAATCCAGTGCACACTTTCCAGTTAGTAAACCCCACTGAGCAGAATGTGTGTATTACTGATACTAGGGATGCTGAGGTTCACTCAGGCCAAGGGCTGAATTCAATGTCAGAGAAGTGCTGGAGATGGTGGGGTAATCCCAGAGGCATGTTGAGCAAAAATCAAAAATTGCAACAGTAATAGCAGACCAGTCTATTTTACTTCTTAAATAGTCTATTAAAGCTCTTACTGCCAGTAATTAAATGCTATAGCAGAGGCATTTCAAACTCTAGCAGAGGCATTTCAAACATTCTATTATTAGTAGTAATAATTTTATTTCTGTACGGCTCAATAGCCAAATCTTTCTGGGCAATATACAATCTAGAATGGGACAATAATACATAGAAATTATCCAATAATGGGGGAAAGAGGCTGTGGCCAAGAGAAGGCTGGCTTGGGATCCTAGGCAGGCCAGGTTGGGACAAAGAGTCTTAAGTTCTGCACCTGCGATTTATAGGAAGCATCACTTTTAGTGCTGCTTTAAGAAGAGGGGATGAAGTAGTGGAAAAGCTACTGAATAACTTGTTACGCTACACTGTGAAATGTGTGTGTTTGGCTGGTATAGAGAGAGACCTGCCCTATGATGGAGAATCAGATAGGTAACATTTGGGTTTCTTCAGGCTCTACAATAGAGCTATGTACCCTCAAGTCCATGTCTGACTTCAAAGGAAGCAACTTCTGAAGATTTTTCCTAGCATATGAAGAGACTTTATATCCTTTCCAGTGAGATCTACAAGGATTATCCAATAAAGGTAGGTAGGATTCCATTCAGACTATGTTGGCTGTTGCAATTACTTCTACAAGCATCACTTTAAGTTAGCATCTCCTCTGATGTATTCCCTGTTCCATAAGGCTGTTTGAACAAGAAGGTCTCAGCAACTAGGAACAAAAGGTTCCTGATGGTAATATTCAAGCTATTAGCATCAGATATACTTCAGAGCTCATGACCCATGTGCTCTCTATGCAAATCAAATTAATAGGGATTGACTTCAAAGTATTTGAATTCCAGGTGTATCCTACTGAAAGGTTCATTTCAATTAAACCCAGGTTCAGTTGTGTGGGATCCTCACCTCCAAACAGACCACCAACATGAAGCCCTTATCTGCCCTGTCCATTGTCAAAATTCAGGGTGGAAAAATAAATTAAAGAATCACTGGTTTATCATCAGCTTTCCATGGCAAATCACTGTGGAAAGCTAAAAGACCAGCCTGCCATCCTCCTAGCCTCCATCTTTTCTTGCTTTATCACTGTTATTAAGGGGCTACAAGGAAATAAATGGCCAGTCCACAGCAATTTCTGAAACTCTTTGAGCCTAAATGTAGTATGCACACTTTGTATTTAAGCTTTTATCAGTGATCTTAATCAACTTCGTCACTGTTACACCTCAACTTTCCATGCCTCTGCCCCAAACCCTACTATTTCCATATCTTTTAACTGCCATGCCTAGAAAGGCACTCACATGCACACTATAGAAAACGGATAATGGCAGCAGTAGCAATGGGTATTCTTCACATCTCTTGCACCATTAAACCATGGCATTCACCTCCAGAGAATACAGGGAGGGCCACCGATTTACACAGCCGCAAACAGAGCACCGGCATTTTCATCCAGGACAAGGGTATAAATGGGCTACTAATCATGACAGCAGCGATGCACCTCCACTTATAACCAAGACAGCCTGCCATTCAATCCCAGTTGCCAGGAAAGGACTGCAGGCGAGGATCATTGCTTTCCTTGTGGAATTCTCAGGGGCATTTGGTTGGCCATTCTGGGAAACCAGTTGCTGACTAGAGAGGCCTTCAGTCTGATGCAGCAAAGCTCTTCTTCAGTTCTTACAGACAGACAGAATTTGGAATCGGAATTAAGCATACAAAATAAACTTTATGCTTAAGTAACAGTGCCAGGAAGATGACTTTTCAACAGGTCCTTCACAGAAGAGAAAAGAGCACTTGAAGAGAAAACAAAGCACAGGCTCTTCATTTCCCTCTCACTCCTAAATTTAGCGGCACACCCAAGAATGGTTATTTACCTAACACAGGTTATGAGTTTGAAAGAAACACTCAGCAGTCCTGGCTCTGCAGCATCCCCCAAGCCTCTTGCCCTATCTTTTGCTAGGAAACACACAAGGCAGCACACCAGTTATGGGGATGATTCATCAACTCCATATTCCACACTTACATCACAGTGCGGCACTGCCAATTAAAAACTCAAATCCACGAACGGCAGGGCAGGCGTCCAGCTGCCTGGGCAGACGGAACCCATCAGATTTGATTTTTTTTTTTTTTAATCTCTTGTTCCTCTTGGACAGCTCCACCCATGTGCTGTTAACATTTCTGGAGTGATAAAGACCAAAAGAAGCTCTTTTTTCCCACATAAGTGAACGGATTGCAGGTCAGCTGCTTACCCACTTTTTCACTTCTGTGAGGTTCCACCCAGTTTTTTTAATCCTTAAAAAAAAGGAAAGAAGACACATTTATGCAATGATAATTTCCTCCGTAAAATCTTGAGTAAGCGAAATCAGCCCTCAAGTCTACTAGTAAACAGAGTTAAGGTTTCACATCCCCCAAGAGTGGGAAAAAGTCAGTATCCCAAGGGGTTATGAAAGCCATTATTGATAGGAGAGGGAGAGGGAGAGGAAGCATTCATTCTTGTTATTCTTCTCCACAACCCTTAACTAGGAAACTATTTAGATCAGGAGTAGCCAACTTTCAGGGCTTCGGGCCTGGCATTGCCTCACCCCAACAGTGCTGCAGAAAAAAAAGTGATTTTTTTAGATACAGGAAATAAATGCATGTTCCTGAGAAGAGGAAAAAATAGTATCTGCTGCAAATTCAGTGTGTGTGTGCGTGCACACCCACACACACATGCATGAGCACACACATTAAAAAGGCCCCTACATACAATAAAAAAACCCTTTCTTATCGTTCACCCTGACCCATTACAATGCAGCACATTTAGAATCAGGCTGCAAGAAAGCAAGGGATTGTGATATTGTAAACTTGTAACAATAATAAAGGCTCTGATTGTTGTTGGAGCCCTGTGTCTGGGCCAAGCAGTGTTCCAGATGTTCTCAATTAGCATCCATCAGACTCAGTGCCTGCATCCTAAGAAGCTGAGAAAGAAACTACTGGATGTTCCTTAAATATTAACCAGCACACACACCTTATCTTAGCTGCATGTATTCTTCAGTAGGGGATGATGCACCCAAGCCCACACTGAAAAATCAGTTGAGTCCCTTCCGATCATGAAATACCCAACAATTCTTCAAGGGCTTTCTTTTATTAGCATTCAGGAGGAGCACCTGTTTGAAAGGGCCTGATTAATGTCACCTCTCAGCTGACTGGTATTCCATCCCACAGAAAAAACCTCAGCTTGGAAAGGAAGTGGGAGCACTGCATTCATGTTCCATCTACGATAAGCACATCCACGGCTTGCTATCTCATTTCCCCTTCCTCAAGGTGCATTTCTTGCTTTGGGGTATGGAGATGGGGTAGCTGTTGGCAGCAATGGGGCTGTGAGGCAGCTCATGCTGGGTTCAGAAATGTAAAGAACCAGGGGGAAAAACGAACCAACCAACCAGCAGGGTGCCTCAGAACAATCAGGATGACACATGATTTTTGGTCCTTTTTCTCTCCGGAGTAATAAGATTTCTAGGTGGCCAGAACATACCTTACTCTGTTCTACTCCCAAGAATTTACATAGGAGTAATCATATTGGAGACAGCTGCTTTGGCTTCTCTCTGCATCCATAAAGCATACTTCCAAATAAAACATACGTAAGGATGGGTCTGCAAATCTAGTAAGATATGACTCTCCTCTTCAGTCTATAGACTGCATTATATCTGACTCAGATGCTTACAGTATGAATAATGGGAAGATTAACAAGAGCCCCTGAATCTGAAGGAGTGAATTTCTTTCCATTCCCCTCCTGTTATGATGGTGATAATATTGCAGCTCCACCAACACCAGTCAAGTCATGCCAAAGATTAAACGTAACTCCCTTCGTCTATATGGTGGTTAGCACTTGATGACTTCGTGCACTTTATCAGAAGTTTTTAAAAAATAGAAAGAAATAATAATAATATCCAAAGGTAGAAAACAGACAAGTGACTTCTATCTAAAGAATGTGGTGTTTAGAAAACTCTTCAGTTCTGGTATTCCATGATAGATAGGATTTGATTTAAGAACACCGGGCAGATTACTTCTTGCACAACCTGAGTGTCCTGGGGGCCAATTCTGATGAAATACGCTCACTTCATCAATCAATGTGGAAGGAAGAGATATGAAAAACAAGCATTCCATTGTTCTAGCAACATCCACATTGCTTTAAGTCCCTCTGATATTGTGTATTTTTCAGTTTTCCTTTGTGAGAACTTCTCCATGGAAGAAAAATATTGTGCCAGCAACGGGCCTTGAATTTCACATGCTGAACTCTCAACAGCAGATACAAACACACAGGCAGACCATTCTAAGTGCTGTTGCTGATATATGTGAAAAGGGTCTTGGGTAGCAAGTCTAGAAAAGGTTTCTGTGACAGCATTGGAGATGTGCTGTGGGTTTCATTGTGGAAAGTAGAGTGCTAATCAGGCTTCCCAACTTGGTATTCCCCAGATGGTTTAGACTACAACTCCCAGCATTCCTCAGCACTGGCCACCCTGGCTGAGGCAGATGAGAGTCAAAATCAAAACATGCACAAGGTTCAAGGAGGCTGGTCCTGGACAGACCTATAATCTGGCTCAGGATGCAACAGTTTCTTGTAGCTCTGCTGAATGTTGGTGATGCATTTTGATGGCTTCAGAAATAATGTTGGTTTCATTATAGTCTCAGCTCTGATGACTTTGCTAGCAGTGGTAGCAACCTTTTAGTGTACATATATCCACGCAGCAGATTTACCCCAAGCAACGACCTATACTGAGGGTTCTGCAGCCAGAAACATGAATGCATTAAAACACCAGGGTGTACAAGAAAAGAGAGACTAAGTAACATCCCGCCCCACCAATTTAATTTCCCTTTGGTTTACTTCTCATAATGGCATCCATTTTAGCTCCTAGGTCTGCACACATGGATTTTTTTTTTTTTTTTTTTTTTGCACCTATCGAACAGCCAATTGATTCTAAGGGAGTGTTACGCAAAGATTCAGTTTCAGGGTCAGGACCTTACGGGTTGCTGGTATATATTTGGTATACATCTGGCACGTATGTAGCTTAGTTTTGGTGGTGACTCGAACCCCTTTAAGTTGAATTAAAGCCCTACAAAGGAACAGCCAGGTAAGAGTTCACAATAGTATGAAAATTGGTTTAATTATTTTTTAAAAATTACAATGCTTCTGTGCTGCTTTGCTAGTCAGTCAAAGCCATTAAACCAAATTAGAGAATACATGTACCCACCAAAACAAAGAATAATTAAAGCAAATTAGAAAATCACATCAACACACCACTGCAGAATTACTAAACGACAACAACCATCCCAAACAGCTTCAGAGACCTAATTGCATGACCTAAAACCAGACAGATGAAGCAGGCTTTAAATCACCACTAAGGGGCTAACAGATAGGAAGCTCTTTGCTTTGCTTTCGGACACCTTGGGAGTTATTCATGGCATGGCAGGATATAAATACTTATTTGAAGCTCCTCCTAACTTCTGGGAGAAGTCTCCACAAACTGTGGGCAAGTGCTGAGAAGCAAAGTCTGGCTTCTACATGAGTGGCTTGAGGTCATTCATTGTTTCTTAGCTTAGCCTATCTCACAGTGCTGTTAAGAGGATAAGAGAAAGAACATTTGCTGCTCCCTGGAGGACCTCTGCATTGGAGGACCTCATGCAAACAATTTTCAAATAGCCCACCTAAGGCAATGAGGTGACTTGATGGGCCTCCCCAGGGAAACTGCTATATGCCTTTATAGCACCATCACTACTAAGAAGTCTCTGCTTTGGGGCTGTACTAGATCCCACCTCATGGAAGGAAGGCCTAAAGAGCAAAGATTTCTTAGAAGAATGGGAAAACTCATACAAGACCTATAGCTCATATTGATCAGGTTCAGAGAGTCCATGGCAGCATACAGACACAGAGCCCATTCCATCACCGCAACAACCAGAGGTGTTGGCTAGGGTAAGACTTGGCAAATGGGCCAAAGTCATCCAGGGAGCTTTGTGGCTAAAAGGGCATTTCAACCCAATCAAACACTCTCTCCACTTCAGCTCTCTGGCGGTTGATTGCCTATTGTGCACTGCAATTACAAAGGCTTCCTTTATGACCAGATGCCAGGGATTAAGAGGTATGAGCTCTTACAATGCAGTGCAATGTTTTCAGACGTGTTTGTGGGTGTACGGTTGCCATCCTCTGCACATTTATCTGGAAGTAACCCTTGCAGAACTCAGTGGGATTGAATTCTGAGTAAGTATGCACAGGACGGTGTGGTAAGTGCACACAGGACTGGGAGAGACATCACCAGGAAACAAGCTTTCAATCCCAGCCCTTTCATTTTTCACCATTCTTGTTAATTCTTCTACAGTAGTGAGACAATACCTTGCAATCTGATTGAATGAATGAGCAGTGGGATCAAAATAAAAGTTACAGAGACAGCCAGACTGGCTTTTTAAGATTAAAAATTGTGATGTGTAATAAAAACTTAAAATTAGTTCCAAGAATGCATGTTGCACAGTGCTAGGTATTTTCAGTTCTATTATGGCATGAAATTGTGGACCTCAACACAAACTACCATAAAAATAAGAGCTTTTGAAATGTGGATTTATTGCAGGCTGTTACAAATTTCATGGACTGAGAGGATGATCAACAAAGAAATATTAAAGAGAATGTATAAAGATCAAGAAAACATGGACAACTTGAATATTTTGGTCACAGTGAGAAATGAAAAATATAGATTTTAACAGCTGATTATGGAAAGTAAAATAAATAGGGAAACAAGTGTAGGAAGAAGGTGATCTTGACTGAAAAACCTTAATGAACAGGCTGGACTCATTACAAAAGCATTGTTTTGAGTGGTCATATGAAAAGACTTTTTAGCCCTATGTTCTACAACAAATAAAGTCCAATGTAAGCAAGAAGAATGCAAAGAACACAGGGGCAAAGAATCCCATCTTCATGTTTATGCTAATGTGAGCTAAGCTGGTAGTGGTAGACAATTTCATGAAAATGTTAACCCTGTTGTGAAAAGGGCAAAATCTATGAAGGCGATCCTTAGAAAAAGAACTGAAAATGGAACTGCCAATATTTTAATGCCTTTATACAATCTATGGCATTAGCACAAGTAGAATACCAAGTAGTGCTCTGTCCACTACACCCCATAAAGGGTACTGAAAAGATGGAAAATGGCAACCAAAATTACCAAGGTGCTGGAGCAACTGCCCTATGGGGAAAAGACACATTGTTTGGCGTTTTTTAGTTTAAGAAAAAAGCTAAGTTGTTGAGAGCAGGACATGCATTATGCACACTGTATGGAAAACAGAGAAAAGTTTTCCTTCCCAATCACATAACAGAACGTGGGGACATCCTAGGAAGCTGGAGAGTGGACGAAAGGAATCAAAGGAAGTACTTCACAGATCATGTGTGTTATCACACAATGAGAGGGCCACTAACCTGGATGGCTTGAAAAGAAGATTAGACAAATTCATGGTGGATATGGTTGCTGATGGCTACTAGTCAGAATGGCTAAATATCACCTGTAGTATCAGAAGCAGTCTGCCTGAGTACACCAGTTTCTGAGAGACAAAAAAGGTGGCATTGCATGAATTGCACTCATGTGCTGATTGCAGACTTCCCACAGGCATCTAATGGGTGACTATGTGAACAGAACAGAGGACTAGATAGGCCCCTGGTCTGATCCAACAAAGCTTTTCCTATTCAACCAATCTCTGCATCTTGGAGGAAAAGCTTCCATCTTATTATACACAAGTTACATATAATGGCTAAATCGTTTGTGATATGAATCTCTTCTCCCATGTGCTCCAGTTTTAAAATAAATGAGATTAGCTCATACAATTTTCAGTTATAAACGACCTGTCAAGAAAATGTTTGCCAGTAGTGGTTGAGAGGTCCCAACAGAACAGACCACAAAGTTACTACAAATACACATAGGCAAAGAAGATAAAATGAGGAATGTGCACGTTCACTATGTAATGTGAAAGACTAGAAAATCTCTTTACATCATAAAATATATCATAAAATTGTTATTGTATGAATAAAAGTCAGCTGGAAAGGTAGACACTTCTTTACTGTATGAGTTCACTCTATCACATATATAAGGTCACTCCGCTTAAGTACTCAAGCTAAAATTATTCCTGAAAATGATGTCCCCTAAAGTGGCAAAAGCAGTGCAATGGGGAATAATATTGTAGAACCTCCACAGGCCTCTGCATGCCTTCTTACAAAGTGCATCAATTTGTAACAAGTTTCATGAGCTGCATCAAGAGTTGTCCACTTGGGTTGCCACATAGATCCAGCTTCCCAAATATTCAGGGCTTGGAAACTCTGGATCCCTTTAAAATACCTTTGCCCATACATGTCCTTTCTGATAGAGTGTCCACAACATGTCTTGCTTGAGAGTCATCTTTATCTTCACGACTTTCCTGAAAACAGATGTTGCTTTGCCTTACTAGCTTTACGCACTCCACCAGACCTGTTAAGCAGAAGCAATAGAGACCTTTCCAAGAGGACTAGGATATCATCATCAGAGCTATGCACTGGGGCTTCTGCCAGTGTCAGAAATACAGTTACAATTTCTGGAAATAGGTCATGTGTCCCAAGCTAACCTTTTACCTTTCCTAGCAAAGCATTAGGAAATACCACTCCTTGGGAATGAGCCTGCAGTGCCCATCTGAAGAGGTCCTGCATCTAATGGAAGATTTGAGCCAAACACAGTGATCTTCTACACACACAGAGAAAACTCCCCTGATGTCTAGACGTAGTGTGAGATACTCAATTTCACTTACTTGTTAATTTCTGTATACATTGGATTGCCTCAAAACCCAATCATTCTTAGGCTAGACCCATTGGGACAAGATAGTCTTGACTAACTTAAGTCCCACTTATTTCAATGGGACTATTCTATACAATGTGAGACTGGATTCTATCAATTGGGTATTTTCTGTATGAGGGTTAGGGTATTGCCTGCATGGCACAGCTAGTTAGTCCTGAGCAATTTTAGTCAAAAACCCATGATTGCTGCAGACCTTGCACCTCTCATCCATTTCATCATGGTACTGAACTTGCTTAAAAAAAAAAGTATTCAGTATTATTCATCAAAGTTGCTAAGGGTGTTTGCCTTTCGGTGTGGCTAAAAGAGTCCCCTGACTCCTGGTATTGCCTACTGTGATCCCTTTCAAAAACGTTTGGCACATAAATACTTTGGATTAGAAGTGTATCATTTTATACTTAATTGCTGCCACCTTGTCCACAGTAAATCAAAGGAGGAGACCTGGTCATGTTAAAGCTTCTCTTTTACCCTCGAGGATGTTCCATATCAAGAATGTTCACACAAGCACCATTCTAAAAAGTGCCTTTTAAGGGTCATGTCAGGTAGGCTCAAGGTCAGAATGCTTGCTGAAGACATCATCTGAGAATATGGAGGCAGCAAATCCATGCAGAATTCTGTATGTGGTGTAAATTTCCTCACCGCGAATTCCATTCACAGCTCCATCCATACTGTACTGTGCCACCTCAATGCGGATAAAACACACTTGCGGCAAGAGTGACGTTACTTCCATGTGCACCACAAGTTGGAGACACATCGGTTAGACAAGGCACAGCATTCTTACTTTTCCTATGAGGAAATCAAGTTTGTGTTGGAAAATTATCATATGTCAATCAGCCTCAAATGTTGCAAGCTGCATATGCGGCAAAGCTGTCCTGGGTTCACATGCCAAACAGCCAACTCACATGCAAGATGGAAAGAACATCAGAAGGTGATTACACCTCATTAACTTCTCATGAGGAGCTTTTGGAGGCACAGCCATATTTGCCTATTGCTTGCACTCAGCACTGTGGCACCATAAAAACTACCAGTTTTATTATGGCATATACTACTGAGGATGAGAGTTCATTTCATTAGATGCATCAGAGGCAGTCTTTTTTTAACTTAACATTAACAGCCAGAAGCACACTGTAAACTCCGGCAACAGTGGCGTAATCCACTTTCTCTCATCAGTTCCAGTATTTCTGTCCACTCATGTTTTCACTTCGCTGAGTCCACAGTCCTGGACTCTGGACAAACTTGGCTCCATATGACAGAGCCTTGATCTGGTGGTTCACCTTCACACAGCCCATGCAAATTAGCTTTAGAAACATTAACTTGCATATTCTTGCCAACTTAATTGCTTACTACCGATTCGGGTATTCTTCAAAGTTGTGTTCTCCTCCTGGTTCTCCTTTCACATTTGACTAGATACTTATTTTTTGGAATTACGATGAGTCTACACACTGGCTACAAAGTGTGAGAAGATATTCTTCCTTAAAAACACTATTCACTAGTCTTTGGACCTTTTCTTATAACGTATTTCCTTATACAATTTTAAGACTAATAGTTTCAAATCCAAAGTGAAAACCTTTCAGACTCTAGCCTCTTTCAAACAGGCTTACTCGGGTTTTTGTTTGTTTAAAAAGCATTGTCTTGTACGAAATCTGGAAAACGTTTTCTGCCGTAAGAGTCCTGGAAAAAAGTCAGATAGTTGCATTTTTCTACTAGCAGTTGATAAAGCCACACATTAACACAGCAGGAGCTACTTCTCAGCTAACATAGAAAGGGTAAGTCCGTGTAAGGCGGCAACGATTCCCAAGCATGCTATGTCTCACCCAATATTTCTCTTTAGGGAAAGAACATCATTCTCTAACCTCATCAGCAACTGTACCACCGAGCAGCTATCAAGCAAACAACCCCCCGGCCCAACCCTTCTTCCTTAATTTCTCAACACGTCTTAACAAACCAGCCACTCGCTAAAAAACTGTAGAGAGCAGAACCTCGAAGCACAACAGGCAGAGATCCTGGAACCACGCGTTACAGCCGCTCTCCATCTCTCTTAACAGGAATGAAAGCCACCTCCGATCAGACTACGAGCAAGAAATCTACATTTCCTCAATGGAGCGAACTTCAAGCACAAGGTGCATCGAACAGCAGCAGCGCACGAAAGTCGCTAGCCCCGACCATGACCGTCCGAAGGCATCACATCACCTTCCAGGAGAAGACCCCAAAACAGGGGGCTCGCTTCAGTTTAGAGGAACTCACCCCCAAACCCCTGCGTGATCGCGCCTGCTCCGTCCCAGGACAAACTCCCTGCCCGAGTCCAACTGGCGCGCCTTCCCTTAAAACGCATCCATCCCTTTGGAGACGGTTCAGAGAAAGGATGGCCCAGATCCCCCACCGCCAGCCAGCCCGCCCAGCCGCCAGCCGCCCCCTCCCTTCCTCCCGTTAGTGTCCAATCAGCCCGGCTCTGCCCTCTTAAAGGGGCAGCACCCTCTTTGCGAGGTAAGCCAAGTACTCAACCATCCTTCTCGCTGCAACCGTGGCTCTTCTCAATAGAAGCGTCCCAAACTGGGGGAAGGCATTTGGCAGGCCTTATTTTTTCCCCCAGCGGGGTTCTGCGAAGCAAAGCACACGGATTCACAGCGGCCTACTGGCTTCGTCTCGGAGGGATGACTACAATTAAAGGCCGACAGGTTCCGAGGCCGGGCAAATAGCCTTTTTCACCGGGATAAACGAGAGCAGTTCAACCTCCTTCAAGAAAATGGTCCGCTCCAGCCCAAGTTCCCCAATGATCCGACTTTTAAGGTGGACTTGCGAGGCGGAGAGTTCGACGGCGGCACCTTAAGGCGCATCCAGCGCTGCCAGTTTGTTTACTCGTTCGGGACTTTCGGGCTGTTTACACATGGGCTGGCTCCAAGCAGTTGTCAAACAAAGATTGCGAGGGAGTTACACGCAGAGCTGATTTTCTTCGGAGATCAAAATTCGGCTACAGGCAATCCAGGATGTTCTGTAGCTTGGTAAAATCCAAGTTAGCATAGATCCATACTGAAACGCCTGAGTCTTACATTAGTCTAATTTAAGTCTCTGTCGTTGAATGGGTCTACTCTAGCCACTAGCCCGAGTGCCATTCCTTCCAATGGGACTACAGTAAGTAGTACCCAGGTTCGATGTTACTCTGCGCCTGTCTTGTGCCTATTGCAAATAGCAGCGAAATTCCGATATGAAAGGATGGGGTGAGGAAGAGGAATGACATTCGCTTCCAGTAACACAGAGATCCACGCCCTTTGTTGCTTAATTCTGAGCATCTTCACTTCCAAGCACGGGATTCTTAAAGCAGATCAGAGTGCTCAAGAATGTGCGAGAAACGTGTTGGTGTTGACTACAACTAGAGATTGGAAGCTTCCGTTTTCAATGACGCTTTTGCAACTATTGCGTTACGACTGCAGCCCTAGGGCCCAAAAGACACTGCTTGAAATGCGTGTCTAGGAGCCACGTTACTCGCTCGCTTTCTTTCTTCATGTTTACTCTAGGGTTGGTGCACCTCCTTGGATCCTAGCGTGGGGAGTAAGGATGGCTTTTATATCACGGATTGTGGCCCTATTCTGCAAGTAGAATACAAACAAAAAATCGATGCTAAAGTATAGTCTGTTTTGGCCCTGTGTACATTCCGCTGGGAGTGAGTCCTGTTGAACTAAATGGGATTTATAGTGCAGTTGACATCCTTAGGGACTTGCACTTTATATTGCCATGGGTAAGCTCCCTGTTCCTATGACTCGGGTCCTCATCTCGGGCCCTCTCAAATAAAATGGCGACGATGCTGCTCTTGTGTCTTACGGGGCTACTTATCTGTGGCTGCTAGTCACAAGGCTGTCTTTGTCCGATGCACGTTGCTGGGGAGTAACAGCAACGTAAAGTTATTATTGGTACCCCTGCTCCCCCTTACGGACTTCCAGAGGCATCTGAAGTTGGAAAATAGGATCTTGGACTAGATGGGCCTTTGGTATGCCCCAGCAAGACTCTTGTGTTTTTATGGGAAGTTATTTCAAAGATGTATTATTGAATAAGTATTTGAATGCTAAGCTGTCTATGTAAATGCTAGCTGTTGTTTTAAAACGCACTTATTCATCACTGGGCTCAGGTGTGTTGAGTTCTCGTCCACCAGTTTAACTACCTCACTACATGCCTTCATATGTTTTGTATATTACTGGTGCAATGTGATGTCTGATGTCAGTTTTGTAATGTGTGAACCCATCCTAGGGCTGGTGCATTCAGCATAATTAATTTGTACTACTAGTGCACTCGTGTATGTATTTACACAGAAGTAAGCTCTCTAGTGTCCTGTGCTGCTTAATCGCAGAAACACACTGCAGCTGAAGGCTCTAAGCCTTCCCACACTTCGTTTAGAGGTAAACATCAATGAATGCAGTAGTTCTTATTGCTGAGTAAATAGGTATTGGCTTGTACTTTGAAGCTGCAATCCTATGCACGCTTACCTGGGAGTCTTACTATGGAGTGATTGTGCATGGGATTACATTGCAGACCTCTAAAAAGTGCAATCCTGGGCATATTTAGACAGAAAAAGGCGTACAATTACTAGCGCACCTCAGCCAGCTATTCCCTTAAAAATAATTTCTTAAAAACCTTCATGGGGTTGTATCTGAAGTGTATAATTTTCCTTGTGTAATATGTAGAGGAGTTGTGTGTGCTTGCTGTTATGCTACTATTTGGTTTGCTCTGAATTTGTACTTAATATGCAAACAGATGCTGCCTATGCATATTTGTGAGCACTAATAGCTTTACCTAGCATATAATGGAATTGCTAAATTCTGCAATGTTATTATCAAATTCCACTTTCCAAATACTAGCAGCAGCAGCAGCAGCAGCAGCAGCAGCAGCAGCAGCAGCAAAGTACTCATCAAAATACAATAATTCTATGATTATTCTGTCTAAGCTGTATGGAAATAGAATTCAAAATTAACTTTTATTTATATGCCAGTGGACCATGACACAAGTTACTCCCAATTGGATGCTGTTACCTGGCTGCATATACTGTACCTCTGGCCTAAGGATAACTAGGCTGCTGTTTCTTGGCATATGCACACCCCAGGGGAAAATGCAGAGAGACCTCATTGGTCCCACCCAGCCATACTCCAAATAACCTGGGAAGTTGAAATTCCTTGAGGATATGTGTGAGGAATATTCAGGAATCACCAGAATGTTTGAGGGTAGCAGTGACATGCAGGGATACAAAAGAGATATCCATTTGCAGTGCATATATGTCCTTAAAGCAGCCTCCCCAGCGTGAGGCCCTTCAATGTGTTGGACTACAGTTCCCATGACCCACAGCCAACATTGCAAATGATTGTGCTATGCTGGCTGGGGATGATGAGTGCTGTAGTGAAATACATCTGAAAAGGACTGCTTTGGAGAAGGATTAGAACAGTGATGGTGAACCTTTTCAAGACCAAGTGCCCAGACTGCAACCCAAAACCCATTTATCGCAAAGTGCCAACACTACAATAGAACCTGAAAACTGAGGTTTTAGTTTAGCAAAAACAACTCACAGCCAGTCCAAGCAAATATATATATATATATCCATGGCAGTGCACTGACCAGCCATGCGAAAGCTCGGACAAGTCAAGGCTAATGAGTCACGGCTCGTGATGTCATTGCCTGGTGCCGCTTCTCCTTTCCAGATGTGCACATGGCCCCTATGTGCGCTGTTATCCGATACTCAGCTGCTGGGGTGATGCTGGGGTGACTTGGCTCTCATGCTTACAGAGAGGGCTCTGCATGCCCGCTGTGGCACGCATGCAATACATTCACCACCACTGCTCTAACCCTGCCCTGGTGCAGTCTCCTAATCCTAATATAGGGCTAAAGTTCTATTGAAAAGAGGGCGATTTTGAAAAAGCCTTCCTTGAGTAGCGTTTCCTGCACAGTTCATAATTTCTGCCCATTCTAAACACATTCCAACCATCAAAATCATCCCAGGATGCCTCATTTTTGTAACCCTGACCCTACTCTGGTGCACACCCCTAACTCTAATACAGGGCAAAAGTTCAATTGAAAATAATGTGATTTTGAATAAGCCTTCCTTGAGTAGCTTTTTCTGCACTGCTCAACATTTCTGCCTATTCTAAACACATTCTAACCATCAAAATTATACCAGAACACCTTGTTTTCCTAACCCTAGCCCAGTGATGGTGAACCTTTTAGAGACCAAATGCCTGAACTGCAACCCAAAACCCACTTATTTATTGCAAAGTGCCAACACTGCAATAAAACCTGAAAACTGAGGTTTTTAGCAAAAACAACAAAAATATATATACAGTGGTACCTTGGCTCACGAACTTAATCCATTCCAGGACTCTGGTCATGACCCAAATTGGTCATGAGCCAAGTTAAATTTCCCCATAAGGTTCAATGTAAATAAGGTTAATCAGTTCTGTAATCTGTTGTTTTAATCAGAAAAATGTGAAGCAAAGTGACAAAGAACAACAAAGAATGCGGCCATCTCCCCGCCCCCACAGCATGACTGAGATTGCACCCATCATCCCTGCACACACCCAGGGAGAGATGGGGGGAGGGAGAGATGGACGCGAACGGGGTGCACTGGGGGAGGGAGAGACGGGCACGAACGGGGTGCGCTGGGGAGGGAGAGACGGGTGCGATCTCGGCCATCTCTCCACGCCCCCCAAGTGGGGAGATGGCCACAATCGTGCTGTTTGGGGTGGGGAGATGGCCAAGATTGCCCCATCTTGCCTGCAGGAGCTCACCCGTGATCATGCACATCTTCCCTGCATGAACGTAACTGTGATCGTGGCCATCTCCCCACTTGGGGGGTGGGGAGATGACTGCGATCTTGGTTGCCACCCAATGTGGAGTTCACAACCCAAGTCAAAATTTTCATGAATTTTTTGTTTGCGACCCAATTTGGTCATGAACCAAGGCGTTCGTGAGCCGAGGTACCACTGTATATCCTTGGCAGAGCACTGACTGGCCTTACAAAAGCTCATATGAGTCGTGGCTAATGAGTTGCGGCTCGTGATGTCATTGCCTGGCGCCACTACTCCTTTCCGAGCATGAGCATGGTCCCTGTGTGCACTATTATCCAATGCTTGGCTGCTGAGGCGATGCCGGGGTGACTTGGCTGACATTCCAACAGAGAGGGCTCTGCCCGCCCGCTATGGCACGCCTGCCATAGGTTCGCCACCACTGGCTTAGATCATCCCCTTTCCTCTCTTTCTTTCCTTGGCACAATATTCCGGAACAGCAGGCGCTTGCAACAAGAGCTCTTCCACAATAAAGCCCTTCCCCAGCTTTAGGCAGCAGGTTGTTCACTGATGGCAGTCTTTGTTGTGGAAACATCACCTCAGCAATGTTAGACCATGGTGAAACCATGGGTGAATCTGGGTTATCATTGAAAAGATATGTTTAGTCACAAAGTTGTGCCCGACCCATCATGACTTCATGCACAACATTCCTCCAGGCTCTCCTGTCCTCCACCATCCTTCAGAGTCCACCCAAGCTCACACCCACCACCCCAGTGACTCCAGCCAGCCACCTCTGTTGTCCCCGTCTCCTTTTGCCGTCAATCGTTCCCAGCATCAATTATACGATGCAGTGTTTGAAATCCATTAATTTTCCAGGGCAGCAAGGTTCCATGGCAGTATAATTCTAAGGGGTGGAAGCTGATCTCTTGTAATACTCACTGTAGTCTGTTTAGTTTTACGACTATATAATTTATTTAGCAGCTTAAATATTTCAGGGTATCAAAAAGCCCAAATGTCAGTACACAAGAAGAGAGTGCATACGGCGCATATGTCCTCTGCCCCCTTTCTCCTTTTTAGGCACGTCGGGCCATTTTTGCACAGAGCATGGGACTGGGTGGTTGGGGGTCGGATTCAATTGGAGCTCCGTCAGCTCCTCCCACATGTCCCACTGTGCCTGGATGGGAAGGAATCTGGTCTGCTCATACTGTGACTTTGGCAAGTGGTTGCTGAAATTAAGGCTGATGTAATAGATTTCATTACTGTGAAACCTATTCTCTCTCCTCCCCACATCGTGTTCCTATCCAGCCACACAGAGGGGGGATACACAAACAGATAGCATGATGATTTTCAGAGAAATGCCTCCGTTTACAATCCATTAACTGTGGAGCTCGGCATTTGCTTGCACAGTGTAGTTGGTCAGCCAGATGTGGCACAACCTTTTTAAAGTAATACATGAAATAGGAAATAGCATGTGAATTTCTTTTGTTGCTTCATTTGACTTGCTTCATTGTGGCTTCATTTGTTGTCAATTGAAGAAGAAGAGGAAGGTGACATCTAGTGGCCCGCACATGTAACAGCAAATGCCACACAAAAAGATATTTTGGAATGAAAACTAAAACATAATGTAGTATCCATGTTGTGAGAAGTGCATGCCTTTAAATGGAGATTAGGGGCAGGTGCTGTGGGCTGAGATCCTTGGAGTGGCAACAGAGGTGTCTCAAGCATACCAGAATGTTTTCCTGGTTCCAGCTGTGAAATGTTGACAAGCATATTTGGGGTCATCTCTTTGTACCTCAAATGGAGGTAGAGGCTAGTGGGAACTCACAGATATTCCCTTTAACATTCTCTGAGCTCTGTGAGGCTCCTGCTGTAAAGTCTGGGGATGTGACTTTCTGGTATACACAGTAGGCTGACTTAATGAGGAGCAGAGCAAGAAGCTTTATGAACAGTTTGCCCCTCAGGCTGGTATTAGTGACACTCTGTCATGCTTACTGGCAGTGGCTCTCTCCAGGGCTTTGGGCAGGAGGTGGCCAGGGGTCCAACCGTCATCTACAAAGCTGGTGCTCCATCACGGAGCTACAGACCAACCTCCTGCAATTCTTTTGCAGGAGGCTGAGGTGAAACATTGTTGGTCAGGTTACGTTAGCACCTAAGGCAAAACATCCCACAAGCTGTTGCCTCTTCGTGGTCCTTAAAGATTTGACCACAATGAATTAAATAACAGTGTTATGCCCTTTGACAGAATCTAAAATCAACTGTACCAGCCTGTGGTGGCTGCCTTGTTCTGCCAAATGACAGGGTGGCTCATATTAAATATTGGTGACCTGTGTGGATCGTTTGTACAATTCAGAAGACTAGCAGAAAATAATGTATGGACTAGTTCTGATTTTGGCTTTTCTCACCCACAGGCTTCTTGCTAGCAAAGTATATGGTGGAGTGGGAAAACATGGAAATCTGTGGAACATAAATCATAAAGTTCTTAATAGCAAAAATGCGTGTGCTTCACTTCAGTCTTCTGCCATTAAACTCTGAAAACCCTAGTTAGACTGCAACAACACTTTGTGGTGTTGGGGGAATCGTATTAGCTTATGATGTGAGTACCAAGATGAAGGAGATATGGAAATTAATGATCCAGAGAGAGCAGAAGAGATATTCAGTGTAGTCCACTGATGGAATTTCCAAGCAGTTTGTAATCCCCATAGACCAAATAAATAAATAAAGGATTTTGTTCATGAGTAAGAAGCTGTGATACACATTTGGGCAGGGTCTAAGTGATGATGTTTACACCATGCAAAGTCATGTGTGCATTTGTTTCACTAGCTTCAGCACTTAGCAGCATCCAGAGTTAACATTTTTCCATGAATAAGCCATTGCTTTCAGCCTTAGAAACTGAGGAATACATTAGGCACTAAGACCTTAATGGAGTGATCAATCTAAGGGAAATTCATGGATGACTGATAACACATTTAAAATGTTCTTTCTGAATTGGCTGAGTTTTTAGTGCTGGCTGATGTATTTTGTAGAACTTGTGCTTTTTTAGACAGATAATTTTATTATTACATCATATAACTATTACATAATGTAATGTTATATATAAAATATATTATTTATTTAAAACATTTCTATGCCGCCCTCATCACAACAAAGCATGAAGGAAGAACCTCAGCTCCTAATACTGAGCAAGGCACACTGGTCATGGTTTTCCATAATACAGTGAGATGCAGTTCTGTCACATTTATAGTTATTTCTAAATCTGTGCCTGTACCCCAGATCACTGCTCTGCTAACTCTAAATTTGAGCAGGACATGCTGGTTTGCTTTGATTCAATGTCTCAAGGATTCATTCTGGCCTTCATTGTTTACTGGCTGTGACTTCCCTACAAGATCTCCATGATCCACCCAGAAAAAAGAAAGGAATGCTCAGATGCAGTGATATGACACCCTGAACTGAGACTATGCAGTATGGCTTTTGGCACTGCCAGTCCTTTCTATCCCTTCCAGAATCATGGTTAAAAATGTACAGATGGCTATGCTAATTATGATCATCAGTTGTGAACATCAGGCTCCATTCATCTCTGAAGCTATAATTCTGATATTTGGTAATACCACTAGCATCCAGTAGAAGAGGCTGGCTAAAATACCATGTGGAATACCAGAAGCTAAAGTAGCATCATGATGATTCCAGTTTCTGGCCTTAATATACGACTCTCGCTGGCTATTGTGAATGGCTGCAGAGCTAGAATCAATGAGTCTGAATGGTCCTGTGTCTTCTAGAGAGGGAGAAAGCTTCTTGACAGCTTCTCCGATGTTGGAACAAGGACATTGTTCAGCTCTGCCAGTCTGCGTGAGCCTGAGGGAGATTGCAAGGTCATGGAGGAGAAAGCAGACTGGATGGCTTCCCCCATCTTTTGACATGAACAAAGCATGTAGGATCCACAGGGCGAAAATGCCCATTGGCCAAATGTGGGTGAGCAGGAAAAAGGCTTGTACATTTCCCTTCCAGAGTAACTCCACCCATCAAGATGCATCTATGGGCCTCTTCTATGCATCTATGAGCCATTTCCTCACTTGATGCTCCATGGCCAAGCCTTTAAAGCCTGCAGGGAGGTACCAATGATCAGACTGGTAATATGACAGCTGGTGAGGTCCCCCCTTTTTTGTTTACATGGGGAGGAAATGTTCATCACTCATATCTGGGGCAAAACTGCAAGCAGACATTGCTTGAAATTACTTGCATCCTAGGCTGGTCAAAAGGGGAACTCCAAGGAGGCAAGAAGGAAGGAAGGATGAGTGGTAGGGAGAACAAAGCTTCCCTGAATCCTGTCAGGACTGTCTGTCCCTATCCCAGACAGTCTTGTGTCCTGAGGGCCACGCACAGTATACAGCATGGTGAGCCAGTATGGTGAAGTGGTCAGAGCAAGATTCAGGCTCTCTTTCCTAGAGGGTCTTGAAGGTCTGTGGGTGACCAGCTGTCTACCTCATAGAGTTGTTGTGAGGATAACATTGGGAAGAGGCAGACCACATGAGCTGCCTTAGGTTCATTGCAAGAGAGGGGAAAAGTGAGATACACAATAAAGCATCAACATGAAATAAATATGCACAACAGAAGCACACAAAGGTATGAATTAAAACACATGCTACTTAGTAATGGCTCAGCTGTCACATTCACCAAGAAACAGGCACAAATGAACCACCATGAGGTACACAGTGAAATTTCTGTACGGCATGGAAATGTCAGGAAAATAATGCACTGAATTCCTTCCTGCTTCTGACAGTTTCTGCTGCTTATCCTCACAGTTCAAGTGAAAGCACTGACCTTGTCACATTAGCTTGACTCATCTTGTCTAGTATATGAAGAATGTCTGAGCCAAAGCAACATAGTGCTTAAATAAATTGTCATTATTTTTCCTGCTATTATTTTTGCCTGCTGGAGTAGAACTATTCAGAGAACAGTTTCTTACAGGTCAGGTATAAAATACACAAAATTAGGCAGTAATGTGTTACTAATGACTACATACATTTGTGTGTATGCGTGAAAGAGAGAGCACCAAAATCCTGAAAGCAGCTTGGGTTAAACATTTCAATGATAAAATCCAACATAAAAGGCACAAAAATACATAAAAGCCAGCAGAAACCAGTGAAAATAGCAGAGTCGATTCTGAAATTCTTTCTGGAATAAGAATGTTTAAAAGCTCCACCTAACAAGGGGAAAGGAACAAGCATGACTTTTGCACTCTCTGGAAATGGAATCCACAGTTCTAGGGTCACCAGTGAGAAGCTCCTGGCTCTAGAAAAAAACCCCAACAATTTGATTTTTCTTACCAAAAATCAGAGAAACAAGGACTGTGATGCTAAACATAAAAGCCAATTAGGATCACTTGGATCAAAGCAGTCCTTAAGACAATCTGATCCCTGATTTATTATGTTTTAAAATATTAGTAAAAGGTAGTTTCCCCATGACGTGAAGTCCAGTCATGCCTGACTCTAGGGGGCGGTGCTCATCTCCGTTTCCTAGCTGAGGGAGCCAGCGGTTGTCCAGACAGTCTCCGTGGTCATGTGGCCGGCATGACTAAACACCGAGGTGCATGGAACGTTGTTACCTTCCCACCGAAGTGGTACCTATTCATCTACTTGCATTTGTATGCTTTCGAACTGCAAGGTTGGCAGGAGCTGGGACAGAGTACGGGAGCTCACCCCATTGTGCAGATTTGAACTGTCGAACTTTCGATCAACCAGCCCAGCAGCTCAGAGTTTAAGCCATTGTGCCACCTGCAGCTCCCAAAATATTATTACCAGTAGGTTAAATTAAGCCTGAAAACATTGATAACCAATGGGACTGATGTAGGGTAGGTAAAATAATATTTGACTCGCTTACTTTTACCAGTATCCTGGCAATGTATGCACACACACATGTGCATGTGTGTATACACACACACACACCAGAAACAGTGCCTTGCAATAGTATTCACACACCCCTTGACTTTTCCACATGTAGTTGTGTTACAACCTGGAAGTGAAATGGATTTAACTGGCATTGTTACCACTTGTTGTACACAAGGTACCACTGTGAAGGGAAAAATTTTGTTTCATCGTGGCACAAACATTGAATAAACAATGAAGTGGCACTTGTTGGCAGTCTAAGTCTCCACTCCTCTGAGTCAATACTTGGTAGAACCACCTTTGTCAGCAATTGCAGCTGTGAGTCTTCTTGAGTAAGTCCGCTAGAGCTCTGTCAGGTTGGATGGGGGCTATTGGTGAACAGCAACATTCAAATCTTCCCACACATTCTTAATGTCCTTTCCCTCTTCCAGACAGACCAAGAAAAAGTCTTTTAGCAGATTTATTGTGTTAATAATAAAGGCTGACCAGCTAGGCTGACTTTGTAGTACATGAGAAGAGCATTGAAGATGTCAGTAATAAAAGAAAAAAGACAAGTTGGAATACTGACCATTATGGGCATGTAGCTTCATGATAAAAGGTTGATTTTAAACTGAATATCCCTCTCTCCTTCCAAACTGAAAAGACCAAAGGACACCTTCACAGTGGGATCTCCTGCTTAAGGATCCATTTTGTGGAGCAGCTGAGGCGCTCAGCTGGTTCACCATCTTAGCCTGGCATTGTGTCCTTGCATTAATGGTGTTAGGCCTATCTGCTTCTCTATTAGCTTACTCACTAAACTTTCCCATAGAACTTGAAACTATCCTATTATCAGCAACTACCTGGCATTTCAGTTACAAAGGCTGGTCCCATCTCTTCTTCTGACTTAGCAAGTGTGGAAAGAATAATGCAAGCTCCTGGCCCCTGAAGCTGCAACCAAAGCTGGAGGGGAGGTGGCATGCTGGGGAAAGGGAGGAGGCTGTGGCCAAGGATCTACAGGACCTATCCCTATTCCAAGCATTGTCCCAGTCTTCTTCCCTCCCACTCCTTGGTGCTAAGCTAGAAAGCCAACAGTGGCCATCTGGAGAAGATGCGGGGCATGAGGTGTGGTGGTGGTGGAGATGACCTTGCTTCTACCTGTGGATGCTTGAAAGCCTTCGAGTTTGGAGGCTTAAGAGCATCTGATGCACATTGTTATATGCCCCAAAACTAGTAAAAAGTGTTCCTAGCTAACAACACTACTTGTCATTCAGGGACAAGCAGAATCTAATATTTGCAGGCCTGTTGGCCACTTGGGAGAGGATAAAGCCTGCCAGGTTCTGCTTCTCTCTCTCTCTCTGCTGTCAATCCAGCATCATTCCCCTATCTGTAGTATGGGCATGCTAATACTGACCTAGTTCCACTTTAGCATTTGCCCTTGTAATCAGGCCCTCAGCTGCTATAAGGGCATCTATGATGAGAAAAAGAAAATGGCTGTACAAACAGCCCTTGAGTTATACTTCAAGAAAGTGATTCCAGTGCTAACCCCATCCCCTACCCCAGCAGCACAATCAAACCCTGACTCACCCGTCCCAGGTCCATCTCCATAATCATTAGTTAATGTTGGGATTAATGTTACCCCATGGATTAGGAAGCCATGAATAAAAACAGGATTTCAAGCTTTCAAAGGACAACGACAGAGGAGTAAGGAGAAGTCATCTGGGTACCTCTGTTTCTGCCCCATCCAGAAACTGTTTTGCCATGGTTCTGATTCATCCTTGAGCCTCTGCATGTGCCCTGAAACACACTGGCTTGGGTATGCTTGAGCCGAAGCTGCAGAATGAAAAGACATAAATATCTCTAGGGAATCTCTCTCTCTCTACCAAAGCTGTGACTATCTCTAGGGAACCATATGCCCACTGATGATGGATTGCCAAATGTGTTGTGTAGTTTCCTAGAGATATTCCTGGCTTTTCATTAGAGATATACATATAGGACTGACGGCAGTCTGCATGTTCAGAAGTACATAACCTGGGGACTACCTGTATGGCTACTGTATCCCCTCCCTCTGCCCCTGCCACCTTGTCCCTCCTTCCCACCACCTCCTCATGCCAACAATTGACTCAGTTGTAAGAATAGAAGTATTGAGTCAAGTCACTCGCTAGTTGCTCTCAAGTCCGAATTGAGTCTCTGATGAGACTAGAGTTGGACTTGGGAATGAGTCACTCAGCTTGAGTCCCCAGCACTGCTGCATACTAGATTGATCAGAGATCACACGATTCCATACAGAACAGGCTGTGTATCTGTACCCAAAATAGCAGAATTCCCTATCTGCATCTTGTGAAAGAGAAAATGCTGCTATGCTTAGACCCTGGCAGGAGTAGCAGGTTTCTCACCTTCTTAATGACTGTCACTTTTCTACTTCTGAAGCAGAAAAGCAGTCACTTTTCTACTTCTGAAAAACTCCATTATGAAATACTGCAGTTCCATCCAATATTCTTGTTGACCAGGCCTCTCTTGCTTCACTTTTTTCAATCCCCTCTTTATCCTGAGGTTTAGATAGTAAGCTCCCCGGGCAAGGATTATAGGGGCAACTGTCCTCTCCATTATAGGGGCAACTGTCCTTGGTTTACTGCACAGTAGGAAATACAATACTTTGGCCTTTCTAGTTCAAAGGAATGTCTCCTTTTAATTTCCTGCCTCAAGCAGAATGTTACAAATAGTTTTCCAAAGAGTTTCTCATTGAGTGACACCCTCACACTTTCCTACTCTTGTTTTTATGGAGGTAAATCACTTTCTTGATTATAAAATCAGTACAAGCTATATTAAAAGTGCCATATTTCATGAAAGCTGAATAATGAAAACAATCGCTGATTCTAGAGACCGTCAAGAGTTTGCCATCTTTTTTCAGAGAGCTTTAAAATTAATTAGTCATACATAATTTAGGTGTGTAACTTCTTGAATTCCAGATTAATTCCAGATCACTGTACTTATAAAACAATTGTACTTTTATGCTACCCCCCTCTCCCGCCCCGCCATTCTTCTTCTGGAGGAAGATGTGACCAGTTTTTGCTTTGACAGATCGGGCTAACATTAAAGTTGGCAGTAAAATAAAGTTGTATGTTAACACCATCTTAACAGTAAGTAAAACATCTATATATACACGGTTGTTGCCATAGGAATATGTTTGTTTGGAAGAGAAAAGGGGGAATTGTGAAAGCCAGACTGAATAAGTGACAAACCCATATGGTGTCACGAGCTGAGGTTCTTCCTTGGAGAGGCAAAAGTCACAGAAGGTGTTCTTTACAAAATGTTCTTCATTGTTCTCAAATACAAATCACCCAGAATGAATGTCTGAGCATGCACAGAGTGGCTTGTTAAAACCAATCTGGTGTTTACCCCCAGGAACTCTCCTTCTGAACATGACTGGGCCCCATCTTGGGAGAGGCTTTCTGAAAGCAAGCACTAGTCTCCACATGCTGTGTATTCAGTCGGGCCTCCTGCCTCTGCTGGTGCCTCATCACAGGGTCAGGAGCAGCAGGGGTCACTCTGTTTCTGAGAATCCCTCATCCTCAGAGCCCACTCCCACTGGCTGTACATCTGGTTGTTGCCAGAAACTGCCTGGCTTGGGAAAGCATCTGGCCTTGAGATAAAAGCCTCCAACTCCTTCATCTCAGAATCTTGACATAACCCTTCCTCCTGAATCCCATTGTAATTTGTTTCACATTCCAATTCTGAATCATCTGGGTTGCAGCCAGTAGTAGGTAAAAACAATTGCTCCGAATGGTCAACATTCTCACTTCCCATATGGGCAATCCTGCAGCATGAATATTTACTGCAGTCTCTACACATGGAATCAGTGCTGTTGAGCACTTTGGATGAAACAAACACATCAAGGAGGCCTGCTTTATGCTTTGGCCTCTCTGTTAATGTGGCCACATGGTGGGGAATAGCACTAACCTTGAGAGGGTAGGATCCTGTCACCCTGTCAATAAGCATTTCATTCCAACCTTTCCTGAGATGCATAACCCTTCCACTACTTTGGGCAAGAAAAGGGCCCTGCATATTGGACAAATCACATATACTGTGTCTGTGTTGTGCAGGTGGTGGTTGTTGTTGTTACTATTATTATTTAGCCTTAAATAAACAGTGTTGCAGTGTGGCACTGTTCATGCCACATATATTCATGAAGCTTGGCTCTAGCCTCTACCAACCAAGTGGTGTGATTGCAGGCTTAGCCCCATTCTGATCTGGGCCTTAGTATTGCCACAGGTACAAGATCATTCTGAATAGCAAATATGTGTCTTACATAATGGACAGAGGGAAGGGAGCAGCCACGCTCTTTGGACTAAGAACATTCAGAATGCAAAGTCTGAGTCACAGAGTTCTTTATTTCCAGGTGAATACTTATGAGCAAAATAAGGATTGCCCTGATTCTTGTTTTGCACTTTTGGCAGTCAGTTCTTTTAGACTATGGTGTATTCAGTGTCAAAATGGAAGAAGTGAGCTGAAGCGTTCATTTAATTACAAAAATAAAAATTCATTTTAATACATAAAAGGCCTCCTAGGAATAAACCTCTGATCAGATCAGCCTAACACAACTGTAATCCAATAAGAGCTAATGCATTAATATTGCCTAGGTGCAAACATACTACAAGATAGTATAACAAGCGTGAATATATAACTGTATACAATCCATTTAAATTTGCTGTGAATACTTTCTGATGCCAGTTATTTTGGAAACCTCCATATAATTTTGATGATTAATTAGGGAGAAATCCTATGGCTCCTAAACTCCATCTGCAAGGATAAAGGATAGTGCAGATTCATAGATCTGAGATCAGAGAAAATGTTCTGCTTTCAGCAGGGGGGATACATAAACGGTTGCCCCTCTTCCTTGGAAGAACTGCATTGGGTGCTCTCTGAGGTGAGGAAAGCAATCTCAAAAGGGAACATTTTGGCGAGTGGAATGGGGAGGAGCCTGAAGAGGTCAGAAATACAGTGGTACCTTGGCTCACCAACGTTTCGGTTCACGACCAAATCGGATCATGAACAAATATTTCATAAAATTTTAACTCAGGTCGCGAACTCCGCATTGGGTGGTGACCATGATCGCGGCTGTCTCCCCAACCCCCCGAGTGGGGAGATGGCCGCGATCATGCTGGGGGTGGGGAGATGGCCACAATCTTTGTTGTTCTTTGTCACTTTGCTTCAGATTTTTCTGATTAATAAAATAGTTACAGAACGGTTATTAACCTTACTTACATTGAACCTTATGGGGAAATTTGACTTGGCTCACAACCATTTTGGGTCACGACCAGAGTCCTGGAACGGATAAAGTTCATGAGCCAAGGTACCACTGTACAAACCACATGTGTCTTTTCCAGTCCCTCTGAAATGTTTTCACTACATGGGCAAAAAAGCCCATCAAGCGCACTGCAGAGTGGGTGGGTGTGGAGCCCCTTCTACTTTGCATAAGATGAATGACTTGGGGACTGATCACTGCAAAAGGATTTCACATGGATTCCCATGCAGAAGTTTCTTCCCAGTCAAGAAGTCTCAGTGGTTGCTAAACAGAGTAGAAGGAAGGCCCTGAAAGCCACTGCTGTAGATTGTGCATGTAGTGAACTGACCTGAGTGTCATATTCTGTTTTTTTCTTTGCATGACTCTTTGCAGTTGTTAAAGGAGTAAGATGTTACAGATGTGCAGTAAAACAACTGACTGAAAATCGGGCCTGCCTAGCAATGGATGGCGTATATTTGAGAGTTATAATCATGTCCTCCTCCTTTTTTTGGGGCAGGATAACATTTTTGAAGAATAGAAACTATCCTATTTTCTTAGAGGATACCATTTATATGCACAACCAAATTAAGGGATAAGCAACTAAGGCTGCAATTTATATACATGGAAACAAGCCCCATTACACTCAGTGGGACTTACTTCTGAGTAAGTGTGTGTTTGCATTGCAGAACATTTTTATACCTGTGCATTAAACTAAATGAAAGACACCATGGTTTGTTTTCCCCTCCCCATTTCTAAAGAGAGTAAATGAGGACACCAAGTGGCATATCATAGCAATGACATGCCAGTGACTTTTGCAGCATTTTATGCAAAAAAGGCCACGGCCTGAAATAGGGAGGAAGGCATCACTTCATTTATCACTATGAAAATCATTGCACCGGCTCATGCACACAGTGCCCCAGTATAGATTGCATTGTGCGACTTTCTCCTTGGAGAAAAAGTACTTTTGTTTAACAGATCAAGAGCTGTGTGGCATAAAACAATAGATTATTATTTAGAGATTAAAAATGTAAAGCTCAGAAACTGTTTACTCCCCTGAAACCCTAATCCCTTTACATGTAGAAAGGATCAAGCTTTAATGTGTTAGATCCGGACTTAGTCATACATTGAGTAGACCCACAGAAAACTGATAATGAAATTGTCCCATTTATTTCAGTGGGTCTACTCTGACCACAGTTAAGTCTGGATTCAACCCCATGTTATTTTTTAAAACTCATATTCTTTCCATGCTTATCTTTCATCATTTCCTAAGTTAACTTTCCTTAAATGGAAAAAAGAATCCAAAAGGATTCAGCTGGAATTCAAAGTGTACAGATGAATTAATAACTTCTATTTGTTTTAAGACACATGAAAGGCAAGGTTTGCCATATCATATGTCAAGATCAAATCCTTAGTTTAATATATGAGATTATCTGAGAACTGCCATAACAACTGTGTTCCAGTTCTGTCACCATTACACATTTTCTACTTAGAGCTTTTCCACATAAAGCTCTTCATTGGCTGTTTATCTGTGGTATCTATTTCAGTTCTATTGTGTTATTGTGATCCAAGCATTACATGAAGAGCATTTCTTTTCCTGTTTTTCCTCTACACAACCTCTAGGTGGCATAGAATAGCACTAACACACAAAAGGAAATCATGTTCTCTTTTGCTTCCACCCCCAATCAAATGCTGCAGTTTCTTTGCTCTAAAACAAAACTCACCAAAAATGCTGGTTAAACACAGAAGGAAAGGAGACTATGAAAAGAGGAGATGAAACTCTTAAGCAGGCACTTCTTCAGATTCTAATGGAAAGAGTGTGCTATTGTTCCACACCACCACAGGGCTGTTGATCGTGCACCCTCAGTGAAATTCTCCTGCCACCACTTATAAGGTACCTAGGACGGGCACCTCATGTTCCATCCTAAGGCGGCTCCAGCAGTTTAATAACCTTGCTATGATACATGGCCCCAAAGCGCAGCTGAGGAAAGAAATGAGCAGCGACAGCCCTTCCTTTCCCTTTAAGTGAGCAGTTTGCACTGCAAGCTGCCAGCTCTGGTTATCTGCTTCGCCAGCCAGAGGACTGACAAGAGTATTTATACTGACATGTTGCACAAACCCGAGGAGATTTGATAAGTGTGTCCTTTGTGCTGCTGTACATCCCTCTCCAGCCTTCAGCGGAAATGATATTCTGCGTCTGACATCGTCATTGCCCTTCCTTGGAATGAGCAAAAGGAAACTCATGCTTCCCCTGCCCTCAAACCCAGTGTAGGGGGCCAGATAGCTCCCATGAACCTCCTTGCAAGGGACAGTGAACAGGACATGCACAGCCAGTTCCAGGCATGAAATGCTGAGAGGCAGCTGTAACACAGCTGCAATCCAGCCCAGGAGCAGGGGTCAGGCGAGCTCCCTCAGGCAGGCATTGGAATTGTGGTGGCAAGCCTGGGCAGGCGAACCGCACCCCATTCATCACTAACCACAGGTTGTCCCTGTGTTTTATTTATTTATTTGTTTAGAATTTTTGTATGCCGTCCCATTCACATAAGCCTCAGGACGGCTTCCGTACAATAAATAAACAACCGTACAAATAGTGCACATAAAATCCAGATTCACCCTGGATTTTAGGGTACGTGTTCAGGAACTACGTATGAGAAATGACATGTGCTAGTACATGCGTTGAGCCTCTTTGTATGTGTGTGTGAGAAAGAGAGAGAAAGAGATCCTGGGCCATTCCAGGTCTCTCATGTGGAGAACCCTGCATGCATGCACACCAGTACACAGTGGTACACTGATAACATTTTGTTAAATGTTGAAACTGTCCCTGTCGCCACACTCCCAACAAGAGCCCAAAAGTTCAGGCAGCTGCAATCAACAGACTTATTGTAACAGGTCATCTCCACCAGAAGTGGGTCATAATAGCCCACTGAAGACTAAACTACTGCAAAATACTTTGCACTGAAACAAGGAACAACTGGGAAAATTTATTTCCACTGACTTCTTGTGAAGGTGGCTGTGAAACTCATGGGCAGTGGATGCCAACATCTCTCCATGCTTGTGAACCCTGGCTGTACTGGACCAGCTCATGACTGCCATGGCCAGTGCGTGCATCAGATTTGACAGCCGGGTGTAGCTTTCCCACAGTCTTTTAATATGAGGGAGAATCAGCTGATGAACCTGTAGAGTTAGGCATACTCGAGCACACATCATGGGTGGATATTGTTGGCTAGTGCTTCTATAGGGCAAGAGAAATAATAAGAGCACATCCAAGGTATTGTTTAAGCATTCATGAATGGTAAACATTACCATCTGCCCAAAGTTAATGATATGCTTAAGGCACACATGGCTGTATTCCATGGTTTGTCATTATTGATTGATTTGAGAAAGTTTTTACCTGCTTTTCATTATAAAATAATTCCAAGGAGGGGCACAAACAATGAAACAGAGTAAAATAAAGGAACATTGACAAAAACAAAGCCAAGCCAAGCCAAACCAACCAACCAAGCAAATCCACAAACAAACAAAGAAAAATAGAAACAGATAAATGATAATTGCCACATAGGTAACTGAGAGTCTAGTAGGGCTGAATTTGTCCCCAGACATTTCCTAACCCTGGATAAGATAGTAAAAAATTCTGGTCATTATAGCAGGGGCAACAGCCCTAGAGCAAGGATGGTTCTGATAGTAAATACTTCTGTGGTTCTAATTTCTAAGACTTTGGCATTGGTGGTATAAAGTGTTAATATTATTTTGCATTCATTTCCTCTGCTGTCTAGGAAATATGCACCTTCCCCACTATTAGCACTAGTGATCTCTGAACAAATGATCAGGCAAGGGCTAGTTATTTGTCTGTTGTTCTTGGATAGTAAAGCTGGACGTATGAACTTGGGCAGTCAACGTATGCGACTCCAAATGTTTCTGAGAAGTCATGCTGATTCCACTTGCCTGGAGTGCAACTACACTAGAACTAATTTGGTGTAAGAGGTTTTGAAGCTTGACTGAGTTCTTTCCAGCTGAACCAATTGAGCATCTTTCCTGATTCTGGCCTGAGGAACAGGCAGTTCCAACATCAACCAGAACTTCAAAGTGGACCACACTGTGTGATTTTTATTGAATTTGCCTTTTGTCCTGCAAGAAAAATCTCAAATGTCCTAATCTTGAATGCAGATAAAATGGCTAAAAGGCATGTCTTAAGTCTCTGCTGCATTTTCAGGGCTGTTTCCTGCAGCCCTTTTGGGAGTTCTTCTGTACAAATGATTAGTTGCACCTTTCTGTTTTCTGATGCTCTTCTTATCACCATAACTAGATTCCATCTTCCTGGCAGGCTAAATGAGAAGCAAAACTATTCCAAGATCTAGATATCATTACTGAGAGCAAATCTACATTGCCGTTGTGGGTTGAACCCTGCGCTTGTCAGTGCTCTGTTTTTCAGGTCTTAATGCATGGTTGTCATGATTATAAACCACACTGGGAACATCTGCCAGTTGGGCAGTTATCTTGAACGAACAAACAAACAAATGAATCTGAAGCAGCTGAGCCTCCTAGAAGTGGCCAGATTCAGGGATTCTGATTCATTATGGATTTTTTTTTGGGGGGGGGCCCTCCATATTTAATTAAGCCAACATCTGTTACATGTCTGAAAACAAATCAGTTGCTAATGAATCAGACACCACCTCTCCTGTTAAGACTTGATTCCTACCTACTGATTCATCACAAATACACATGGAAAGCAGTTCCATTGATGATGCATATGGAAACCTTGGTTTCTATATGTACTTGGTATACGTATGTGCTTGTACAATCTCTATTCAAATTATCATTTGGCACCATCAAAATTACTATTGAGGGGAGCATTAAAAAAATCCAATGTTACATTGCACACAGAATTACATCATCAGTTTGGCCACAGGCCAACATTTGCTACAGGATTGTTATATCGTTCTAGTCCAGCAGACAGATTAGATAAGATAAAAATGTTCTGGAGTTACATTTCTCTAGTGTGATTGCTAAGCCCAGAGCCCATTAACCCCTTCCCAAGTCAGGATAGCGAACTGTGAATTGGTTGTTCCTATGATCCATAGTTGTACGCATGATCTTGAGATTTTGAGTGGAAGATGGAATTAGTACCCCTGGCTACAATGCTATGTGCTGTAAGATGTTCTATGGTCAGAGTCCAGAGCTTCCTGGAGTTTATCATGTACTCATTCTCCTTGTTTTTTTGAGCTTTTAAAAAGTGCAATGTTTGCTAGACTAAATGTACACCAATGTAAAATGGAAACTGCCTGTGTCTTTTCTCTTGAATTTGTTAGGGCATACACTGCAGCCTTGCTCAATTTATTTTGACATCCATTATAAAAAGAGAAGGAGGATGGATCTATAAAAATGACAAAGGGACTACAAAGACAAATGCAGATACACACATTGGCTTTTAAGGGGCTCCCAGGCAGAAATTAACAGGTAGCAAGTGTCTTATGCTTTACAAATAACTTGGGTTATTGGGAAATAAATTCCTTTTAAGGAAAATGGTTTGAGTGAGGATGTGGGAAAGAAGGTCCTTGAGGAGTGATAAAACTGTTTTTTCCTACTTCTGAATGCATGAGTGATGTTCTCTTACTTGATCCGCAAATCCCCGGGCAGTTAACAATGCACAGCAACAGAGGACCGCTGTGGTGCAGCTGTGGGGAAGTTCTGATCTCTCAGCCTAGAGCACTTCATAGGCACCTGTGAAGCTGAACCTTACTGAAAGCAAGGTGGGATACAGGTGTGCCACATGCATTCTGAGAAATTAGCAATGGCCAGTGAAAACAGACCAGGACAAACATTAAAACCCTCCCCAACTTGGTAATTAATACTGGCCGATGTTCCCTGACACCGCCAGCTCCCTTCAAGTTTCAAGCCCATTTTCCCCAGCTGGAACAACAGCTGCTTATCTATGGTGCACACACAGGGCTCCCTGTGGATGTTGTCTTTGGAGCACAAGCATCCCTCATGGGAAACAGTCAGAAAAACTTCTGATAGTGAATGCAAGAAACCTCTGTCTGGAAGTACCCTCTTTGCTTTTGTTCTTCCTGCTTTCTTTTGTGGCTGTCTCTGGTTTTCTGTGACATTCTTTGAATGAATGAACGAGTGAATGACAGGGGTTTTTTTTCTCATCACAATGCTGATTTGAACAACCATGAATGTAAAAAAAAAAAAATAAAATGCTTTAAAAAAATCCTCACATATATCAGCTAAAGAATCTGGAAAATTGGAGTCAGTTATACAGTTACACAGTCTCCTCAATTTTTTTTACATACATACATACATATATATATATATATAGTTGGATATCATGATGCATCATTACAATTCACCAAGTCATCTCGGGACTTTCCTCTTAAACTTTCAACAGCCACTACAAATTCATTTACCTTGTCATGAATTTACCTTGCTTTGACAGCAGAAATATGATTTTCACTTGATCATTGACATTGGAATGTGGTTATCAGGTTCAAATTTGCCTTATCCCTTGGCTTGGAGTATACAAAATAATCTAAGAAATACTGACACAAATATTTTACTGTAAATCAACCAGCAATACAGAAATATTTTATGATAGCATTTATTTAAGGATCATTAAGGGCATGCATTGGAATATCTGTAACAAATATGTCACTGCCCCTCCACGCACACATCTGTTCCCCAGAGTCCTGAATATTCATTTTTGTCCATGGAAAGTTTTTGTCCTAAGTTAATAGCCATGTAGGGGGCAATTTGCAAAAGGGATTGTAGCTGCAGAGGGGAAAAAAATAAATACAACTACCACTCTCCAGTACAGAACATTTTGAAATTCAACTTGGGTTCAGTTTTTGTGTGTTTGTATGAACTGCTCATGAAAAAAATACCCACCTCTCCCTTTTTTCCTATTCCCCACAAAACTGCAAATTAATTTAAATTGGAGAAGAGGTGATTTGGGATAATCTGGGACAGGGTAGAAAATCAATTGAATAGTCTGTTTTATTTGAGGTGATTTGGTTGAGAAATTATTTATAATTTTATAAATTTTTATAAATAACAAAGAAATATGTCTCTTTTATACAGGTTCCCGACATTGCAGAAGTATCTACATCTACTCAAATGAAAGTCTGATTGAGTTCAGTGGGTCTTATTCCTACTCAGGCAGGCATAAAGTTGCAGCCAGAGAATGGTCCTGTAGTCGCTGGGAGAGGTAACCATTGGATATTGCATTCCTAGTAAGTAGGTTTTCAAAGAATTTCCAGCCCATGTTTGATCAGATTCATTCTGATGAACATTCTACCAATATTGTTCTAGTCAAATCAATCAAGTCTTTCTCCCTTGGGATATGCCAGTCTGAATGCCTGAAAGCTGAGTGAAGATGACAAACTTTTTTCCAACTTTTAACAAGGAACAGAAAAGTCTGATTAAGTCTTCTAGTCCCTAGAGTCTAGGGGTCTTTTCAGAAAGCTCAAGGAGCTGGAGAAGATGCATAGACAGCACAGGGTATGAATGGTAACATAAAGATCATGAACCCTTCAGCCTTCTCCTTACAGTAAACACTGAAGCTCTGCACTCTGAGAAGTGCTTCTGAAGTTGGCAACATCCCTGCAACAGAGGTGGAAAAACAATGGCCCCTTTCAGAGGCAAACAAAGAGGCTGTGGAAGGTCAGGGGCGGTTCTGGCACAGCATTCCTGTTTAGCTCTGGACTGCAACCCTCACTTACAACCTAGAAACTGAAGAAGCAGAGCATGAAACCACATGGCAAAGTCACCCTGCAAATGTGCCAGGAGTGAAAATCCGCAATGGCAGTGCTGCACTTCCTAAGGCCATCCAGCTAGGTGGGAGGGAGGAGTGGGCAGCAGAATTAACCTCCTTGTCCCACTATGGTTGGTAGCCATGTCACAGCTGTGATAGCAGCAGAACTGTACCCTGGCCCTCGGGTGGCCATTCATCCTCGTTTACAGTCATCCATTAGAAGGGCAGCAGCAGACTGCCTACTCTGCAAGGGCATCCTCTATTTGATGCCTTCAGATTGAATTGGATTCCCTCTTTCCAAGTCCAAGTTAAAGGTAAAGGACTGCCAGAACTGTTCCCCATTAGCAGTTAGTCCCAGAGGAGCAGTATAAGTACTGCATTTCTATTTCAAAGGTAATTTAAAAATTCAGTAAATTGTACCTATACATACAAATTAGCATATGCACATTTTCAGCATAGTTCAGCTATGCTGAACTACTGTATAATATTAAGTTTGAGCAACCAGGAAGGCAAAGAGTCATTAAGACATTTAATTTAACATTGCTCCACCTCCTTCATGAGATAATTTATTGTGAGAAATTAGCATTTTTCAGTATCTGCTATAAACATGTATCTAAAATTACAATAAGCAGCAGCTCATTTATAAAATCCACTTATCTGATAAATGGAGGAGTGGTCCATTTTAATTATTTCTTGCTTCTGTTTTTGTTTTAGAAACCAGTTACTTCAAAGCCTGTTTGGATTTTCACTAATGGATAGAAACATAAGAGAAGACCGGCTGGATCAGACAAAAGGTGCACTGAACTCAGCATTCTGTTTCTCACAGTAAGCAACCAGATGCTTTGGAGATTTGTTCTGTTGCTATGGAGTTCTGTAGCCATCCCTCTCTGCATCCTTGTAGGCTTCTGTCACTAATTCCTGGTTCTTTGTGACCTCAGAGTCACCCGCCATGGATTAGTAATGCAGTCGACCAATTTATGAAATGTTCAATAATGGCAAATTCAACCACTTTATAAGCCTCCCCTCTCACACCTTTACTTCCTATTAGATTGTGGCATAAAAAGAAAATTGCACCAAGTGTTCCTTCACACAGATGACCGTTCAAATCCATGGCAGAAACTAAAAGCATGCCGCTTGGTAAGTTAATTGTCTATATTGGGTCATAGATGGTTGGCCTTTATTTCACCTGGGGCTGAGACAAAGCCTGTTGCGGACTATCCCTCCAGGTACAGTGGTACCTTGGCTCAAGAGCTTAACCCGTTCCACAACTCTGGTCACAACCCAAATTGGTCGTGAGCCAAATCAAATTTCCCCATAAGGGAAATAAGGTTAATCTGTTCTGTGACTATTTTTTTTATGACAACAAAGTGACAAAGGACAACAAAGATCCCAGCCATCTCCCTCCCCAAGCATGGTCGTGGCCCCCCCCCCCCCCCCCGGCACATCCACGATCATGTACGTGTTCCCTGCACGAGTGCGAGAGCAGCCATAGATGGGCACGATCGTGGTTGCGCTCAGGCAGGGAACACAGGCGCCATCATGGCCATCTCCCCCGCCACCCAAGCACCAAGCACGATCACGATCATGCTAGTGCAGGGAAGGCGGGCGCGATCACAATCATCACCCAATGCAGAGTTCGCGACCTGAGGCAAAATGTTTCTGAAACTTCTGTTTGCTACCCGATTTGGTCATGAACTGAGGCGTTTGTGAGCCGAGGCACCACTGTATTTGTGGGCTCCCAAAGGGAGCCAAGCTGAGAGGAAGTGCACAAACCTTTGAGGGCCCTCGATTGAGCAACAGGCAGGCTTCTTCCGCATCAGCTGAAGCAGCTCAAAAGGCACTTGGAGCTGAACAGGAAGAGAGGTGCTGCGTGCAGAGGAGCTGCTTTCCTGTCCTGGTGAGTGCCCGACAACCCAACCAGCAGCTGCTCCTGGCTTGCACAGCCCATGGAGCTCAGTTCCTTGTGAGCACCCCGCGAACACTCGGCGCACTCTCCCGGAACTTGGACTTTGGGCCTTTGCAAAGCAGGCTGGAGTCTGGGGAGCCAAGCCCAGGGAATCTGATGGATTCCCTCCCCCAGGTGGATTCCTCACACACCCCTAATTTCAAATCTTCGCATACCGCTCAGTTTCCCTCTTCTTTAAATGGCATTTGTAGTTAAAGGCTCTTTTTCCCTTTGCTATTCCAAATCTATAAATGCAGCAGCAAGAACAAATGTCTGGAGAGGAGGTCACTTACAACCTAGGCTAGCCTTCCTCAACCTGATATCACGTAGTTCTGTTGGACTTTAAGTACCATCATTCCCAGTAGCTATGTGGGAGTTACAGTCCAACATAGTGGAGGTTACAAGGTCCGCATTCATCCCTCACCGAATCCCTTTTGCATGAGCTGGGGTGCAATATTGTCTTGTCCCAATGTTGTCAGGCAGAGGGATAGAGGAATAGATTGAGGTCCTGTGACCTTGGAGCTGGGACCCCAAAGGCTGAGCCCTCACCTCGTCCCTTGCAAGAGTGCAGAAGAAACCATGCTGGCTGCTTGCTCAATGTCACAACTTGGGCTCAAAAAGGACAGAAAGGGCCATGCCTGGACACAGGAGGGAGGAGGCTGAAGCCATTGCCTTGTGATCATTCTTATGGGTACCCTAATCTCCTTCCCTTCCCCTCCTGAAAGGCCAAAAATGGCTCTGAAGATCAAATGCATGGTATGAAGCCAGAGGGAGATTCCCCTTGCCACTCTTTGTCCATTGAAGGCAGAGGGCTTTAGATTGTGCTCTTGCCACATTTGCCAAATGATTATCTGCTAGATTTTGAGCACACACATTGCATTTCAAACCCTCTGTCTAACTTGCCTGAAAAGCCGCACCCTTTCATGGTGAGATTTCCAAAATTTACTGTGGAAGAATTTATTCTCAGAACAGCAAGACCTAAAAGGGACTCAGACAGAGAGAGCAAAATTAGTGTGCAATCATCCTCCCAGCTTATACAAAGGACATGGCACACCAATGATATATATTTTCAAAATCTCGAGCATTAACTAGCTAAGAGAACCACTGCATTTTATTCATTTTCCAGCTGTCTCGTGTCTCTGCCATGGATCCCGTCTCACATCTTTTCAAATGCTCGCTGCTGCTGCAGATTATTTTCTTGGCATGGGCCCAGTTACTAGACCAACAGAGGAAAGCTAATGTCTTGCAAGTCTCCAGGCCTTTGCTTCACAATATTATGGTAGCTATTGCTCTTCTCTTTCCCTCTTATCAGTTAGAATTGGAACTCTTATTTCCACCTTTTATTTCACCCATTTATTAGATATGTTGTGTTTAAAGTGAATTCCCTCTAATCATCATTAACTCTTACCACTGTAACTCTTACCAATGTTAACAAAGCGGCATCTTGGCGGGAAGGAACTGAGGTTAATGGTGTGTGTGCGGATGCAGTATATTCCCTTTTTTAAGGTTTCTCTTTTGTTTTCTTCCCCACTTTTTTGGTCCATTTTGCTCTAAGGGTTTTTTAAAATTTACTTCTTTTCTTAATGCAATGTTTATTAGTAAGTTCACCTGCTTGGTTGCTTATGAGCATCACAAACAGTTTTTGAGTGATTTGCTTGAAGGCTTGTTTAGTGATGGAGCATTTTAGAAGCTTAAGGATAGGAGGAGCAGTGGGTTGTCTTGACATACAGTTTACATGAAATTTTCATTAGACTTCAGAAACAGTGTCACAGAGTGGGATGATGACTGTGGTTAGGCATTTCAGATATTTAATTTTTAGACACTGTCTCTCATTTGTAAAATACTATGTCTCCAAACATTATCAGTGGGAGTATTAGTACTGGGCTAGGCACTCCTTAACAAGAGAAAATAAATGATTTCTAAACTCAAGAAGTTAAAAATGGATGTTGCTTTTTTGCAAGAAACTCACCTTTCAATAGAAGACAAAGGCTGCAAAGATTGAGCTGGTGAAGCCCATACTGCTGATAATTCTAAGAAAACTCAAGGTGTAGCTATGATAATCCATGAAAATGCTCCAGCTGTGTGACAACCTATAGCTGATTCACACAGGTGCTTTCTTATGTTGATAGTAACATTTACAAGCATGACCATTTTAGCCACCTGTCTACTATTACTTATGCCCATTTGTTAATTAGTGGGAAATTTACTAAGTTTTGATATTGGATAGGAAAAATCCTCCTGAAAAAATGACAGTAAGTAGTTCATTCAGTGCTGAAGGCCTCCCTGTCTGGGTTAGGTTTGCTAGATGCATGACACATGCTACCTCCTGTGCAAAGGATTATAGCTTTCTGTGCAACAAAATTATTTCTCTTCTCCACTATGTCAAAGTGTGACACCATGCCATATTGATAGAATTGCTTTCTCAGATCATACTCTGGTTCATTCAGTTATTAAAATGCATAATTTTGTTAAGCCTATTGGAATTCAGTGAACAAATGTTCCACTTCCTAGTGACGATAATTTAAAACATAGATGACTTTCAAAGTTAAGGAAAGTTTATATTTCAGCTGCTTCCTCTGCTATGGAATGGGCGGCATTAATGACATATAGAAGGGGAAGCATGATTGTGAATGCTTCTGACAACAAATAGGCTGGGATGATGGAAGAAGAGGATCTCATAAAACAGTGAATTCCTTGCTAAATTAATTTGCAGCTTGATTGTCCCTCAACTTCCGTGAAAGACTACAACCTGCTAAATTTGAATAGAGTAAATTATATTACTCTAAACAGGAGTTCACATGGACTTGGGAAGGGAAGAATGACCTGGCAAGATGCTGGCATTTCAGCTGGAACAACAACTTTGAAATTATATCCTGTTGATTAATGATAAAAATGTATATATAGCTCCAAAAGATTAAAAATATAGGAAAAGTAGGGAACTGACAAATCAAGGATATCACATTTTCTTTTCAAATCTGGTCCTTTTACAACTTTCACAACTGTATTTGCAGCAAAAAAGAACTTGCAAGGCTTTTGTGGGTCAAGAAGGTGAAATGTGTTCTGGAGAACATGAGGAACTGGAGTGCCCTGAGCCGCATGGTTCTCTAATAGAATGGTACACAGTGCATGTGGATTCTTTGACTTACATTTTGTCTTTAAAAAAATATAAGTAAAAAAAGACTTTACCAGCTTCACTATATGATTCTATGATTTTATATCAGACTTATATTTGTGTTATAAGAACCTGGTGAAGGCAATATCAGTGGTATAAATTACAGGCCAGTTTCTTTAATCAATGCAGACACTAAAATATTAACAGCCAGTCTTGCTAATAGACTCCAGCAGGTAGTATATCTGTTGAAGTGCATCTAGTTCAAGTGGGATTTATTCATCAAAGACAGGGCAACAATAATCTAAATCTTGTAATAAATTTGATCACAAAGAATAACAAAAGAACAAATTTAGTAATTATTTCACTTGATGCTGAAAAAACTTTTGAAACACTGTACTGGTTGGTTATATCTGTGACTTTGGGAAAATTGGCTTTCTGCAGGAACTTTCAAGGTGGATCAATTAGGGAGGGAAGATTTAATATCCCAGATCTTGGCTTATATCATCAGGCTTATCTGTTAGCTTGTACCATTGAATGGAAGGCATCTTTTTCATTTAACACTTCATGGTTGTTTTGGTGTCAAACTTCCTACCACCTTTTTTCAGCTGGATGGCACTAGGATTTAAGTAAAAGGTAAGTAATGGTTCCACCCAAGGTTTTGACAGCAAGAGAAAAGTGGCGCATGATGACTGGATTCAGGCCACATGGCAACATACACTCAATGGTTGAGTATGGGTTGAGGGTTGGCTGCCATTGAACCATGGCTGGTTGTTGAAAGGAGTAATGTCCTGTCTGAATCCAGCTAAAATAACAAATCCTGGTGGGCTACTAAGAGTTTAGAACCCAACAACAAGCATCAGCACTTTTCATGGATTGTTCACAGTTAACAGCTAGGTTCAGACATCACAATAACCCATATTTCTGCAACAACCCCCCAGTCAGCAACAGTTCAACAATGCCCCCAACCCATGCTAAGTTCTTGGGTGTGGGTAATTGTCTTGTCTGAATGCAATGTCTCATCAGCTGAAGCTTGACTCTTATTCTTATGCTTAATTAACTTTATGGGGGTTTCCTGATTTGAAAATAGGATTTTTGTGTCTGGGGAAATTGGCTTGATAGTTGAATTTCTACTTCAGGGCAGAGCTAAATGGTCCATCAGATGCAGTTCAGATCAGATGAAGTTTTACCTCTTTGAGTTCTTAGATATAACCTACAAACTAGTGCTGGGTGGCAATACATTCAGTTTGCACACACTTTCATATCTGTAAATGGGTAAAGTGTTGTGGTACCTCTTATAATGTTGAAGAAATTAATTAGATATTTGGAGAAAGCGGAGTTTACAATACTTGTTTATAAGCATCTTTGCAATGTATAAAGTGGATGTTCAGTAAGTTGGAGAAGAATGGAACTGGAATGCTCTATACAGCCTAATCAGTGGAAAGCTGCCATAGCTTCCATTTTGTACTATTTTTGCAGATTTAAAATGGAGGCCGATCCAACAAAGACCATGTATTCATGTGCACGGGGCACTATACAAGAAGCTGGCTGGTTCTGATAAATGCTGGCAATGCAGTGTGGGTCATGCAATGCTGAGGCATAATGTCATGGGCATGCCCTGCAGTGGACTCTTTTTGGTGAGGAGTTACTGCAGGTGTAAATTTTGCTTTTAGAAAGTCAGTGATAGGTGCTGATGCTCAGGTTCTTTTAAATTAGATTTCTGTGCTGTGGGGGATTAAAAATGGACATAAAAAGTGGACCCTAACAGTTGCAAAGAAACCTTATTCCAAGCCTGAAAGGATGAACTTTCACTACCTTTTATTTTTCAGACTCAAGATCTCATTGCTCTTTTCATATTTGCCATGTGCCAATGTTATTTGTATGCTTCTTTAAACATAGGGTTGTATATATATATATTTGAAATTAGTGGCTTAAACAATGTTCTGAAACTGGGATTAGATAATGTTTTATTCTTTTTTTAATCTGTGTTACTATTTGCAGGTTCTGTCTCCATTTTGTATAACTGCAACAAATAGAATAATAAAATATTTTTTCAAAAAGTTTGGGGAAGGCTGCCCTAGCCACTGAACCCAACCAAGGGCAGAAGCAGCACGAGATCCAGTCCTCCCTGCTTTACATCTCTGAAGGGGAAGCCTTCTGCCAAACATTCACCCTTGACTACCATTTTGCTGCAAGTTATTTTGTTATCCCCTTGTTCAGTCAGTATGAGGGCAAAGCAGGGGAGTTGCTTGGCACTGAAATGATTCAGGCCCTGGCCCTTAGGACACCTATCTGTATAAAATTCGTATCAGCTCTTTTATATTTATAGATGCAAGTGCTGAAATAATTACTAGGGTTCATTCAAATTTCACAGGAGGCAAAACCAGTCAATTGATTTTTTCATCTAAATCATCCGAAACAAAATATTTTCATCTAAATCATCTGAAACAAAAAATTAATTTGCACCCTGAACCAAACTCATGGAAATGCATTTTCCCCAGCTTAATTGTCATGCAGTGGAAGGGTGCGCATGTTTGTGTGTGCTGCACCACATAGGGAGAAGAGAATTATACTTTCCTTTTGCTGCTTTGAAAATTGCCCCCCCTTCATAACAATTACGCTGAGAAAAAAGGCTTATGTTGGCACCCCTGGACACTCGGACCACTCTGGAGTAGATCCAGGGCCTTGAGGAACAGATCTCAGGCCAGGTCCTCTTTGTCCGGGGCAAGCAACACCTATGCGTCTGGACAGTTGTTTTAGCTTCAATCATCTACAACAGGTATGTCCCTGGGAAAGCTTTGCTTGCTTAGGATCCAGGCCATATGGTGCCAGCATGTAAGGTCTTCCACATGGAAAAACTGCCAACTGGGGATGCGTCAGGTACAAACTCTTACAACTACACTCCTTAATCAATGGGATTAGCCATTGCTTGGCAGATGTAACAGACAAACAATGCTGAGCCATGCAAATATCCTCATCCATATTCATCCATTTGAATGACTTAAAGTCTCATGGAATATTATCTCTTTCCCCCTTTGAAAATGTTTACTTTTGCATGAATGTAGGATAAGTTCAAAGATTTCCTTTTAAAATATGCATAGCTGCTCTAAAGCAAAATCTGCATGTCAAAATAAGGGCTTGCTTTCGTCCCTTTTTCTGTAGAAAATATGCCTTTGTCTTCTTCTCCCCCTGCCCCTCCTCTCAACCTGCAGTACTCTTTCTTTGAACTCCTCTATAGGAAAGGCTGCTTTTAAACAACCCTTACACAGGCATAGCACATCCTTCGGTATCTGCTGGCCTCCAGGTGAGGGCTGAGCAGCCAGGTGAGAGGACATGCCCGTGTCGGAGAGCTGGCAGAAAACAGCCCTCTGTTTGGCAGAATATCCAGGCACTATCTGGTTTAAGTCACAGCTCATAAGGAGGGAGAGCAGTGCAGGGCCCTAGACGTTAATCACAAACAGCACCTGGACACAGGAGCACAAGGTGCTTGGCCGCAAGGTTGAAGCACACTGTGTTTCCATTTAAATTCTAAAGTTGCTCCTCTTGCATACACATGTGCTGATGCCATTTTCCTCTCCTCCTCTATTTTTTGATGATGCAGTTCCTCCTTGTTATTTATATGTAAATGCACAGCCCACCAGTTATGGCTGCTTCCCTTTAAGCTTTTACTTTGGTGCTCTCCAAAGATTGTCCCTCTGGGTCTGGCATTTTAATTTCCCACACTGAAGTGGCACTGTCAGGAGCACTTGTGGGAATTGGGCCCAGCCGGGTGCTTGGGGGGGGGGGGGGCTTTTGGTCCCCATTGGGCTTCCTACCTGTACAAATCAGTATAAAATTTGCATATGCTAATATATGTGTGCATGTATGCAGAAACTGATTGAATAAGTAGGATCTATTTAACTTTTGCAGGAGGCAAAGCCAGCCAATTAATTTATCTTCCAAACAATCTCAGATTCTTCAAGTAATGTGCACCCTGCCTTCAGTCATACCAATTCCAAGGAAAATAGCGTTTCCCTGGGCTTAACTGCCATGGTAGGGGAAATTTGGTGTTGGTGATGCAGCATATGAGGAGGAGAGAGTTTATCCTTTACAGCTTGGACGTTGCCTCATATATGGCAGAATAGATCCATTTCCATTGACAGAAATGGACAGGGGTAGATAGGCTCAGGGCCCTGAGAAATAAATGCAGGCCTGGGGTGCTGGGTCACAGGCCTAATGATATCCCCAGTCACACCATTCTACTCCATTGTAATTAATCAGGGAAAAATTACACAGGCAGGCTTTCTCGTACAGTGCCTTTTTCATGGGGCTGCTCTGCTCTAGCAACTGGGTTGTGCCTGGCTCCAACTCAAGCTTGGTGCTTGCCTGTGAAAGGATTTGAATCTGTCATGCTCAGAAAATGCACATCTGATGCATGTTTCCTTCTTTTTTGCTTTCTTTCATAACTGGACCCAGGTCAGGGGAGCCAAGCCACGGATAATGGAGGTAAGTCCATAAGAATAGGAGAAAATGGCTTGCATTGTTAATTGTCCCCAGATGAAACATTAGGAGGCAGAGGAAGCATGTGAGCCCAAGACACCAAGGGTTCGTTCCAGGCTTAGTTGTATTTTCAATAGACCAAAATAATTGGGACTTTAAGCCCTGTGGATATCAGTGGGTTTAATCTGGGAAGCATCAAGTCTACAGCCAAACCATCAGCAACATGTTTAGTCTTTAAATAGCACCTTTAAATGGCGCCACATGATCCTGAGGTTTGCCTCTGAAGCCCTTGCTGTGGAGCCTTTAGAGTTTCTGCACAGGCCCTCTGAGGCATGTCAGCAACTGGCATCAGAGAGATGAGAGGAGGCTCAGCTCTGGCGTGGTGTGGTCTGCTCGGATAGATTCATCCAGTTCTGAGGAGGAGGCAGAAGGGAGCAGATGACTTGCAGTTTCAGATTCTCAGGCAGAGTATGAGAACCAGCCCACCTTGGAGAAGGAGGGAGACATTTCAGAGCTACAAGGAGAAGCAGTAGAAAACGAGTTCCTTGACCCAGTCAGCAGATGACAGCTTAAACAACCAGACAGTTAAGTGTCTGGTGTTGGGGAGGCATCAAAGCTCCACAGAACCTCTCCCTCTCATGTTCATTAACTTCCTTTCATGCTTGGCTCTGCCTTGGAAAGTGAGCCAAGTGGAGAGAATGTCCATGGATGCTCTTGGAATGGAGGTTGCACGATCAGCAACGAGCAAAGTACGTGGCATGTATGTGGCATGGAAGGATATCACTCGTGCAGCTTTTACACGGGGCTTCTTCCTAGTGAATGCTGTGTGAGCAACTTTCTTCTGCATCACGTCTAGCAGTGCAAACAAAGGCTCCTGCGTGTGGGAAGAGGGATGGATGGGTTGGTGCAGCATTCCTGTGGGGCTCACTTCCTGGTGAGTGCTGTGTGGATGCTGGGGACACTGGCCAGGAACTTGGATGTCAAAGCAGACTGGAGTCCACGCAGCTGAGTGCAGGGAATCCAATGGATTCCTACGTCCCAAAACGGATTCCTTACGTATTTCTATTCCAGTGTTCTTGTCATCTAGCCTACAAGCTACAACTGGAGTCAGAATCTTTCTGAAGGAGAGGGAAGAAGGGGAAGTTTCAGTTTAGATTTGCTTTCACATGGGCAGATGCATCTCCCACGTCCCACGTGCTACTTTGATTTATGCCTTTTTGTAACCTGCCAAGCTTTAAGCAAAGGACTATGCATCTAACGTCTCACCTGAGTCTGCTGGAGAGGAAAAGAGGGAGGGAGAGACCCACTCATGACAAAAGCTTCCCCCCTCCTAGTTTCAACATCTTGTTAAAACTCATCTCTTAGCAGAGGCTTTCTCTGAAATACGATCCCACCAGACTTGGCTTGTTGAGTGAACAACTTTATTGGTGATTAATATATATTGTGTTGTTTTTATTGTTACATTTGCTGTTTTTTATGGCATTGTATTTTATGTTGGCTGCTTTGATGCCTTTGTGGAAAGCAATGTATAAATCTGAATAATCTATACTTTATATAATAAATAAATAAAGAGGTAATAAAATAAGATTTATTTTAATACCAAATTAGACTATCCCCTGATAGGTTTAATTTTAGGGCATAACTGACAAAACAGGATTTTTCGGAGGCTTCTGTTTAAACATCCATTTTAACCTTCCTGAGCTTTTATTCTCTCCCTTTTGGGGGAATGTGTAAAGTCATTGGAGATCTTCCGTTCTTGCACATTCAGGATTATCCCACAAGATGGCACAAAAGACAAGTGAGTATAAATTCAAGGCGTGGTCGCTTGTTTGTATACATGTACAGGAAACAGAACAATTTGGTAACCCTACTGTTGGTTGACTCTATATGTGCATCCCTATAACTGCCCCATAGATACCTAGGGTACAATTCTATAGAGGTTTACATAGAGAAAAGGACTTCTTTCTGTCTAAACCTGCACAGGATCATACCCTTGCACCCAGACATGTATGTGCACAGCACAAACTACTTCAAAATTCATAAGAAATAATAGAAATGTTAATAAGGAAGAGCAAAATGGAGCTGGTAGGAAACTGCGAACAAGGAGGTTAAATTTATAGGAGTAGAACAAAGAATGGAAGAATAAAAGCACTGAAAAGCTGAGTGGATGTTGAAAATGGGCATTTCTTCTTTTCAATCTGCATAACTTTTTTTTTTTTTTTTGCTATTTTTTATTATTTTATCTGATTTATTTTTCTGGCCTTTGTAGGGTGGGCTGTGTCTCTGCCTGGGCAAGAAACCCTTTAGATCCCCAAGCCATTACTGACATGGGCCCAATCCAGTGTTTTAAATATCTTGCAATGGAAAGAACTAGTAAGTAGAGCTTTAAAGGAAAATTATGATCTACAGGAAGCTACATCACATTCTGCAGCTTTCCTTCATTTCCTCAGTACTGCAGCGCAGGCACACAGCCCTGGGTATGCTTCTGGAATCCATGCAGCCGGTAACACCATGTTCTTGGCGTTTTTCTCCTTAACAAGAATGACATCCAAGTTAAGAATGTGGCAGGTTTTTAGACCCGCAGCCCATCCATTCTGCCAAATGATCGCACCGTTCAATGACAGGAGACTCCCAGGGCCAGGCCGTGTGCTGCATCATACCTGTGTATAATGCAAGCCCTGCAGCCATTTCTCTGAATTTATGGGACAGATATTTTACACTGGGAAACAAGTAACTCTGGGTCGTATGTGTATGCTTCAATTTTCTCTCCACCACTGGTGAGTGTGGAACTCCAGCATGGACAAAGCAACTAGAGAGGGGCAGTGGAATTTAGACAAGAAGAGCAGGAAGGATCATGCACCCACACTGCACAGTTTCTCTGCTGCAAATGTTCCTTTCCCAAGGAAACAGAAATAATCCAAGAGCTAACATTACAGGCAACTCTGATATAAAATATGACTCAGTTTTCATGGAACCAAGAAAAGCTCTGTTTCTGCCTACTTTACTACACAGAAATATTCTGTTTGTATCTGAGAGAAGAGAGACCAAATATTTTGCACATCTGTATTCACACACAGGCTGAGTACATTTAATCACAACTCCATTATATATGCCTAAAACACTTTCTCTTTTACTGATAAAAATAAATCACATGAATCTAATCTAACAGTACAATAATCTTGATGCCATTTAGGAAGGTGTGTTAAAATATAAACTTGAAGTTATAGCAAAGTAATTCAAGCCACTATTATTTGTCTATGGCATTTTTTAAAAAGGAGAATGCTACTCAGGTGTTCAGTACCTGTGCCAAGTCCCAGTTGATATATTTTCTGTGCCTGTCTGAAAGACATCTATTTGTGTACAAATATCTGTGCATAAAGTTCCCTCCAGACAGTAGTGACAAAACATTAAGAAGCAGGAGGCCTTCTTTCTATCTCCAGCCTTTCTTCTTGTAGTCATTGAAACCACAATTTTAAGCCAGTTGCCACTATAATCCAGTGTTTTAAATGAAAACTTGTCAAAAGACAGCAGTGAAGATTCCTTACTCCCTTCCTGATGCTGTTGGGATGACCAGTGTTTCAAACCCATTTACAGCATTATGCTATCCTGTTACTGTCAGAAGTAAATGTGTCCAAGTTCAAGGCAGCTTATTCCAATATCACAATTGCAAGCTTTTGTGATATGTGGTGTGTAATGCAATGCTTAGAACATTGGTCTAGGACTGGGGCTTGGGAGTTGTATGTTCTAGACTTCACATTGCCTTGAAATTTACTGAGTGAGTCTGGATCACTGACTTACAGCAAAATTTATCTCACTGGGTTGTTGTGAAAATACAGTGGAGAGGCAGAGCATCATGTAAGCTGTCTTGGGTTATTTGGAAAAGGCAAGGCAAGGCAAGGCAAGGCAAGGCAAGGCAAGGCAAGGCAAGGCAAGGCAAAGGCGGAATTTAAATGTGAAAAAGTGGGCTGAGAGAATCCATTGGAATCCTGAAGTTTGTATAGCATCTACCTTGTCTGTGCATGTATGAAAAGTAGAATTTGCAGACTGGTTGTTTTTTCTGGCAACAGTAGGAGCCATGAGTTAGGGCTTGGAAGTTGCCTAACAGGCTTAGGAGAATATATGCTTCAGACCTGTATGGCTGCTCCTTTACCAATCTTCCCCAGGTGCCTTGAGGTGTCAGTTCAGGGCAGGACGTTTTTCCCAGAGGAGCAGACTTCAGGGACAAGGAGTGTATGATGAAGACAGTGTGGTGTGCTCTGTCTCCTTTTGCTTTGGTACTTCTGTAAGACTATGGAAACCACAAGGGAATACAGACCTTGGGCTACAAAGGCTTCCCTGGTCTTCGCTTTGGAGGCTTGTCAAGTCTACCTTCTCTGCCATTTGGAGTCTATTTAGCTCATATATTAATCATGACCCCCATCTTCCTAAACTCTTCCTTAACTCATCATTGCCTAAATACACATATATGAGGATGGACCTCTCCTCTCCTCTCCTCTCCTCTCCTCTCCTCTCCTCTCCTCTCCTCTCCTGATATTTAAAACTTTTAATGCTTTGCTCGCCTTTGAAGGGCTCAGCAAGCAGACACACTGGAAAGCTTCCAGAGTCCTCATGCATGTTGCTGCCATGACCAGCACTGCCAAGTGCACTAACAGAGTCCTGGTTAAGTTCTCTCAGAACTTTTCAGAAAGCTCAGGCAGACAAAGAATCTGCAGAGCAGAACAGGATAAATGGCAACTCCTTTGCTTCCTCCTCACAGTTGGGTAAACACTGGAACCCTGCACACAGAGAAATTTCTCAACAGTTCTCATCCTTTTCCCAGCCCTCCCTCTAACAAACGGTCACATAAAATCAGAATCAAAAATTCATTTATGCATACTGCCCTGGAATCAATCTTTTTTTTTTGTATAAAGGTGTGGTATAGATTTTAAATAAAAGAATTATGAAAGTTTTAATGAAAGAAATACAATTTGAAACAAACATATTACTAATATTCACCCAGATAAATAGGTTTTGCATAACATTTCATAAATCCTTGGGCTTCAACAGATAATCTAACAATAAGGAATTCTGCAGCCAGAGAGCATCACTAAAGCACCCATTCTCTGTATCTCTTCTTCTTTGATATATGGAGTCATTAGCAAGAAGTTATCCATGGCTGATGCTACCTACTATGATAGATCATGATAATAACGAGATGGTCTCTAAGATATGTGAGGCTCAGGCTGCTTTGAGCAGTATGTCAATGCCAGCACATGGAAATGTGCTCAGAAAGCTGTACGGAGCCAGTGCACGTTGAATATTGTGATGTCTGGAATGTGAGTCCATCAGCACTTTTCCAAAGAATGGTTATGGAGCAACTTTATTAGTCTGTTCAAGGGCAGAGACCAGAGAGGGGGGCACTTTCTCAACCTCTGAAGGATGTTGATCCTCTAGAACAGGACTGGGGAACCTCTTCAAGTTAGCCCACCGTCTTCTGCCCCAGATCTTCCCCTCTCTCCCCAGGGAAAAGTTCTTAATTCTGATCACCACTTGATTAGAGTTCAGCTTCCCTGCTGAAAAGAGCTTATCTCTGATCAGCTGCTGATTGGAGAGAAGACTCTTTTTTTCTCTGCTTAGCGCTGAGAAGGGACAAGGTCTTATTTCTCATCAGTAGTTGACTGGAGAAAAATATGTCTTACCCGGAGGTTGCTTTTATTTTACTCCACACATATGGAACTGTTGGATGTAGAGAACCAGCGAGAGAGCACAAGTTCAAGCCATTGAGAACCTTTCTTGAATTTGTTCTGATTAGAAAATGACTGTTAAAATTCTGCGCAGGTTTTCCATGTCCTTATTTCTGATTTTCTGTTTTGTTTGCTTGTTGGGGACCTATTTTTGGCCAACCAAAGCCAAACAAACAAAAATAAAAAGGCTTGCTGCCAGAAATCTAGATGTACTTCTGTTGGTAATTCATTAGCATCTTCACTTTTTGGTAGGACTGTGGCAGTGAAAGGTTTCCATGGTAAATCTTATCTTCATAAGCATTGGAAACAATGTGTATTATGAATGCTCTTGTTTCAAAGGGTGTATAATAGCGCCTTTTAGTCTGGTATGCTCTCCAGTCCACACCTATGTCGATCAGGTGGCATGAGCCTCTGCTACGGAAGCACTGCTGTACCGCACCAGAAACATCAAATCACAGTTTACAAGGTGTTCTATTACTGTAGTCATTATTTTACAATAAGAATGAGTTGCATTTCCTCCAGTGTATATATATGTGTGGCACATGCTGGTGGAGGCTGGTTACTCCAATGTCAGAGGAGCGGTTGATCTGTTCTGAATTGCAGTCTGAACATTATGGGACTTATCCATGGTCCTGAAACTATTTTGTGGTTAGGGTTCAGCATTAGATGTTCAGACCAAAACCAAGAGTAAACGAATCATCCTATTGACATTGAGCCACCATTTTTCACTGGTGTGTGTGTGTGTGTGAATAATGATCTTGATTCCATAAGAAAGACCATGGAAATGTAATTCTGGTTTCATGGAGGAGTCTGCCAGTCATCCTTGCTTTTTTCTCTTTGCTAAAGGAAATACAATCACTTTAAAGATTTAAGTTGTAACATTTATCAGGCAGTTCACATATGTCATCTTCAACTCATGAGATATGTCTTACATACAAAGAGGAATGAATGGGTTGCAGCTTCTCAAAATAACTTAATCATAAGGAGTTGGAACTTCTATATTTGCAAGAGTATGAATATCAGACAACTGGATATATCTGACAGAGACAGGTCTTATGTCACAAAATCTTATATAAAAATAAATTTGATGGTCTTTCAATTACCTTGGAAACTTAAAGTTTTATAACTTTTATAAGTTGCTGTTTTAGAAGAACTTTAGGAAACCGAAAGCAGGCACTTGGCTTACACATGACGCTTCATGCAACTTCCATGTTTTTGCAAATGGGAAATCTCCATTGACACAATGGAGATTATCTGATGCTAAATCCAAACATTCAGGGATTCATGTGGTATTGCTGCCTCTGATTTCACATGGAGATTTGCTTATATGACAACAACAGTATCAAAATCATTGCAAAGGTTTCCAACATACCTTAACAGCCAAGAACTTTATTGTGGTATGATCTTTTTGTGGTCTTTGACTTTATCTGATTGGCAGTAGTTCTCCAGGGTCTTGTGTATCACTTTCAGGTATTTCCCATCATCTGCTACTGATTAAAAAAAACACATCTGGAGATGGACTCTACCAGTGCACTGTAGTCACTCCTGCCTTTAGTCTAGACCTTGATAATTGTTTGGACTGTACATTTTTGCAGGCAAGTGCTGATTATTGGCCTTTCCCCCTTTTGAGTGGTTGTCAATGGAAGCATTCATACATTTTGCACTTGCTATTATGAAGCACTTGTGTGCTTTACAAATACCGTATTTTTCCAACTATAAGATGCCCCCATGTATAGGACGCCCCCCACTTTTCTTACCGATCTCCAAGTGAGGAAGCTGCTGCTGTGTGCACCTGCCGCCTCCTCACTTCCCCGCACACGCACGCCCGTACCAGTCTCCTCCCCAAGCGCACCCGCACCTGCCTCCTCTCCGAGTGTGCCCATGATCACACCAGTCTCCCTCCCCCAGCGTGCCTGAGTTTCTCCTTTTGGCCCCCCATGTATAAGATGCCCTTCCATTTTTAGGTAAATATTTTAAAGAAAAAGTACCATCTTATACACAGAAAAATACGGTAAGATGGCTCTGCACAGCAAGGTCAGACTAGGCAGGTCAGTGGGACCCTGGACAGTTCTATGTTGGCTGGAACCCAGTGATATCTAAGCAACAAAGAGAGGTCTTCTGAACTCTAACAACTCTGAAACAGCTGTTAACTCTTCTGCCTCTGAAAAGCTGAGGAACCTCCTTCTTAACGTACAATTGTCTGATCTGACAGCCATGGACTCCTGTATCATGGGGTTGTGAAGAACGATGGGACAGTGCTTTCAGAGTCTGAAGGTTCCCGAGAGGCCCTGTCGACTGGCCTGGAAGGTTTTGCAGTAACAGTTGATAGCTTGCTGGTTGATGGCTCATCCTCCTTTGTGCTGAGGATGGGGTTATCAAGACACAACAAAAGCTTGCTTCCATCCTGCTATTCCTTGTGCAGAGTAAACAGGCAACAACATCTCTTTCCAACAGTGTTATGGCTCCAGTCTAAGTTCTACCCACAGCTACTTTTAGCCAAAACAAAAACAGCGTTTAGAGCTATAATGTGCCATTCAGTGTTTTGTAAAAACAAGGAGGGGAGGGAATGGGGAAATCCAATTATGAATCTGTCACATCACAACTTGTTTAGCTCTAAATCTGGTTGCTCTTTAGTGATATAATTGAGGAAAAACACAGAGGCAGGCCATTCTTCAACTTTAACCAAACAAACCAGGATTTGGGACTCTGATGTTGCCATATGGAAGGGCTCTTTTAGCTCATCCTTTTTTGTACTTGATGTTTATTATGTTTGTTTTATTCTATAGGCTGCTTGAATTAGTGTAAGAAATTATAACAAAAGGAGTTAGAGCGGCAGATTTGCTTTTAGAAGAATTCTTGCTGCTCTTCTAGTTTAGCATTTGGCTCAAATGAGTGAATGCAGGAAGATTTGGGATTAGACAGGCTCTTATTTAGAGCAAATATTTTAGCCTCCAGCTAGAATTGCAGCAAAGATGAAAAGAAAGAGCTTCTTTGTTACTCCTTGGAAGGCCAAGACAAATGGCCAGAGTAACAAGGTCGTTCTGATTTGTGCTGAATTAATGAAGTCATTCTCTCAGATTTCCATGCTAGGGCTTTGGGCCATCCTGACAGAAATTGTGTCCATTCCTTTGCAAAATGGAGTTCTTCTGGCAGCTACAGCAGGGCCGTTTCCCTAACCCTAACCTTCAGCTTCAGCTCCTTCCACTGGGTCACACAAACCATTTGTCTGACAGTTATTATTTCCTGATCAATTTTAATTTGAAAATAGGAAGTGTTGACAAATATCTGATGGAGCAACTCTTCACATCAACCTAATCATGCTTTAAATTTTTGCCAGGCCTTTCTTTTCTTTTTATTGGAGGTCAGTTTCATACCTTTTTTGCACTGGCACTTCAGCCATAGAATGACTTCTCTGAAGGGTCTCACCTAGCACTTTGCTTGCAATCCTTTTGGCGTCAGGCAGACACCTTATTCATCCAGGCATTTGGGATAAACGTTTTAATTGTAAGGGATATTACCTGCTGTTCAGTTGACCCTGTTCATGTTTGTTTGTTTAAAGTTTTTATATGCTGCCCAATACTAAAAGTCTCTGAATAGCTTACAAAACAAAAACAAAAAACCAAAGCAACCTTATACAACAAACAACACATGGCATCTGATAATGATAAAATCAAGGATAAAAGCAATTAACTGTTAAAATACTGGGAAAATAAAAAGGTCTTTGCCTGAAGCCAAAAAGAATAAAGCAATGGTGCCAGGCAAACCTCCCTGGGGAGCATGTTCCACAGCAGGCATTCCATATGCTACAGCAATTCCTGGGTTGTTTAACCCAGGATTGTTTAACCCATGAATCGCTGAGGCTGAATGGCAGGGAGCGAACATGCTGCATCCCATGCACTGGTCACTTCCACTTTCAGTCATCAACCCACATTGTTATTTGGTTAACTCTGGGTTGTGTTAGCAACTCATGGGTTATAATGGGCAAGATGAACCCAGCCGCTGTATTGTGATGTAATTCATTGTATACATCATCATACAGGATGGAAGCAGTACATAAATGTTTTAAATAAATGCTTCTTTTGATTGTCTTAATAAATGAACAGTATTATTGGCTTGTTGTCTGCAAACTGTCTACATTTAATGAGACATTTGTAGCAGCCCAATACAAGTAATTTATTTATACTCAATCCATTTGTTTGATCCAATCCAAACTATCAGTGCATCTGCACTAATCCACTGGGAAATGTTAATATGTAAAATCACCTGTGAAGTGAATGAGAACTGTAGAAAGCAGAGAACAAATTCAGAAATATTTACATCTTATACTTTTCTGCTTATTATTTCTGGAATGATTGGTCTATTAACATGTGAACAAAAGGAGGTTAGCTTGTAAAGCATGAAGATAAAGGGACCATTTAAGTCTTACCTTTTGGATTTAATGGTCATGTTGGACAGATACTTCAGGATATCTTTCTTAAGAGATTACTTGGTGGAAATAACTTCAGAGTCTTTAAATAACTCCAGGAGGCACCACCATCTTTAGTAAATAAGAACCTTCATTGACTGGGTTCACAGAACACAATAAGCGATAATTGCTTGTTGTGTTGTCTGAACCCAGCCAGAGTAGTTAACAGACCATGCCTGGCTTATAGGGGCCATGGTTGTCCAGGAAAATTCAGAGGGCTAGACTAGGACCCTAAATGGGTCCCTGGGCCTGAAGTGTCCCATGCCTGGACTATGGGCTCATTTATATCAATAAATATATTGCTTGATTTTCCATCATTTGAAGGCTGTTGCAGACCACACACCCACTTGCAACATCTTCATCCAGTAGTCCTGTGCCTGTGAAACTTGTATCTTCTTCACATAGATGTTACTGAATATGATCTGGATGTTGTCAAGGTGGGAGCTCATATTTTTCAGTCCCGTTCCCCACAAACGCTACAATGCATTAAAAAGTTCTTTGTGATGAGAGCTTTAAAAAATCAGTTCTTATGAAAAAGTAATGCTACTTCGGAACGATGAATTGTGAGAGGTTGTGAGAGACAAAATTAAAGAATTTTAGAAACACCACCTCCTTTTCCAAACGATGTATGGTGTTCTGCTAAAAAATCGTTTCACTTCACCCAGAAAAGACAATCCAAGGAGATTGATCGGCTTCTCTCTCAGCTTCTAGTTGGTTTCATTTCCCAATTCTTATTCTCATAGCACAAAAGCTCTAGGGGCTGTATTGTCAGTACTGCTGCAGAGTGTTTAAATGCCCCCTAAAACCTCTTTCCATTTAATTTAGCTTTTAAATATGCCTGAAATATACTCTGCTCATATTAGGTTTGACAGCTGCAGGTGATAAATTCATGGCTGATGGAACTCCATTGAAGCCCGTAATGGCATTCCACTTGGGACGGATTTGGCCTGAAACGTCGATTGGCTGCGTTCAAGTGTTGTTGGGTGTATTTCTATGGGTGATTCTGATGTTATTGACTCTGCAGTTGTCGGTGATAATGACACTAATGAGGTTTATTTACTTTCCTATATGCTACCATGTTCCGCTTGCTTCTCAGGCAGCAAAGCGATGGTGATGCCTAATGGCACTTGATATGCACAAAGCAATTAAAAAAACATTGGAAATGTCTCTCTTAAGTGAGCGGAGGAAAGAAGACAAATGATCTGGCTCTAATTTTTTTCCTGGGAAAATGGGTAGTACATAAAATAGAAATAAACAGAATTGCAAATATAAGCCACAATGAATCATTTGTCCCATTAACGGTGACCCTTCTTATGGCTCATGGAATATTTGCCAAGTAAAGCAAGACTTCCTAGGGTGTTTGCATCATGTGAACCTGTTTCCTCTGCTCAGATGGGTTTCACTTTATGCTTTTTGAACAGGCACATGGGAAAACGGAACATTGTTGCTTAGGTATTAATGGCTTCAGCAGTCACATGGGAATGCTGGCCTTCTCTAACCAAATTAGTATAAACGAATGCTTTTTAGAAAAGCAAGGTTAATATTCTTTTCCTGGCTGTGTCCACAAGAACGTAAGAAAGGGCCAGGCCCAGGACTGATGCAGCCCAGCATCCTGGTCACACAGTGGCCAACCAGCCACCTTTGGTAGCCCACAAGTGGGACATGACTGTAACAGCACCCTCTTGTCCATGTGCCCCAGCAACTGGTGCACATAAGCGCAAAGCCAATGTATGGGCAGGATTTCATTCAGCTGTGTTAATACAGGCCCTTAAGAAGGTATCAGCGCCGATAATGGATAAAACCACACTGGGGAAGATGTCACCTGATTTATTCAGATCAACAGGAGTCATGCCACTTGATTTTGTGGGATGCAGATTACACTCATCAAGCTTTCAGTGCTGAATATTTGGCACTGCTCTTTTTATTATACTCATTACTGGCCTGCAACAGAGAGTGGCAAAATTGGCAGATGATGCAATAAAAACAAAAATAACACCACTGCAGCTGTGCAGAGTTAAAAACATCTCTCAGAACACTATGGGATGTTGAGCCAACCTGTGGAATGGGTGCTACAAGTGAGTCACACAGCCGCGTCTTTTCTCTCCTGGAAAGAAACCGGGTGATAGAGGATCTGGGCCACAGTTGATGAACAAATGTGCTCAGGTCACATTCTAATGTAACTTACCTAATTTTGCACTTTTGCACTATGTGGACTGAAATACAGATATGTTTTAAAACCAGCCTTCCTTGAATGATGCAATGGAATTCTCAATTTAATAAAACCCACATACACAAATGCATATACTACGAAAAGTAAGGTTAAAAATGCACTAGATTAGGAAAATGGTTTGGAAGCAAAATATATATTAGACAACCATGCATACAAAATGCAGCTGTCAGGAGCAATATGCACAAACATAATCATAAATTTTCATGTGAACTTAAAATATATTCTTAACACTTTGAGGTGGACCTACTCAAGGCTGGAAGAATTGAGAAATGCTGAGAAATGTAAATGATTCATCCATCCCTACCTCCAGGCAGAGCTGAAATCTGACCTTCTGTGGCTACCACATCCTGCACTGGGATCAAATCTTGTCTCTGTCATGTGGAAGAGAAAGTCCCTGAGGCATTTTGGACCGTACATGCACAGCAAGGAACACTAGAACAGCAGTATCGCAGGCTGCACCATTATTTGGGGGGGTGGGCGTGGGTTTGGTTTTAATTAGCTGATTTGAAAAAAAATGAATAGTTGTAGGGGGTCAGGTTTATTTATTTATTTATGCATGGCATCTCAGGGCAGCTTACAATCATAAATCAACCACAATAAAACAGCAATAAATAATGATTAACCAAAAAATACAATTAAATAAGTTAAATCAAAGCAACTGATTTGAGAGCCAGTGTGGTGTAGTGGTTAAGAGCATGGGACTGGAACTCAGACCACCTGGGTTCTAGTCCCCACTCAGCCATGGAGCCAACTGGGTGACTTTGGGCCCGTCACAGACTCTCAGCCCAACCTACCTCACAGGGTTGTTGTTGTGGGGATAAGATGGAGGAGGAGAATGATGTAAGCTGCCTTGAGCCCTTTGTAGGAAAAAGGTAGGATATAAATTGAAAAATAAATAAAATAAATAAATAAACTGTTAAACATTAAAATTTAAATTAGTTTTTAAAATAACAGTGAAATAAAAAGGTTTTAACCTGATGCCAGAAAGAATATAAACTTGACCATTGAACAGGACCATGGTGTGATTGGAAGGGGAGTTTAACCCTTTGCTCCGAACATAGTTCTAATCAGAGTTCCTGACGCCCGTTTGCAGTGAGAGAAAGGCCCCTGTTGGTTCCAATGGGTGCTTTCCTCTCCCTCTGATTAGTGGATCTGATGGAACCAAAGCACTGGCAAAGGCTTAAATCCTCGCTCCCTCTCCAGCACTGTTCCCCCACACCAGCTATTTGTAAATACAAGAAATAAACAGCTGTGCAAGGCCAGATAGTGTGAATAAAGCCATGTGTAGTCTGGCTGTCATAACCTACCAAAAAGATTTGCTGCCACAGTCAGTAGGTTAGACAAATGTCAAAAATAATAGGAAAAAAAGTCAAAAGATACATGTATAACCCTTTACATTCTCCGAAAAAAAGAGGGGGGGGGAGGGAGAGAGTGGGGGAGGAAGGAAAAACATAGTGGGCAATTTTCAGGCTTTCTTGTGAAAGTGGCAGATAATGTGAGGTATTGGTCCGCTCACCTCATGTATACTAGAATTAGAACAAAGACGTATATAAATGGAAAATTCCCAAGGAAATCCAATACAGTGATATTTGACTTTAGAAAAGGAAACCTTTCAAAGATGATGAGATTAGTAAAAATGGAACAGAAACAAATAATAAGGCATGTCAAATCTCCCAGAACCCGAGCAGGTTACTCAAAATGACAATAATAGAAGCTCAGCTGGAATAGGTCAGGAAAATAGCACCAAGGTCAAGGTCACCGTTACAGTTAATGAACAGTGTCAAGGAAGCTCTCAGAAAAAAGATGACTCCTTTCAAAAAGATGGAAAATTTGTCCAACCGAGGAGATCAAAAAGCACAAAGATGTTTAAGCAAAGTGTAAGCAGACACTAAGGGGTTATTAAAGGATGTTGATGAGCATAACACGGAGACCAGCAATCAAACATTCTGTAAATGCGTTCAGAAACAGGAGCCCTGCTAGACAGTCAATTGGACTGTTGGAAACTCTATCGTTAAAGGAGTGTTGTGAAAGGAGAAGGACATTGCAGAGAATCTGAATGGACTTTCTGTGTCTTTTTTAACTGCACAAGTTGGATAGATGCACACACCTGAGATATTTTCAAGGAGGGAGCCTGAAAAATGGAGGCAACTTGACAAGATATGAAATTCTTAGTGACAAATTGAAACAAACAAATCATCCCATCCAAGTGATATCCACCTAAAAGTTATTAACTGTGTATTCCCATGGTTCTTGGAAAAACATTAAATGAGCCATAGGATATGGTGGAATCCCTCTCCCAATGCTAGGGACATTGCAACCACAGGAAGGCAGTTCTGCATTTGGATCACTTTCCCTACTCCATTACAACTGCCATGAGCCTGGAAAAATGACCTGGTTGGTTGCATAGGCAAGGAAAGGAAGGGAGAAGAGAACCCAGACATATCTGCCCTGTCCTGTGGTTTCTCCAGCCCATCCTTGGAAGCAAAGTCTCTCTTGATGGCCTCCTGGAAGTTAATTTATTGCCTCTTCCAGGTCAATTGGTAGAAAGCATTTTAAAGATAAATTTACTGTGCATAAAGAAGAACATATTTTTTTTCTGACATGGCTTAGGCTAACATAGCTTAGGCTAATCTGAGTTCTGTTTCATGAACCTTTTAGAGTTCTTTGAGAATATCAATAGGCACGTGGATGAGGTGATCTGGTAAATGCTGCTTGCTTGGACCTGCAGAAGACTGTAGAGATGACCCCTCACCAAAGCTACCTGAGCAAACCCAGCGGTTGTGGGATAAGAGGAGATGCTTTATTCCGGATTGGTAGCTGGTTAAAGAACAAAAAGCAGAGAACAGGAATGAATGCACAGTTGTCACAATGAAGGGGTGCAAACAATAGGGTCCCTTCACTAGGACAAATGCTTTTAAAACTTTTACACAAATAAGTTAGGGGTGAACACTGAACTTGCCAAGTTTGAAAGCAAAACATGCCATGTTTTGATGACAAAATTATTTAGGGTGGTTAGATCAAAAGCGACAGTAAAGTGCCCCAAAGGGCAGGTCAGTTTAAGTCATTAAACTGGCAAATGTTGTTCCATGTAAGCAAGTGTAAAGTGATGCACACCAGGGCAAAAAATACTTAACTTTGAAATACGTTCCTAACAGAGTGGGTTGTGGTAGACACTTTGATGAAAATATAAACCTATTGTGGAGCTGTTGTGAGGAAGAGAAAATCTATGCTGAGAATCATTAGGAAAAGAACTAGAACTACATTTGCCAAGATGTGGAATGCTGTGTACAATTTTCCTACTACACCTAGGAAAAAGAATATTAAAGTTGGGGAAAGTGCAGAAAAGGGAAACTAAAATAACTAGGGTGCTGGATTAACTCTTTTATGAAGCAAGGTGACAACATCTGGAGCTATTTAATTTAGGAAAAAAGGTAAGTGAAAGACGTGTGTACAGAATTATGCATGTTGTGGAAAGGTGGAAAGAGAGACATATTCCTTCTCTGCTCCATAATGCTAGAACCCGGAGTCATCCCATGAAGGTGGTTGGTGAGAGATTCAGGGCAGATAAAAGGAAGTAGTGGAACTATAGTATTTGCCATTCAAAGATGTAGCAGCCTCAAAGAGAATTGAATGAATTCATGGAGAAGAAGGCTATCAATGGCCATTTATCCTGCTGGCTCTATACTACCTCTAGTGCCAGAAGAAGTAGGCTTCTGATTATGAGCTTCAAGGGTATATGGGAGGGAAAGTGCCATTTTGGCTTCTGCAAAAGCAGAATGCTGGACAAGATAGGCCTTTGCTCAGATCAAGGAGGGCTCTTTTTTGAAAACAGTGCTCAGCATCACTCTTTAGAACAGTAAAGTCCTGGCATGGTGTAATACCAACTGTCTTTAGTTCTCAAATTTCATATTTTTTAAAATATAAAAATATCGCTATCAGTGGTGAGTACAGTTCATTGAGAGAAGACATATCAGTTGCAGCACTGTTTCTCTTGGACCTCGTTTCTTGCCTCTGAATCCAAAGTGTGTACATCAGTCACTGACATGGGGCGAGAAAAGGAGACGCACTATGCAGAGGGAATATATGAAGGATCACACTTCCTACAAGCTTGCTATAGTGTGCGAGTGAGTATGAGCATCTTGTGTATGAGCATATAATAAATCTGATTTCTATTCCATCTCAAGTGAACCAATTATAACATGAAGATTTATTGAGAAACACCAAGGAGAAATAAGAAGTTGATGCAAACTTTGGATTTTGCATCTCTGCTTAGTCTCTTTATAGTATTCCTAGATAATTTGCTTGCAATACTATTAGAAGTTACACTTGCTACCATTTCAGGTGATGACCTGCTCTGTTTTTGTGTACTGCACTTGTGTCTGGAGTGATTTGTTTAACACAGTCCTGGATGCACCACGCTATATTTCCTCAACTATCCTGCAGTTTTGTGGTACTGACCTGCCTCCACTGTTTACGTGCTCGCTCATTCGCTCCCTCTTTCTTTCTTCTCTCCTGTATACAAACCATCATGGAGGCAATTTTTTGAGATCCTCTTCCTCTATCAAAGATTCTTCAACTTAATAAAGTTCAGTTATTAGGGTCTGAGTTCTGTTGAATATACTGGATCTTCTAACTAAACCTGCAAGGATTGAGTTATTCTGAATCCCATTCTCCTTTGTGGCTGTCATGGAAGCGGAAAAGGTTGGGCAGTCATCTAGAGCTCTCAGTGGGGGTTTTCAAGGCATGCCATCTCTTGTGTAAGAATTATTTATTTATTATTAGATTTGTATCCCACCTTTTTTTTGGTCTTGCAAGGAAGCCCAGGCAGCTTACACAGGCCCCTTCCTTCTCCTTTCTATCCTCACAACTCATTTGTTGGTAGGTATGTTAGGCTAAGTGTCTGGCCCAAAGTGACCTTCATGGTCAAATGATGGCTAGAACTTGGATCTCCTGAGTCCAAATTAATCTTAGTGAGTCTTGATCAAAAAAAAGATAGCATCTATATTTCTTCCTTGCCTGGCATGTCCCTACTTTTATCCAGTTTCCCCCTTTGTGCTGGGAATGTTTAAGGGGAATGGACAAGCTAGACAACACATTAAACGGGTAGTTGGTAGATAACTCCTCATTCTCTGTTCACAAGCAAATGTGTAACTGATCCAGAGATTTTGCTCCATGGGAGCCCTCCCTTTTTAGCTTTCATGGGCAGGAGCAGAATTTCAGAAAATAGCTGGGGAGGCTTTAAACCTTTCCTACCCACATGCAACTTTCCTGATTCAGATCAGGACCTTGCACACTTACTTGCAAGTAACAAAGAGAGTGATGTTTGCTCCGTGCTACATACAATGTAACCTGTATTTTGACCCTAAGTATTTCCCAGCACTAGTGTTCCTCCCTTGGAAGGACATAGCAGTGAAAAGGTGCCAGGAAGGTTTTGTCAGTGTGATCTGGTCCCTCCCAATGGCTGTAACTCAAAGGCAAGGTTGCTGCATTAGTTCTTTTTAGTGCTCCCACCTGAAGTGTTTTGAAATAGAGGGTGGGAGAAAGAGAGCAAGCACTAAATATTTGTCTAATGAACACTGCTTTTCTCAAGTTGACCTTTTGAGTATGATGCTGCAGAACACCTCTCTAAACAAATATTAAAAGGAGCATGGCAAGCAGATTTTAGCATTACAGCCTTGGTTGTTTGAAATAGCAGCAGCCTAAAAACCCTACAGCATTCTTTTGGATTTCATCTGATTAAATGAAAGTAGTGTGAGTAAAGTTGCCCTAGGCCATGACGTCTTTTAGGACTGGAATTAAAAAAAAAGCCTTCTTATAGCTCTAATGGGCTTTAAATTTCACCCTGGGTAACCATTAAATCCATCACTTTGGAACAATCAAGATAATTTAAAAGTTGCCTCAATTGTTTCTTTTATTTATAAGACATTTTTAGTATGGAATTTAATCAAAGAGATTAAATGTCAAGCCACCTATTACCTCTATGTTAAGATATTAATTCTGTGGCAAGATGTATCAAACTTGGGATTAATTGAAAAAGGAAAGTAGTGATGAGATATGGTCATTGTAAGAATATCTTCAATTTCATGAAATCTCTATCTACTTAAGAGTGGGAAGTTGGTGGAATGATTCTCATTATGTTACTCCAGAGGAGACAAACATGATCCCAGGTAGCTGCTCTTATTTCTTCTACTCCAGCTGCTCCCCTATTATGTTACTTGATACTGAAGTTTTGTTAAATAGAAGGAATGAAAAAGATTTCAGAAGGATATAGTTTGAGTTTAACCTATGCATTAGACAGTAAGCTTATGATCTTTACTTGAGTCACAGCAATCTCCTGAAATTTGCTTTTTCCAAATGCAGTCCCTGAGTATGTAAAAATAATAGAGTGTATCAAAACATTTACAGAGCCTGGACTGGATCCAGATTTAGGCCATTGAAATCAAAGGGACTTGGGTTTCAATGCTCTGCTGACTTGATGTCAATGGCTCTACTGTAAGCATGGCTGATTCCAACCCACCATTTATTTCACCTCTTATAAGGCTTGGACAATATTAAACTTTCCAAATGTTTTGGTCTAGAAATCCCACTGGTCCCAGACAGCACACACAATAACAAGGAATGATGTGCGTTATAAGCCAAAGCATCTGAAGGGCCACAACTTTCCCATCTTACCTCTCAGAATGCATTCCTATACACAGTTATCCAATGAAGTCAGTGCAGCGTAGGGCCACAAGGTTGGTGGCCGGTTTGCAGGGATGCTGTATGAGGCAAGACTGAGGGAACTGGGTCTCTTCAGCCTGGAGAAGAGAAGATCAGAGGGGATCTGTTGGCGACATACAGGTATGTTAGGGGGTGTCACATGGAGGTGGGTAGAGACCTGTTCTCCCCTGCAGAGGAAGGCAGGATACACTCCAACGGAGCAAAGGTCAGGGAACCAAGGTTCAATTTAGATGCCAGGAAGTACTTCCTGACAGGACCCTGAGGGTATGGAATGGGCTTCTACAGGAGGTGGTTGAAGCCCCATTGGTGAAGGTGTTCAAGGATAGGATAGACATGCACATGGTGGGCATGTCGTGAGCAGAGCTGGCTGGAACTGGGGGTCAGACTAGATGGCCCGGGAGACCCCTTCTGACTTGCTCTGTTTCTATGTTTCTAAATCAATGGGATTGTCTGAGTAGGGACCACATAATGAATAACTGTAGCCAATCCCAGGATTTTTGGACCATGGGAAGCATTTCTAGCTTGTAATTTACATGCCTCTCAGTTTTGAAACTTGGTACCTCTCTAGAAAACATCCAGTGCGTCAGAGGTTTGCTGGCCATTTTGGGCCAATGACTAGAACAGACTTTACTAGAATCATGGCACTGAAATCCCAATGTGCATCCTTTGTAGGCATTTACTCCTGAAGGCTCAATTAACCTGGACTGGTGTATGAACACAAAGCTCATTGCCCATCTAACCAAAGTAAATTATTTGGGAGATCTAAGGGGGGGTTTTGGTGGCAGTTATCATTATCCAAATTTGGAAAACAAACAAACAACAAACAGTTCAGGAAGAGTGGTGTATCTGATGTCCAATTCAGTCATGTTGACAACATTCTCTTCAGGAACTCAAGTGTATTTCTACATACAGCTTCATAATCCCATCAATATGAATTTGAGTGCAAATGTGTCATCTTTAATATCAGTCATTTCCATTACATGCTCAGCTGCTAAGCCATGATAAATCTAATATTAATGGCTTGAAAACTAGTAGAGCAACATGCTTGTTATGCATTAAAGTCAAGTCTTCTAGACAAGAAAGGTCCCACTCTCTATATGCATGTTCAGTGTGACTTCAGCAGCAATCTTTATGGAAAAAACACATCCAAAAAATGCATCCAAAATTGTAGTTGCTACAATGTTCTGTCCTCTCAATATTTAAAGAGGCCTCTTCTGAGACCTGCTGAAGATGGTGGGAAATCTTAATCCAGCTGTACATTCAGAACTTACCTCCTGGGACATTATACATGGAGAGCTGTAATTTGCAAAATTGAGGACATTCCTGGCTTATCGGTCATTGCATTAATTCTCAGAATGACACTGACAAATTTGCATTTTAAAATGTTATTCAGAGTGAGAGACCCTCGTCTATTTATGTTCTCCTTTTAGACAAAATGGTACCTGTGAAAAATGTTCCTCATTATGCATTGATTGCACCGAGTCACAGGTTTTACAAAATGAAATCGACACATTAGGTCAGCACTTCACTCCCAATTTGTGCCGAGATGAAGCAGAATAATTCCCAGTAGTTTTGATTTCCAACCCATCCAAATTAGTCTCAGGTAAGGGCTTACCTTGGCCCAGTAGGGCACACATAGCTCCGGTCTGTGGATCCGACATACTCCATGGTGCAAGAGTGAACTAGTATCTGCAGTTTTGAGGCTCTGTGGGACTAGGAAACAAAGGCAATTCTGCCAGTATCCTGTGGGGCACACACTGTGGGGTGTTGCATCACAGCCTTAAGAAGTGCAAGAAGCCCCTTCTCAGTTTGCCTTGTTACACTGACAGTTGGCACCCGTGCACTCTGAAGAAGGGAAGTTTGGATATAAAGAGGTGTGTTGATTTCATTTATATGCCATCTTTTGGGAAACAAAGTCTGCCAAGGAGGCTTACAAGTAAACCAACCAAAATCACAAATACAGAATATTAAAAAAGGTCAGGATTCTTCCTAAAGGGCAGTTGGTGGCTGTTGAGGAAGTTCCTCTAGTCCTTGGCAAATAGTAGGACCACCAGGGCTGTATGTTGACATGGCCGCAAAGCCACAGAGCCACTGCTGTTTATTAAGCTACTCATTACTGGCCCACAGTGGGGTTTTTGTTGTGGCTCTGTCCGTTTTACATGCTGTGAGACATCCACCAACCCTCTGTTTATTGGTACTCTTCAGATAAAAAGAAAAGAGAGATAAGAGATAGACTGAAATTACACTCTCTTGTCATCAGTACAAGTTACTGCTTTGTATCAATCATTTATATTATGACAAAGGATCATCTTTGGTTCTACTGGTCCTGAGCAAGTACCAAGAGAACTGCAACAATGAGTCTTGTTGCACCTAAGACTATCAAATTGTATTTTCCCAGAAACTTTCATGGACTGTTCACTTCATCAGATGCAGGAAGCTTTAACCTCAAACTGGCAGATTTATATTCCCATGCTGCAGATGGTGCAAGGAGGGATGCAAATTGCATTTACAGAACTGAAATGCAAAACAACAACAGGAAACTCCCAAACTGATGGACCTTAATACAGGGGTAGTAACCCCCTGTAGCCCATAGACCAAATTCAAGGCGGAATGAGCCAAAAGAAAAGGGATGGGCCAAAAATACAGTACCCCAGAATACTGTAGCTTACAGTTTTTACTACCAATAATTATGCATTAGGAAAGGCATTTCAGCCTCTTAGAACAGGGATGGGTGGTGGTGGGGGAACAAAAGCCAGGAAGCTGCTGAACAAAAGATAATTAGAGGGAATGGAGATAAGGCAGCAGGAAAAGTGGACATAAAGAAATCCCAGAGTGCTGGATCTGCATTCCCCCCCTGCCCCACCCCCCAGAACCAGATGTGGTTCCTGGGCCTAAGGTTCCCCACCTCTGCCTTAACAGTTGGCATTCACAAAATGCAAAAAAACATTGTCCCTGACTGGATCTGGTTTGCATTTTAGAGGATGCTTATTGTACCTCTGTTTTGTAGAACTCCTAGAAAGGATCAACATGGTCAGTAAAGACACAGTTTCTCACCTAAAGATTGTGATGTTATTCACTAGGCAGTGAAAAGGACTCCACCCCTCCAAAGCAGTCTGGTTCAATCTCATTTATTTACGAAATGAGTTTGTTAATTTGCTAATTTCTTGCCTCTAGTGACATCACCCTTCAGGCTCTTTATTTACACAAATACTTTTGTATTGTTAATGAAGATAGCTAATGAAGTGGCTAATGCAAGAAAGCTACATTTACTATGAATATTCATCAAAAGAAACAGCTTTGCTCCTGTTAAGTTTGCTGCTTTTATCAGTGCTTGCCTACCTGAGAGTCTGAAGTGTTCCTGTTGGCTGTGGAAAATGTACATATAAAATAACTTATGATAAACTTTGACAGAAACAGAGAAGCTGCTTAGAGGAACAGGAACCGGATGTTCCCAGTTCAGCCTAAAGCATCTCTATGCCTCTGCCCCAACCTATGATTGCCATGCAGGGCAAGTAAAAAAGCCCTGCTTTGCATGATTGTTTTGAGGATGGTTAAATTCAGTAATGTATATGAAAAGCTTGGTGCATGTAGGAAAAGTGCTGCACAGTTTATGGACCGGTATAGTTATGTGCAACTTACAACTACACACTGATCAGGAAGACTTGCACTGTTGCCAGTTGGCAGGAAGAGGAGGAAAGGATCCAGTGCCCCAATCAGAAACAGCTGATAGCTACTGGCAGAGCTCCCAGCATTGAAGTCCTTCAGCCGGGGCTGTGCTCACAGTTCCTAATCCGATAGGAATCACATATGCAACCCTGTAAGGTGAAGATGCCTTGAAACCAAAATGGCAGCAGCTATTGGTGGCTGCAGTGCCACTAAGGGATGTGTGTGCGAGTTGATCTGGCCCCTTTAGGGTGCCATGCAGGTCCGCCACATCCATTTCCCATCATTTCAACCAATTTTAACAGGCAGCTTGGTGGGAATGTTAAAATAGGCCTTGCTAATTCATGCCAAATCATGGCACTGAGCAACTGAGGGTTCACAAAAATTAACACTTTGATTGTGTTGCCTTCTTTCTACAGAACCCTTTCCCACCAACAGCCCGCGGTCTTTGCTGTCCCTAGCCCTTGTGCGACAGCAGAGTTTCCATGCTTCTGAGTAGCTGGAAAGCTCATAAACCATCATTGCATCTCAGTAGTTTACCCAAGGGTTGGGCTAATTGCAATCAAATCAGAATTCTCTTGCCAATCACTTGGACATTTTAAAAAATGGCAGTTTCCATTTTCCTCAGTGTTGTTGATGCTGTTGCACTTAATTGATTGTGAGTGATAAAACCCAGCTGCATAAGTCTGTTAAAAAAAAGGTCAACCCAATCATTGATTTTGTTTGGTGCCATCGCTCTAGAAAGATGAATAAGGTAGGTGTCCTAAAAGATTATCCAAAGCAGGCTTCACTTTTTGTGGCGATAAGCCCCCTAGCCAATGAGATTTCAGAAATTATTGAAAAGGTGGTAAAGCGTAATGCTGTTTCTCAGGCAAGTGTGTATTTCATATCACTTGGCTTTTATAATCATATTCAGAAAACCCTCCCTTAAAAGTGCGTTCTTTCTATATCGAAAGAAGACCTGACAATTCCTCTTAAATATTGTATTATTAGGAGCTTCCCATAGTGCAGCCATTAATATTATTATTATTAAGGTTTAGTGATTTGTGCTTTATTTAGCTGTAGGGTTATGCATTACGTTCCATATGTATTGATCCTCTTGAAAACTGTAATATTGTGGGATGTTCCTCTGCACTGGAACACAAAATTGCAGCAAACAGATTGAGTTCAGGTGATGCTACTTTGGCATGACTGCTGTTTAACCAATTGATTGCACTCAGCAGTGATTCAGGGACAATGAAGGAATGAGTCATGCTGAGCCCCTGGTTACTGTAATGCAGGAAGAGCAGTTCAGAAGGAGTTGCACCTGTCCTAGACAGTTTTATTGTAGGGGAAATGGACTTTCATTCTTCCTGCTGTTTTGGGAATATACTGTATGAACTACAGTGGAAACAGATTTGCTTCCAGGCTAATTTCAAGGTGCTGGTTCCCATCTTTAAAATCCTGTACTGTGTGAATTTGGCAGGGAGCAGCACTTGGGGCTAAAATACCTGCTTTCAATGAAAAAGCTCAGGTGTGGCACTATCAATTATGAATGAATTGATTGGATCTTCACAGAGAAACTCAATAGAGAATAGCTGTTTGTTGCATTCCAATAAGAATTTATAAACTGATGTTCAGAATGTTAGATCTGAATGGAGAATGGAGCTCTGTACAGCCTCACCTACAAGAAGTTGCTTCAGCATCCATATATACTACGTACTTCTCAAAGTTGAGATTGATTCAATTGAAATGGATTCAGCATCCAAGCATATTGGACCCTGCAGCATCTCGTTAAGAAGAAATCAGCAAGCTCTGCTAGAGGTTGGCAACACAATGCGAAAATGACGGTTTGGCTGCATGTTGTTGCTCCTATTTCATTTCAGAAGAATCTCTGATACTGGCAGATGCCTGTGTCCTTTTAAGTTATACTCCTGCAATGTAGGGACTAACAGGTAGGCAGTGCAAGGGGATTCTAAGAGCACTCATAATCACAGAGAGAGTCATACTGCTTGGAAGGGTAAACACCATCACTTGGATTAGATTGCTCTCTCTTTGAATGAATGTCCTTTAGTCATCAAATTCATTTGGGTACTCATTCAGCCATAGTGCTTCTTATATCAATGCGAATATTCAACCCACAAGTGTTAATGTTAGTATGAACTGATACTGTCTTTTGTGAAAACTTTTTTAAAAAATGTTTTGACTATATTGACAAATAACCTTTCCTAAACAATCCTTTCTTGACTAACTAGTCATGGTTTTATTGGCATAATCTGATGTTAATGTTTTTTTGCTTCTGTATTGTTATTTCTCCTTTTTGTGTTTGCTGCTTGGATATTTTATGCACTGTGGCTTGTAAATCTTGTAAATAAAAAAGAGTTGAAAACTTTGAAATATTGCACAGGCATAAACAGGTGCACCCCAACAAATGCAGTTTCACACCCAGTAACGGAGGTCTAGTTTGTTCAGATGTCATATAGCAGTTTGAGCAACTCCTAAGAACCTGTTTTGCAAACAGCAGTTTCCAATTCCATTCTTCCAATATGGAGGTCTCAAAGTATCGTTTCCAGGTTTTGATATTATGGGATACTATGATTTGATAAACTATGAAGCCTGGTAGTAATTGGAAGAGGAAAGCACACAGCACATTCCCAACTCTGTTTCCAAGATGCAAAAGCCAACATGTTCAATGGTGTCCTAAGTAAGTTACACTTTGCAGCTGCTTGAAGCACTGCAGCAGCTTGCTTTTGTGAAAGGAGACAAGAGTGGGAAGAAAGTGAACGTCATGGACAATAATAAAGCTTCCATCATTCCACCTTTATCTCTGAAAACGTACAACTATTTTTTGTCTTCACTAGCATATAGAACATAGGAATTTGCATGCATGCAGTTTACACTTGGTGCTACAAAATGAAACCACTGAAACAGAGGTACACTTGTATCAGATTTCAGAAATCAAATCTGAATTAGCCCTGGCATATTGACCCCTTTAAAAAAAGCCTTAGGAATGCTTTTTTTTTTTTTTTTTTTTTTTGCTTTTGGCTCACAAAGAACCTTTCCTTCAGGGCTTCTCCTTGCTCAGACCATTTCTATGTTTTATCGAAGTCATTTCTAGCCTTGTTCTAGTCATCCGTGTTTGAGCTCCTAATAGTGATGTGTAGACATCTGGTTTGCAGGTGGGAAGCTGCCAGATTTTCTCAGCTTGACTCCTAAGCTAAGCTTTGCCCTAAGCCCAACTCACACTGATATTTTGTGTGGGCATCTGGCAGGAGACTGGACCAACTGTTGCACACCTTCCTCACATGCCACCCTCTTCCTGCATGCCCACTGTGCAAGTAGAGTTCTGCTTCTGACACATGAATGTGTGTGTTTTGCACAAGAATTATTTAATGCAAAGAAGGGTTCTGCTAGTATTTGTGAGCTTTGGTGGACTTGATCTCAGCGTGCTTCCTAGGCCAGGGAAGGAAAGAAGTCCAGTGAATGCAAGAGAGATGGATTCCAGCTGGATCTTTGTGCCCCTATTTCCTAAAATATTCTACTTCTCTGTTTCTGAAACACCCTTCTAAGAAGGATAGAGATAAAATCTGTTCCTAATGTCTGATTGACCATGGTATACAGGCACAAGAGCAACTATCAGGTTGGAAGCAATAGAATCCATAGTTTATTTACACCATAGAGGAAGAAGACAGGCAGACATCAGAATCTAGGATGCTAGCTGTGGTGACCCAGTGTCTGTGGACACCCTGGCTATGAGTGCAAGGCCTGGTACACTGGCATCAAAACAGGTATCATCTGCTACCACCAAGAGGAAAACAAACTCAGTTTCAGTCCTTGAGAACAACTGGCCAAGGATCCCACCAGGGCCTCATGGTGGGCGTTTTGCATCTTCCTTGTGTCCTTAGGAGAGGCTCAGCATGTCACATGGATCCTGGTTGTTAAATCATTAGTGTTGCCACTAATTTGACAAAACCCCTTATGTGCTTCCCTGCTTTCATTCCCAAAGCACACATTTGGATTTTGGTGAAAACAGAGTAAAAGGGAAAAGTATAGAATGGGGAAAATATTGATCAGATGCAGAGCACAAGCAATAAACCATTTAAAGTGGCAACCCAGTGCCAGAGGATGAGATAGAAAATACAGCCAAGCTAGCATAGAGCTGTACACACTTCCTACTTGCTTCTTTGAAGACCCAGGATTTCTGTGGCGGCGAAATTCTCCCAGTGTCTGTATCAAGCCTCCAGTCCCACAGTTTTGGGGAAACTTGCAACTACAGACACGTACCAGAGATAAACCTTAGTGCAGTCTCCCCTGGTGCCTGCACCAAGCTCTTCTTCCCCAAAGAGATGCTCTTAGTCCCGATGCTGATAAAGACCTCCCACTTCCTTTTTCCAGTGCACAGATTTCTTCTGGTCCTCCTTCCCCTGCCTAGGTGAAGATCCCAGGGGAGTGTCTTGGTTTTCACCCAGCTGTCTGGTAATTTCAGCCCCAGGTCTGAGATGGATTCCAGAGTATTCTTCATTGTTTAGGTAGCTTGGCATTTTGCCATTTAATAGACTTGCTAAGTGGAGGTGCTGGGCTTCAGGATGAGATGACTGTAACATGGGGTGGCTAAAAGTTCTGCCTGGTGAGGAAGAGTTAGAGGGGCAAACCATTACAATTGCCAGGTGTTTGCTCAGGGGGACACGGGTGCCCAAGTTTTTGGGAGTACCAGATAGGCTCTTGCCATGCAGAAGGGAAAGAGACTGTAAATCATACCTGAGGGCAAGAGAATTTACACCCAAGGACAGGACAGGAAATTGCAGCAATAAGGACAGATGGCCTCACCTGGGATTGATCACAATGGTCACTCCATGGATCACCTGACTCAGGTCATGGGGGAATAAAAGATGAGGGTCTGATGTGGCGCAGTACCTTTTTGCTGAAGAATGCTGTGCTACCCTGTATTATTGAAGCCAAGGGCTAGTATAGCATCTGTGTGCATGTAATAAGACTAGGCTGAGGTGGCCAACAAGGCCTGGGACTCAGGGGCTGTGGTTGGTTGTCAAGTGTATTACTGCTGCTCTCCAAATCTCCTTTCCCCCTCTTTCTTGTATATGTCCTTCCTTAGTGGTTGCTCAGTATGGTTCCTCTGAGCAGGCTACACCAGGGCAACCATGATGCTAGCATAAGCCTCTCATAATTTCTGAGAGTGTCCAATAATTTCTCTGTCAATTGCTTCCTGTATTGTCTTTATAGTATATGTCATTCATGTTTGTGTCATTCTGCACCTCCTCCCCCCCAGCCCACTTACACCATCCAGGCAACAGTCCTCTCATATTGGACTTTGTGACAGATCATTATTCTAGGAACTCTAAAGCAAAGGTGGCTGTAAATTGTATAATAGCATTGCTCCAGCTGATCCCATAGATACTCTGCAGTTTTCCATTATAAACCCTCTCTATTCAGGAGTTTATATTCTGGACATAAAAGTTTCCCCTGAGCTAAAAGTTGGCATAAAAGATTGTATCCCTGAAGTGAATCATTTTAGAAAACTAGATAACAGCTTGCAGTACATTTATGGGGCCTTTTTTCATCCCAGGAGACCAGAGCTCTCCCCAAGCAATATACTGGGATTACATTATCCTCAATTGAAAGGCAACATCTGTTTAATACTCCACACTAACCAATAGGTCAAATGATCTTATTATGCTTGGGAGAACGGGTAAGTGAAATTTAAGCCTGCAAAAATGCAGCGTGTATGAAGATGTGGCAGGGTTTGACTGGGATAGCTCTGCATCTTGCTAAGAAGTTTTCTGATTAGGGTGTGAATCTGAACCAAATTGCAAGAATCTCACCTTCCCTACAGATTTCCTGTAGCTGTGCAGGAACCATGGGAATGGTTTCAAGTGACATCTTGTGCAAGATACCCTGAATGGTTCCCCTCCATCAGGAGTCTGCCTTCTCACCAGCATGGTCACCAGAAGCTGCTGTTCCTCATCCTCTTTCTCATCACTTCACTACCTGGTTGCTAGAACCAGAGAGCAAGGAGACAGCAGTATTTACTCTTTTCCTTTTCCCTACCAGGACCAGCACCAGATGCCAGTGGGCCCTCATTATAGCACTGCCCACGGGCCCTAGCACTAGGGATGTGTCCGAGCTCAGTGGAATCTGCCCCTCTAGCATTTGTGCACTTCCTCTCATGCTCGTCCCTCTCTTGGAAAGCGAGCCGAGTAAGAGGAAGTCCACAGACACTCACGGAATGAAGCTTGTGCAAGCTTCCTTCATGTCGCCTGTAGCAGCACAAAGAAAGGCTGTTTCCTGTGGTGCGGAAGGGGATGCTGCTTGAACAGCATTTGTGCAGGGCTCAGTTCCTGGCCAGGAATGGATTCACAGCTGTGTCAAAGCAGACCAATGCCTGGGGAGCTGAGCCCAGGGAAGCCTATGGATTCCGACCCCAAAATGGATTCCTTTACATCCCTGCCTGCTGTCCACTGCTCCATTGCTAACATCCCATGAAGCCAACAGTCTCCCAACCCTTCACTACTCCATTCATTCTGGTGGAGGCCTTTTTCTTTTTAAAACCCTCTTAACGGTATGTTGGAATTTGGGTTTGTTGGGGAAAAAAATTGAAGGAAAAGCTTAAATTGTGATCCTGATCAGCACCACATGCTTTCACAGACAGAAAAATAGAAGGGTCAGTGATACCACCTGAGTGGTATGTGTGGCAGGCACTTATGGTACCACTGACATGTTGCCAAAAAGGAGGAAATTCCATTCCAAATGTGGAAATAATTGCTGCAATTTAAATAAGAATACAGTGCAATTCACCATAGTGGGAAAGATGGCAACAGGTGACTTTTCTTCCTGTTTAGTCTGCTAGACAACTTCAAGGCCTTTGGGGCTCCTTTCTTCCAGATTATTATCTTTCAACTGGCCTCTGACTGGACAGACTTTTAAACAGAGTTCTGTTTTCTGAGAGTCCTGAGCTTGGAAGACTGTCTTCTGTAAAGTAGGATATTTGGTTACTCTTGGCTAAGTTAGAATTATGATGATCTCTTATTTTCTTTTGAATTTTGCCTATATTAGTCAATCATTTTCTCTGTGCTTCAGCAATAAGAAATGTCATCTTTGGACAAATTACTAGATGAGTGAAATTTTGCAATTCATTACATTTCTTCACATGCTGAGACATTTGAGAACATTACTGATCTTAAGAGCTTCCTCGGCATGGTTAGAAAGACTAAACACAGACTAGGGAGTAACAGACTACTGACAGTTTACCTTATTAAGCAGTTTCTCTGAAAAGTACACCTTCTTTGGACAAATAGCTGGGGCTGCTAAGATGGTCCCTGTGATAATCCCATAGGGCGAACTTTTAATTCATGATTGGGGCTGGTAAGTTCTCTGTAAATGAAGAAGAGTCCCTGAATGTTGATTGAAGAGACCCTGAAGTGGCCATATGCTTTCAAGGCACTTCTGGGTCAGTTTTTAATATATATGCACAATTCAGGAAGGCAAATGGTTCTGTAAAACTGGTGATACCTGTTTGTGCATGTAAAATATCCATAAATCCAAGGAAAGGGCCACCTAGGATGCAAACTATTTCACTAAATTCTGGGGTCAGGGTTGCTGCATTTTTGCCTACTTAGATGAATGAGCCTGGATTGCAGTAATGATTCTATAATCAGATAGAGTATCCTAAAGGTAAAGGTTTCCCCATGACATTAAAGTCCAGTCATGTCTGACTCTAGGGGGCGGTGCTCATCACCATTTCCTAGCTGAGGGAGCCAGCGTTTTGTCCACAGAGAGTTTCAGTGGTCATGTGGCCAGCATGACTAGACACTGAAGTGCACAGAACACTGTTCTCTTCCCACCAAAGTGGTACTTTTTCATCTACTTGTATTTGCATGCTTTCAAACTGCAAGGTTGGCAGGAGCTGGGACAGAGCATTGTCCAGGGAGCTCACCCTGTCTGTGGATTCAATCTGTCAACCTTCTGATCAACCAGCCCAGCGGCTCTGCAGTTTAACCCACTGCTCCACCACATCCCTTAGACTCTAAGGCTTAGAGTATCCTGGACAGTCCTAATCAATTAAGTACCCTTGATTCTGCGAGGCAGATCTAAAATATAGTAAACTCTAAAGAAAGGAGGGAGATGAAGCACACGTGTGCGCGTGCGTGCGTGCGTGCGTGCGTGTGAGAGAGAGAGAGAGAGAGAGAGAGAGAGAGAGAGAGAGAGAGATAGAGATGGGAAAAGAATGATGCAATTGATCTTGCATGATTAAACATATTTTCATTCCTTAGTCAAAGGAAGATTTATAGATTAAACTGTCAGGTTTTAAAATCTTTGGTCATTATGAGGAATGCCCAGGCTTGCCTTCTAAGAATTCAAGCATTCAGCACCTTTTGTCTGCAGCTTCTTAGAAAAAAAGAAGTTTCAATATATAGCTGTCATGTGAAGTCAAATTGTGAGTTCCTTCCTCAGGTAAACTATTCTAGCAATTGTGAAGGACACACACACATATGCAGAGATGTTATCTCAGGAGGATTCTTGCATGATTGTAAAACTCTTCCTATGGTGCATGAATTTGATCCTCTTCTTCAGTTGAAACATCCAAAGTATTTCAGGGAAATTAAACATGTTTCAGTAAGATGGCATAAGACTCAGGAACATTTTGTATGCTCCTATTTTAAGGCTTTTTGTGTTAAACCTGCTGTTTTGCTTTCTTTGGTCTGAGGATCAGGGCCGTCTTAACGCATGGGCCTGATGGGCACTTGCCCGTGGGCCCCATACTAATCTGTGTATGTTAACCCTTGGAAAATGGGAAGACTTCCAAAATTAACAGTAGTTGTAGTTGTTGTAGGGGCCCCAGTACACTGCTTTGCCCGGGGCCTGTAACGCTGTTAAGACGGCCCTGCTGAGGACATACTCTCTGTCACTTGAAAGTTTGGCTCTACTTTATCAGGTTAAACATCATTTGTTTCCAATAACCATACTTGCCTTGTAGTTCTGACTTAAGTGGTACTAACATGGCAACACATACAGGCATTAATTTATTGTGGGAGTATATGCAACTGCTTGGCCGATGGCTTTTCTGAATCTTCCTTTCAACTGGTTAAAGCTTTACCATTCTTCTGCTTTATTGGATTTCTGTTTAGATATAGAATTGTGGCAGAGTTCTTCTCACTAGTTGGCAGGCCTGTACAAAGTTGGCAGTAGTTATGTGCATGCTGTCATAAATTGTGGCTTTGTAAATTGTTGCTTCCATTCATCTCTACAATGTTATGTTACCAGACCTGTGGAATTCCCTTCCAGTAGAGCTATATTTGAGGCAATCCATTTCTCTCCCGTTGCCCTGCTTTTGGAAGTCCACACCATTACCTATTTTATTTGGGAAATATGAAAATATAGTTGGATCATCCCATGTTGGATGTTTCTTTAATGTGGGATTTTGATTTGATTTTGATTTCCTTATTCCCCAAGTGGGTTCCAAACTCCTTTAATACCCCCAGATCTGTTGACAACCTGTTTATCATGGAGGTCCACTTTAAGAAAATGATTGTTTGTAGAAAGCCAAGATCTGACCAACATACCTTGAAGTGCTGAGTTAGCAAACCCAATTTCCACAGCCAGTGCTCTTCATTTCCTTTTGGAGGGATGAGGTGATATTAATTATGCCTGTGCTTGCTGTTCCCTAATCTAGAATGGCAGGTAGGTATTCCAGGCCTTCTTTAATCTTTCTTCTTCTGTTTTTTCCAGCTAGGCAATCAGCATTCTTAAGAAACCAGAGTAGAAATCATTGTAGGGATGCTATTTTAAGCACATATTTTTTTAAAAAGAGAGATGACAGATACTTGTTGCATAATACAGACTCTTCAAAATGTGGCTAGTTTTGCCCAGATCTCTTTTTCTTTGCTTCTCCTTCCTTCCTTCTTTCCTTCCTTCCAAAAGGTAGTTTCACCGAGTTGCAATGTGGCAGAAAATGCTCCAGGGGGAGCTCCAACTTGAAATTTAGGTCTACCAAGTCCACCCCTCACTCTCACAAAATTAAAAGAAAATTAAAACAAATTAATGTGTATGCGTGAGGTGCCTGCTTAGATCTGAAAATGTTTATTTATAGCACAGAATATCTATCTAGACAAAAGAGAAATATGAGGGTAATGCTATAATCGTTTAACACTTGTTCAGATTTTGTTTCCCCTTCAGATTAATTTAGAAGCACTTGCATTCTAATAACAATCATTCACCGGAGCTGGGTGGCTTTTGCATACTGTTTCTCTTGCATGTTTTCCTCCTCCTTCTCCTCCTCTTTTGAAGGTGTCTGGCAGATTTAGGTCAGACATTTTTTTTCCCCCTCCAATCGCCTTGCCAGGAGAAAGGGAGGAAGGGAAGAATTCCCAGTCTCAATCTTTTCTAATATTTCTACATTAGTTCAAACCAGTAGAGGTTTACTCTGCCTCAAGCGAAAGAAAATCTATTAGGCTTTTTAAGGAAGAAAGTCAAAAGGCAGGGAAGCATCCTGGATAGGGTCAGGCAAAGATCCGTGCAGCAGAGAGTGCTGCTGCTTAATATCATTAGTTTGGCTGTCAGGGAAAGTTTCTCCCAAGAGATAATGTTTGGCTTACTTATGTTCACTTCCTCAACTTTTTCCCCACCTTGCCTGTTTCTTTTTCTGAGCTAGAAGCCTATCTGAAAGCGAATAGGGAAGGCTGTGCTTTTATTCAGGAAATAGGTAGTCATAGGTTGGCCCACCTATGAGGCAAGAAGATGTGGTTGCCTCGGGCAGCAGTCTTCTGGCTGCTGTTGAAGGTGGTAGAGTAGGAGATAAAGGGACAGAGCAGTGTAATGATATGGGATGTTCTGCACAGGTTCCAATGGAGTCTGCTTGCCTGGTCCTTGGGATCCTTGGACCATGGCCCAACTGGAATCCACCAGAGAAATCTCGTCAGTATGGCGTCTCCACTTCTATGGAATTCTCTCCTTTTGGAGGTCAGTATTTCCTGCCAACGCTGTCCTGTTTTTCACACCTGCTGCAGACATCTTTGTTCCAGAAAGCCTTTTTTGCAAACCAGGCATGGTTTTAATGTTACCTTGTTGTTAATGTACTGTTTTTATTATTTTATCTGCTTCCACTTTTCTCAACTCCAGAATCTATCTAGATATGGACTGGTCTACAAATACTGTAAATAAAATTAATAAACCAAAAGAAGTAAATAATAGTGAACTGCTCAAAAGCAAATCAGCTGTCTTTGCACAGCTCGCATTCATTTTAATGGAGCTTGCACGGATCAGTGACACAATGTGTGTGTGTGTGTGTGTATTCCATTTGATTTTCTGTTTTAAGTACCGAAATGTCTTGGGCATGATGCTGTATTGGTCCATTTTAACCACTGCTTCAAAAACTGACCCTTGTCCCTCCTTCTGTGCTTCTCTAGTTTTTCTCCAAAGCACAGGATCATCACTACAACTTTCTATGAATGCCCATACAGAAACCTTGTAATGTATGAAAAAGAGTTTATCTGAGCTCTGTGGGTTTTTTCCCCCAGTTCATTTTTTGATGAGCGATTTTTCTGACTGCAAGCACATATTAAGATATTACCATACAACCCTTATTGCAGCAGCCTTGCTCCAATGCATTAAGGTCTCAAATTGCCCTCTGGAGGACCTCCAGGCACATCAGCAGGTGCTTTACTAAGAAAACTGCAGTTTTGCAGGGGGATTTGATGTGACAACGCCGATTAATCCTTCTGCTACTAGCACGAACTCAAGGCCGTCTGTGGTCAGTGTTTAAAGCCATGTAAACTACTGCGCACAAAACATGCCTGGCTTCTTTCTACTTCCGTATAAACTTTTAGTGCAGGCAAGGACTGAATTCTGATGGCCAGAGCATAGAGGAATTTTTCACTTATAGGAACAAGGGTCTGGAACAAATGGTGCCATGGTTGCCAGAGATACTAAGTGCTTCCAGACCCAGCCTCATTAATGGGATTTTATGGGCATGTGTGTGGACCAAGCACTCCACTTGTAACCTCTTGAATCTTCTCATCACTTCTTCTATCTTTTCTTCTACCAAGCAGTAGGTTCACTATACCTTCCTGCTGGTAGCATTAATAACTCTCCCACAGTATCCTGTTTCATGGTGATTTGCAGTAGGGGATTGGATGGTCAGGTGTCCTACTTTGTGGAAGACAGTTCTCTATTCTGGACAGCTGCCAGAGCATAGCTCCTCTATTGGCAGGTTTCCCTATTTGAAGGGCTGCCTCGTCCAAAACTGGTAGAGAGTCAGTCCCAATGAGGGTGAACAGCTGGAGGCTTGAAGCTGCCCATCCACCGTTGACAGTCGGGCAGCAGGCTGGACAGCCTTCTTGACTGTGGTGAGATATTTTGCATTGGAAGTACAGTTATTACTTCTAAATTTGCACCTATACCTAGATAGAAATGTTATGGCAGTTGCTGGCTTCTTACATCCCTTGATTTGCCAATCCATAAGTGGCCACTTTAGTAGATCAGTGAGGATTTCTGACTTCCAGTTTGTTAGCAATGGAAACATCTTTTCCACATTCCTAAATGAAGCTGTTGAAACCAAGAAAGCTGGTGGCGTGTGTGTGTGTGGTGGCAGGAGGGATAGATTTGTGTGTGAAAAGGTTTGTGTGTGAGCTCCTGCCTTGGTCCTGAAAACAAATTTCCAAGCTGAGCAAGTTGTCAGAAGCAATTTGTCCACCTTCTTGAACCACTAGTTTTCACCCAGCTTCATTTGGGGGCACAACTGAAAAACCAATTACATCCCATAAGCCTAAAGTCCACTCCCTCCTGTCCTGTGCCAGAGAAAGATGACAGAATACAGGAGATCAGTAGGCTTTTACAAAAAGCCCCCAAAGCTTGGATGGTGGCAGTTCAGTGAAAGGGCGCTCCTTACTGCTGTGCTTAGGAAATTAAATAACAGTAAACATGGAGCTCCAGTTGAGCATACCTAACAGAAGAGCACAAAAACTAAGAGGAGACCTGCTGCATCAGACCAAAACTTAGGAACAGCCCTGCTAGTTCAGTGTTTTGTTTCCACACTAGCCAACCAGTCACCTGGGGGAAGCCTGCGAGGAGGTCGTGAATGCAACCGCATCTCCCCACCCATGCTTCCCAGCAACCATTGCGCATGGGCAAACGGTATCAGAGGCAGGGCTGGAAGCCACTGATGACCTTCTCCTTCATGAATTTGTGCAGTCTTGCTTGAAGGCATTCCAGATCAGATTATATCACCATGCCTTGGTGGTAGCTCAGCTTCATTGGATGTTCCTGTGATCTAGTATTATGAGACAAATGATTTTCTCAGAAATATACATTTTTTTTTTCATTCCCACCATCCTTGGCCAGAACTGTAGAACAAATTCAGTCCGTCAAGACTTTAGGCTTGTGGCCTTCACACCAAAGTCCTCCATGTCACATGGATGTAGAAAAGATCTAAAATGCCCCATCCCAAATGTCAGTGCCCTCTAAAAGGACGGAAAAATTGAGGAGCTAAGGAGGATTTGGATGAGATGGGAGAAGATGGCTGGAGGTACCAGAGATGGTGATTGTGCTCATGTTGGTGGACACCATTTCCTTTTACCCCACACAGCACAAGGGTCCTGAGAGAAGGTAGAAAGCACTGGACCTGGTATGAGGTCTCCACATGACGTGGCCTTGCCATGAAGCCCAGTCAGAGTGAAGCCAATCATTTCTGCCCAGGACTCTTGTGCAGGATGAGGAATGGGGCCTACAAGCAAACAGGACTGTGATCACTGCTGCTTGGACCATGACTGAGATGCGAGTGTCAAAAAGATGAATAAAAGGTTGTTTGTATGTGAAAGAAATCTCCCTTTGTCTTTTACTTCTATATGAAAATCTCTGCAACTCTATGCAGCTTGGCCTTTTCTTTAATGTGAGGGTTGTTTCCAAAGCAGGTTGTGATTTCATATGAAGGCCTCCTAGGGAAGGGTGCAAAAGTAAAAAAAATCCCCTTGAGTCCTTTGCCACAGCTAAAGTAGTTTTTGATCCTGTCAAGCAGGATTCATATGTACAGGAGGAGATTTACTGATAGAAGGCATCTGATTGCATATCTCATACGCATGTGCCCTTTGCAAGCAACTCTAATAGCACAGTGGCCAAGGCAGAGGGGTTGGTTCCAGGGATAAGGGGCCCAAAGTAGAGCCTCCAGTGCCATACCTGAGGTTGCAGTGCATCTGGGAATGTATTCCAACCAGAGAAATGTTCTTACAGAATTTAAAAATGCAGGAGAACCTTTCAAACCGAGGTCAGGTTTCAAAGCAGCAGTGCCATTCATTGGCTTCCACTCATGCTTTATTCTGATATTCCTGTTATAGACATAATTATGGCACAGAAAAGGTGAAAAAGACCCCAACGAACTGACAGACATCAATGCTTTAATAGTGGCCCCCGTAACCTTGTATGGTGTATTATGTGTGACTTTATTGCAGAGCTGGATTTGCAGTGACACCAAGGGGCTGAGTGCACCCAGCTTGCTGTTGAACTCCAAACATTATTTAGAATTTGATTTTATTTACATTCATGAAATGAATGACTCTTTCTTCTTGCATTGGTGCCTGGTATCTGACCTGGTGTTGACTGTATAAGGACCAAAATAGAACTGACAGGGAGATTCACAATCAGTAGCCTGATTCTGAAAGATGCTATTGGAAGGTGTATTTAACCCTCCTCCTTCCCAGTGATGTATTCACACACTTGTCCTTCAAGCTGCTCCTAGTCTCACTGGCAATAAAGCACAGGGATAATATAGATGTCTCTCTTGCCACCCTCATCCCCTCAGCTTGTCCAATCTCATGGAAGGAGTGGGCAAGAAAGCACCAGAAAGGAAGGAGTAAATGCTCCTCTTCTGCAATTTGACTCTGATCAAAAGGGGATCTTCTGATTTAAAAACAAGAGGTGGGGGAAGCATGGGATCTATTTGTGGTTCCTCTGTATGAGGGGTATAGAATCTTAGCAGTGAAGAACCAAATCCTGGCTCAAGTTCACCTGGTCCTGTATCCCTTTCCCAAACAACCAGTCCCTGGATGATTTCCTAGCTTTGATGCAGGTCCCCAAGAGCTTCTCTAAACTGGAATTTGGCCCTTGGGCTGTACCTATTTTATACCATGTCGATAAAAGTAGTAAGAGGAATAGCAATCCACATTTCTATAGTACTTTCAAGTATGGAGACTGTTTTGCATACATTTGGGTGGGATTACTCTCTATATTGCTAAGTGGAGACCGAGACTGAGGGAAAAGTGGCTTCCCTAAGGCTACCTGGAGGATCCCTGGGAGCTTGCAGTACTACGAGGGTGGACTTCCTGACCAGTGGCTCCATTTCCGGAACTGTGGGAGGCATGTCTCAGCCTTCACTTCAAGCATGATGCGTTGTTTTCAGAGCAAGAGCAGTGTAAGACTCGGGCCTTCTAAAGCACTCAGGGGATCCCGCAGGGCAAATGTACAACAAAAGGCTTAACGGGAAGAGGTTGCTCTTCCAAGGCTTTTCTTGCCTGAGGCTGGGTTTCCATGTCCACAGTCGCCCTGTAACTGCTTAATGGGACCTGCAAGGAACAGCCTGTATATTAACATGACCCTTGAAGAGTTGAATAGTAGAACTTTGTATTATGGACTGGAGTTAGACTCTACCACTTCGGCTTTCCTTTGTTCTGCTTTTTGGTTTCCATTGTTTTCTCTACCCAGCCAGCAATAAAGAAGCAGGATCCTGTTCCTGCATCAAGAAGAGGTTGTTTATCCTGCAGTTGTTAGGATGAGTAGAGCAGGACTGGGTGATCATTGGAAAGGGTGAAATGAAGAGACGACTTAATGTGATTCGAAAACAAAAAACTTCCCTAGCAGTGCAATTGTCTGGGTTGCACCCTTGATGCTCTAAGCCCCTAAACTTGGAGGCTTACAAGGATCCTGGGTAGGAGGTGAGCTGGAGCTGATCTTAGACCCCCTGTCCTTGTACCTTGCATTTTGCTTCTAGCAAAACTGTTCTGGAGGAGACGGGAGAAAGGAGGATCAGTTGTCAGGACTGCTGGTATCCTAGCCTCTCCCGTCGCCTCTCCTCCCACTGAAGCACCTCCTTGACCCTTCCCAAGTTCCTGACCCCAGAGAGATAACTGGTCAGGGTGAGGCTATTGGAGCTCCAAATTTGGAGTACGAGTCCCACTTCAGAGGGGGAAATCCAGAATATTCTCCGGTCCCTCAGATGCTGTCTAGCAGCCCTAAGATAGCGGGGGTTTTTTGGCTGCACTTTTCAAAGCATTCATATTTTCATCTTTTTCCTGCGCAAACAGACCTGCAGCAATAGAAACACAATTGTGCATACGACAGTTAGCTGGCTGGCTATCTAGGCTACAACTGAGGCCCAATCTCCCACCAGGAAGAAGCCATATAGTGCAAAAAAAAAAAAAAAGATGGATTGGTTGCCTTTTGTTATTTCGGAAGTCCTCTGAAGAAATTAGCTAGTCACTGATACGTTATTTATCCAGCTAAGACAATAGCTACTCATTTGAAATAGCCTTCTCCATCAGGGAGACTAGTCTGTGTGGAAGGCTACCTGTCACTGATATGAATTTATGAAGCATTTCCTTATAGTTATTCACTGGTTTTTACTTGTAATAAATCACTTTGACATTGTGTTATTGGAATTTGCTTCTTTTGCCCCGAACAATTGATATGTGTGTGTGTGTCTCTGTGTGTGTAGTATTGAGTAAAAGCATGGACCTCGACTATATATAGAGAGCTTTACCTGGATGTCGGCCCTACAGTGGCACTGCCGTTGCTGAGCATCTTATAGGCCTTGGACCTGTTCGCGGCATTCCAAGAGCCCTCCGTGCACAGGCAAAAAGCTTGTGCATCTCCCGCAGGCATCCAAAGGATGCAGCATTGCTCGGCTCCAGCCTCAGCAGCTTAGCACAGCGGCAGCAACCTCACATGAATATGCCGATGGTCCTCATGAAATCACTTGGCTTCTGTCAAAGTGCTTTGATTGAGCAAGATTGAACATTACAATGCACAAAAAGCGAATAAAGCACATTGAAGAGCTGGAGGTAAGAGATCAAAGGAGGTGGAGCAGAAAGCTCTGGAATTATGCAGCACTCGGATATCTCAGAAATAAATAGGCAGATGGGGAAAACAAAGGGAGCTTGATTTCAGACTTACTTGCCTAGTAGAACCAAGCCCATTATGCAGCCAGCCTGAGCAGAGTTCTTCATGAAATGTACACACATTTGTAACATTTTACATTTGGTTTAATAATTTATCAAGCTTCAATATTTCAAAAGACTAAAGTAGAAAATCAGATAAAATTTTTATACCAGCTATTAGAAACTGAATGGAGTGTTGGGAGAAAATCTTGCCATTCATACAAGGAAGCGGAGCAGCTGAACGTCACCACCCTTAAAAAAGCTAACCCACTGTCATGTGCCTTTCCTGGCAGCTCATTTTATTTTTTACAATTCCACTGAGCACAGAGCAATTACTAGGGGTTAATGACAAGCTCCAGCCCTTGGGCTGCCCCCCAGGCCCAGAACTCCTGCTGTGCAGTCATTTCCTCTTCAGAAGTATCTGCTACCCAGGGCCAGTGTTAGCTAATTACAGTGTCCCCTAGTGCTAATGCTGCAGGTGCATTGAGACTCCCTGGTACAACATTTCCTTGGAAAAATAATACGAGGCCTCAGCTGGTGAAATTCGATTTGCTTTTACAAGAGTTGGTTATGGCGGCTGTTACAATAATAATAATTATTATTTTTGGTGGATATAGTGTACAGTGTAGCTGTCCTACTTCTAGAAACATGGAGTCCCATGGCAAATAAAGTTGCTGTGGGGAACAGGGTACTTCCAGTCACTGTGGAATGTGTGCAGTATTGAGACAGGTTCACCCAAACGACATTGCCCCAGGAAGCCGTGGTGGTAGAAGCACTGAATATCAGCTCTCACGTGGCTAAGCCAAGGTGCTGATCCAGAGCAAGCCTTTCCTTCCTTCCCAGAAAAATCACTTCATGTCCCTAACTCTCGAGGAGTTAGGGTAGCCACCCACTTTACAGAAAACAGTCCTCTACTTGAAGGGCCATCAGAAGACAATCCTTTCTTTGAAGGGTTTTCCTGTGCAACACTGGTTCAAACAGAGAAAGAACCCTAAGAAAGGAGAGCTGAGCATTGAAGTTGCCCACCCAAGGTGGGCCCTTGGACAGGTACACAAATCTCCTGGCCACAGCCTTCTCCACCAGCATCAGATGCATTGGATTTCAATTTAAATGAAAGCAATTATGTCTAAAGTTGCATCTCTACATGCAAATCACTACTTGCACATTTTATGCAAACCTGTATTTGATCCTCTTGGTGATGCATTTCCTCTGTTCTGGCAATGCATTAGGTGGCCTCTCTAGAAGGTAGCTGCATATCCATGCTGTTTTCCAACCAGAGCCTACACGCTAATTTCTCTGCTGCTATTGCCTGTATAGTTTTAGCAAAGGAAGCCTCTCTCTCTCTCTGTACAGTAAGAGTTAGCTCCTTCCTCTTCCCTTACATGGAACACTGCTGGAAATTGCAGAAACTCTGGTAACAGAACAGCACATAGAAAGTTGACTTTATCTGATGAGAAAGGCCCATGGCTACCACTGGGGGCTTAGGCAAAGAGGAAAATGGGAATGTTATTACATTTGCTGGCTGAATATTCCCTTGGGAGACTGGGAAAATCAGAGCAAGGATATAATATGCCACTGGCTTGATGAACACATATCTAGCATAGCAAGGTCTGTTTTTTTATGTGTGGTGACTTTACTATGGTGAAAGAGCACATGTGAAAGAGTTGTTTTTGGGAAGGATAATGTGTATTATGGCTTGGGGACAAGAAAATGGAAAGTTTGCCTTCTTCGTATGCCTTGTGCAGTTTCTGTTGCCTTCTGAATGACAGTGAGTGGCTACCAAGAAGAGAGTCTATTTAGTAGTGGTGCCCCAGCTTTGGAAAGCTCTTCTCCCCCAGATAAAGACATTTTTAATTTTCAAAAAACTCTTAAGACTCTAATGGTTGCTGATATTTTTTATCTGGATGCTAGTGTTATGGAGCTGTTGTTTTAGTTTATTTTAACTTATAATAAGTGTATTAGCATTTTATGGCACTTTAAATAATTTGTTGTAAGCTGCCCTGATAATGTATTTGAAGGACAGGATATAAATCTAATAAATAATTGAATAAAAGCAACTCATGTGTGACTTCTTAGAAACAGCCTGATTTGTCTATTTTGAAAGATCTTAAGGATGCCCTTCAGCCATGACTTTCAGGGAGGCTTCACAAGAAGGCTATAAAATAATTTGGAACCATTCAAAGTGGTTCCATAAAAAATCAGGAAGAAAAAAAAATTTGGAGGAACAAAGTTTGATGATGATGATGATGATACCTTTCATTTCTATACTGCCCATAGCTGAAGCTCTCTGGGGGACATACACCTAACAGCCAGAGAAGACTAGATGCCAGTTTTTCCTGTGAAGCTCACAGCTGAGTCTTTTTGCTCTTCCTGAGTGGATCCTTTCTCCTAAGTATCTCTCATTTTATGAAAAGACCTCTCACAACAGATCATTCTGGCAGCAAGGCAGGCATTCTTCTGGAAATTCAGAGTTTCCCACTGTGCCTGCTGCTGCAGAGAACCAGAGGATAAGGGAGGAGATTAAAGGAGGCGAGGCAAGGTTTGGGTTGTCATCATGGGCTGTGGTGAGCCATCACCAGGTTGTCTGGCCTGCTGCAGTTTTCTTCAGGTCTGTTTAGAGGAACGCAACACACTTCTTCTAAAGAGGTACCCTGTGCATATGGAATGGATAGGATCCTCGCACACACTTTCACTGGTGATGTTTTTACCCCTGGTTTTCTGGGGTGTTGGGATTAATGGTGATCCACCCTCAGGCCTTTATATAATTCATGTGAAATATGAGGCATTCATCTGCAGAATTGTTCACAGGTCCAAACAACTACTGAAATTCCCTCCTTTGGTGTGTCCATTTTAACAGAGGAGAGTCCTGCATTTGAAGGATGCAATTTAAATATATACATCAGGAGCCTTATCATTTCCCCTGAATTGTTAGCACTGGGTCAGCTGCCTGAATAAACAGGTGTACTGGTCATCTGGTCCCAATTTTTCCATCATGGTGAGAATTCATTAATTCAGACCAAAGTTTGGATTTGAGCATCTCACTTCATCTTGGTATGCGCTATAAAGAATGGTGTTTGGTTCATCAGAGAAGACCAGGCCTCTTCTGGATTTTAGGAGCTGTGAATTGAGAGGGAATCTATTTATGTGTTTACAAGACTTCTAGCACTTGGCACCCAGCAGGATTCCTGAGTAAGGAATGATAAAAGAGGCAAACTAAATCAAAGTATAAGTTTCAAATATTTTAAATCAGAATATAACAACAGGAACAAAAACCTGTTGTGAAGGGCAACAGAACAAAAATGCTTCTGTGCCTAAAATTCCCTGTAGTGCACAATAATCAAAGGTGCAGCTGCTGCATCTTCCATCCAGTTTGGCTACTCCAGTCACATCCAGTAGCACAAAAGCAGATGCAAACTGCTTGTTTTGGAGATTTGTCTCTCCTCTCAGTGAACCTTTTAAGAAAACAACATTTCTATCTGCACAGACGCCTGCGACGATCAAGTGTTCTGTGAATCGTGTGTACAAAAAAGAAGTTATAATAACTTAACACAATGGCCTGAGCTTACCTGTTCAAAACTTTAAGAAGAAACTAGTTAGAAAGTTAAATCATAAAACATTAACAAGACATTTTTAAGCAGCTCTTGATGCTTTTCTACTCGGAATGGGGTACTTTCTCAATTTTCAATGCAAAATGGCATAAATAAAATAATAACCAGTATGACATTTTAGAGAAAATTAGAGTGAAGTATAAAGGCTATAATGGAGCTCTTCCTCCCTTTTTGGGGCTCTAAATTTTTTAAGGACTAAAAGTAAAATCTCATCATCTTCCTCTGGAGTATGGTGCACCAGTCATAACCTAGTTTTTTCCCCTTCTAAAGCAAAAAAGTAATAAAAGCCCACACCCCAAAATCAGAATTATATTCCCTTCCCTACAACAGAAGTCGTATAAGGCCTTGCTGGAGTTCGTGAGTTGACGTTATGGGCTTGAGGTTCAGGTATTCTTTAACTGACCTTTACAGTCATTGTATATCCTGTGTGATTGGCACTAAGCTACTTGGTTGGGGGTTGGCTCTAATTGCAAATAAATGAGGCAGTGGTGTGAATGTAAAGGCAGTTTCTGCCTCTGCCACGCATAGAGGCACATGCCTATATTGATGTGAGCGAACTTCAATAATGTGCCAGAGAGCATTAACTAGAATGGTGTGGTTTGGTCCTGTGTTGCTGGAGATATATTACACCTGTGAATGGAATGTGACCTCACATACACTGGGGAAAAAAACAACAAGAACACCAACAACAAGAGTGGCCACCTGGGAAGTATACAGGCAAGTCCACCCAAAGCCAGTTAATATTTGTTTCATTTATCCAGTTTGTAGATAGAGAAAGAAAACCTTTATCACTAATTATCCTGATGCCTACATTTGGTTTGCATTGACACATTTACTAAATATAGATCTGACCTGTTGTAATAAAAGGAAATCTGACAGTCAGGCTTGAGCTGGACACCAGGTTGTTTTTCCAGCTTACGTTCTGGTGGAGTCATATGACAAAGCCGCTGCAGGGCAGTTGTCTGCATACAGGTGGATTCATGTGGGGGTAAGGGCTGGAGTATATGGTTTCATTGTGCCCAGTCTCCAGATTCCACCAATACCAGGTCATATTTTTCTCTTGTTAGGCCAGTTCTGTCTCAAGACGTTTTGTTCCCTACTGTGAAGGACAAGATGGCACCACTGATATTCCACCAGCAGAATCCAACTGAGCTGGTGGCTGAATCTTATTTCAGTGCTGGTGATGAGACAGCCTCACTCACTTTACCTGAGAGCAGCCAGCTCGCTTATGTAGTGTAGAACAGGCAGCCTGGAACATACTATGATGTCTTCCAAAAGATGGGAGAGGCCAGGGTGGCTGCTAGCACTGTCCCCTCCACGCGGCTAGCTTTTGCTGCCTGAGCTGACCACTTCACTCTGCTTCGTAGCTGAGATGGTACTGCTGCTGGTGGTGGAGTGAGCATTGGAAGTTCTGCTTGGGAGGTGAGAGACACCACATCTGACCAACTTCTCCTGTGGTACCCTTTCCCCAAGATTGGGACAGAGGTATCCCAGAGGTAATGCACTTGCATGGGGTACAGAAGATGAGATGTCCTATCCTTAAGTCCTCTTAAAGAGGCTCAGGGAGCAAAGCTAGAAAGACCAGTCTGAGTCTGCAGTGGCAGGTTGAATGGACCAAGGGCCTGTCATTTTACAAGGCTGCTGAAGGGGTTCATAGCCATTAGAGAGTGAGTCAACTCATGGTTTCTTGGCTGTCTTGGACCTGTCCTACGAAGCCTAGAGCAATCCTCTGGTGAGATTCTGTAATAGAGCAACATCCGCACCCAAAGTTCTGCCAGTTAACTACAGCCAGGGCAGGAGGGGTGTGTGCATACACAGTGAGCAGTCTTTTCTACTCCACACCCATCCTAGTTTATTTTTTTATTTTTTTCAATTTATATCCTGCCTTTTTCCTACAAAGGGCTCAAGGCAGCTTACATCTCCTCCTCCATCTTATCCCCACAACAACAACCCTGTGAGGTAGGTTGGGCTGAGAGTCTGTGACTGGCCCAAAGTCACCCAGTTGGCTCCATGGCTGAGCGGGGACTAGAACCCAGATCGTCTGAGTCCCAGCCCCATGCTCTTAACCACTACACCACACTGGCTCTAGTTCTTGTGTCTCCTCTTCTCCTTTTCATTGATTGCAGCAGGATGGCATTAATTATAACAGCCAGGGCTGGCATAGCTTTAGCAGCTGTTGGGGGAAACAAATGGGCTTGTGAGCCATTATTCCAGATACAGTCCTGCACGCCCTTGGATCATGCAATTTTTGCCTTTCCCACCACCAATGGAACAAAAGTGGACACTTCCACTGCCCAGTGAGCAGTGGGGGATTTCTATCAGCAGACATGACATCCAACCAGTGGGCACCCAGTCTGCCCTTCTGAAGTCCAAGGAGCTCCTTTAAGAAGTCCCATGATATTTTTATGCAGGACATCATACCAAAATGAAACAAGAAAGGAATTAATTTTTAAGAGGTCAAACTGATGTTTATCTCATATGTTTACTTGGAATATCAGAACTTTGTTCATAAAGAAATTAAAGTTGCCCTTCACCTCAGAAAAACATAACCTGAAATACAATTGTTCCATCAAATTAATTACCTCAGTGAAACAAACATTTCTTTTGTATTGCATTGTATTGTATTGAATTGTATTGTATTTTAAAAGTGAAATAATGAAGCTGTGTTCTACATTTCTTGTCACGGAGGAGATTTGACAGTCTCCATCACTGTCTCTGTTTGCTTCCTTTATTAAGCACTTTCAGGTTGCTGTAGGACACCATTCTTACAATTATTTGAACTGCTCAGCTTAGTTTATTAATTGTTACTTTCGCTATGATATTAGGGAAAAGGTTGTGGAGATTTGAATGAACTTTTCATTTAAGCTTAAAAGATATTTCACTGTCAATCCACCTGAAATATTAATGCAACCCTAACCAGTTTAGAAAAGCAAAAAAGAGAGGAAAATATTCATGCTTGTAGGATAAGGACATTGTCACAGAAAGAAAAGAAAAAAGAAAAGAAGAGAAAAGAAAAGAGAAAAGTAATATGTGGACATTATATGGACATTTTTCATCTCTCCCTGAAGCAAAGAAGTAGATGAAAATGTTCCACTAGAAAATCTCAGTCCTACAATGTAATTTGAGGTTACATCAGTTTTTGGCCAGAAAGAAGATCCCAAAAGTCATTCTTCATGATGTTGTTAAACCAACATTTCTCAAACTTTTTGAACTTTCCTCTCTCTCTTTTGTGCCTCCTCTCCCTCTAACAATCCTGCTGCATCCTTGGTTGAACCTTGGTTATTGGAACTATGCACACTCCATACTGGTGTTAGTAACATAAATGGTTTATGAAAAGTGCTATATGCAGACCTGCAGCTGGACTTCTTCTAAACCAAGAAAATAATAGGAACGTGGAGGCTTAGCCCGCACAAGCTTGTACAAGACCCATCCCACCTGACCACTGCGAATAGCTCAGGTTCAAATGGAAGTAAGAAGGCAGGAACCTCATTCTTAGCTGGCAAACATCTTGCTGCGTGGTTACATATAATAGAATGTCCTACCATTGTTTGTGTATGTGTGGGAGCATTAATGTACATCACAAACTACACAGCAGAGTCCTTCTCCCTGATATCTGTTTCTGTGTATTGATGGCAGAATCTCCTCTACCATTTGAAATAGTGTAGCCCCATCACAGCTTTATCTTCTCATCTAAATGGCAATATACAATGTGTACCTGTGTACTACAAAGAAAAAACTGCGTTTCTTTGGTGTAACTGACCTGTCCCATTACAAGTGGAAGCTCACAAGAGGAGCTGACTTCAACAAGGGTACTCAGCTGTAGGACAGAGCCATGGCTGGACTCTAACAGAGCACTGCAGAAGACACTTCCTTGGGCACTACTACCCTCACAAAACATGCTTTTGTGTCAACTGGGAGAAAATGCCTGGGTGAGACTGGTTAGTCTTGTTCAGCTTACTCTGAGGAGTATCAGAACCATTGCCTGATGCTGTGGCAATTGGTTCCTATGACATGGAAGAGGTGGGACCTGCATTGGGAATGTGTCTTCTGAGTTTGAGGACTCCAGCAAAACAGCATCCTCTGGTCTAGAAGGTCCTGTAGCAGAGATGGCTCCCTAGAAAGCAACTTCCTGTCTGTGCCTTCCTCTAACCTTAACCTGCGGGGGACTCTGCTGACCTCCGTAGAGATGCAGGAGTCCAAAGAAGTCCTGTATCATGATATAGCCCATCAGTGCCATCTAGAGCATCTAGGATCCTGCAGCCTTGTATTTGCAGTCTACTTTCCTGTGTTAACCCCTTTCTTTACAGTGGCTTTTCCAGTAGCCCAGCTGGTCTGAACTCTTTTGGAATGGACTTTCCTAGTCCTTAGGAAGGAGGAACCACATTTCTAATTAATTATAGACTGGTTCCATCAAACAATTACATCAGAGATGAAAAGCATCTCACCACTGGTTCATTTTTTTTCATCTCAGAAAAAGGTTATCTTCCATTTAGTCACAGCTTCTGATATATATGATTTTATTTATTTATTTATGACATGTTTATACTGTCCCCATAGTCCTGCTGCTTGGTCTCCTGGAACCAGATAGTCTGATCGAGTAGGAAGGGAGCTTTTGAAGTGTCCAATGAGCAGAGTTCACTCCTGCAATTCTTCTTGGCTGGATCAGATATAGTGATGTTCAGAATTATTTGGGGGAATTGTCAGAGCCTGCTGCTGCCACCTGCTGGACCAGAATGTGTTGCAACTGTCTCATTCCTACTTCCTCACCCTCATATTTCAATGCCTTTGGTTTTCTGCATTTTAGCAGACCAAGTGGAGGAACACCAATTCACTGTCTGCATCCGTGGAATACATGCAAGATCAAAGAACAAGACTTCCATTGGCACATGTAGACTGTGGAGTGCAGAAAGTTTTGTTCTCAGGGATATCTTTATGGATCTATGTTTCAATTCTCCTCCTCCTCCTTCTTTGTATATTTCTCAGGAATACATATAAGGAACAACTATCTAGTTATTTCAGTTGATATTCCAAGGATTTGGGGTATGGCGCTGAGTCAAAATAGAATACAAAGGAACAAAATAAAAGTAAGCCCAGCCTCAGATTCTGACCCAAGTCCTACAGAGCAAGGGTAGCTTAAAGTGTGTGTGGGATCTTGAAATCTGAGGTGATCTTGAAGGGAAAAAACGTAGATACTTGCTCTCTAGCCACCAACTACAATAACTGTATAACTATATAAAAATTTTTAAAATCCATGATAGGATAATTTGAAAAAAGATATGATGCATTGTTGTTTATATGACTACCACAAGAGCATTCATAGGCAAAGGTGTAAGTTTCATCATTTGAGCTGCCCAGAGAGACCCTGAGCTATGGGGCAGCATACCAACGCAATGCAATGCAATCAGTCAATGTTGGTGTGGATTTATTGAAATAAGCCAAGAGGATTTGACCAAAGCCTATGAGTGTATCAGAAGCAACTTTAAAAAAATGATGCTGAGAAGAAGGGATGATTATTTACTCAGGTTGTCATGGTTATTTACTGAAGAAAGGTCATTCCACTCCAGGAAACCTTATGTCATGTAAATCTGTCTGAAGACAATTTGTTACATACAGTTTGTACATTGCTCAATTATGTTAACAGTTATGGGCATATTAAATTTTTTAAACAAGCCCAGCAGCAAAAAGCCCCCCCTCCCCCCATTAATTATACAACATGTCTAAGTGGAGAATTGAGCTGGGAGTCTTAGCAAGGGGGAACAGAATCTTTAATTACAAACATGTTAAACAACTGGACATGTTAGAAGCTGGTATTATCCTGCTGGTGTTTCCTCAGTTTCCAAAGTCCTGGAATAGCTGGTCTACAGCCAGCATGTCTAAGAGCATTTCACTACTTCATTGATCATGTGAAGCCATACTTAGTTCAAGCAGATTTGCCAAGAGATCCCCAAGTCATTGCCTGGATGTTCTCTGTGTTACACAGAACAAGACAACAAAGCTGTAGAAATGGTGCTCAGTTTTGTCTTTCCCTGGGACATTCAACCTGAGTTTTGGCCAGATCATGGAAGTCTGTCTTGCTTAATGCTCTCCGGAGGGTCTGATTATTAATTTAAAGTGTAAGCTTTTGTTTACCAGAGTCGATCTCTTTATCCATAACCACTTTCTGTTGTGCTAATCCACACAACAACCTCCTCAGGGCTTTTCCAGTCATTCGTTTTGTGAGCCCTGTGAGTATCACACTTCTCTGGGTCTATCAAATAATCCATATGTGCTTTGCTCCAGTCCGGCTGAAAACGGACATGTGTTTGGAGCATTGTTGCAGTGATACAGGTCTGTACAAACAACAGGGAAGTACCGAAGGAGTCGATCCCAGCTCTTTCAACAGCAATGTGCTAGTAGCATCGAACACTCTGGATAATTCCTTAGCCATATACCTACAGCTGTTCCCTGCTATTCAGTAGCTTCTTACATGCCATTTCGTTCTTCTTTCCTGTTTGGATTGCTCATTGGATGTTGTTTCAAGTCATTCTTGCCAACAATTCCACACAGCAAGTTTCCTACAAAGGCCAGAAAGCTATTAAGTGAGAATCCAATGCCAGAGTTTGAAAACACAGCAAAGAGCCAACAGTTCATCTCTCAATGCACATAGTCAGTGCCTGCCAGAGGGAAAGGAAGGAGGTCTATTTGTAGGGGAAAGGCAAATTTGGATGGAATGGACAAATAAAACAGCAATTTCTTTTGAGTAAAGCAGGAGAATAAAAATCAAGGAACCAAAGAGAAGGGAAAAACTAAACAAAAAGAGTGAGGGAAGAGAAAGATCTTGTCTGTGCTCGCTTCTTCTGCCAAAGATCTTTTACATTCTGTAAGCAGAATATGGTACCTGTCACCATATTTTAAAATGGACAAATGCTTGTTTTTAAAATGGAATACAGTCTTGCTGATATTCAGACTATCAAATACTGCTTGGCAAGTTGCTACTAGCTAGGATGTTACCTCAAGCTGTTCTGCATTGCAGTCTCCAGGATCTCTATTACCTCAATCAGTGACATGGATGAGGTTCTCAAATAATGCACTCGTAATGCAAAATGGAGCTACTGGCGATACTTCCTTTATTGCAAGAAAGGGACTTGCAATTCATTGTGTGTTGGATTCAGCAAAAGCTTCTATGGGTGGAAGGACAAGCTCTGTCAATGGGAGGTTTTGAGTTAGTAGAACTGGCTGAATGTGGGTGGTGAACATTTTTATCAATACCTCGCCCTCCCTTGCAATCCCCATGCCTACCCACAATAGGGTCAGGATGGTTGTGGGGTACTCTAGAATAGTAGGGGAAGTTGTGTTAGCGGAATTCAGAGGGGTGTGTATGGCTTCTATCATGAGATTCACCTCTGAATAGAGTTGTTTGTTCATTGATCCAGTTCCTAATCCATCCAATATCTGAAGCTTTCTGGATAGATCACAGCAATACAATAAAGCATTCTAGTATATATATCAATCACGATACATACAGCATTACAATAATAAACAACAAAAAACTGTTCATTTCTGTCATTATGACATTTTAATCTAGTCACAGAATAGGCAACAGCAATTATAATTTCAAATAATATTTATCACTCATGGGTAAGCCAAGGTCAAATGTATCAAATAAACCTTTTTCTTCCATCAAGGCATTCATAAATGATACTCCAAAAGTACAAAGTACAGAACATAGCAGCTGAATTTCTTGCAGTCTGTAGCAGGTGATCTCTCTCATTCTCTGCTCTCTCATCCTTGTGCAGTCCTCAAGGCTCCAAAAAATAAGGTGCTGGTGAGTCTCCCCACCCTGTGCTCTGGATGTTTCCATGGAGTCTCAGCTCAGAATGGCCCCACTCTCCCCACTGGTGCAAAAACTGCATTCCCCACACTGAGAGCCAGTGTGGTGTAGTGGTTAAGAGCATGGGACTGGGACTCTGGGTTCTAGTCCCCACTCGGCCACGGAGCCAACTGGGTGACTTTGGGCCAGTCACAGACTCTCAGCCCAACATACCTCACAGGGTTGTTGTTGTGGGGATAAGATGGAGGAGGAGAATGATGTAAGCTGCCTTGAGTCCTTTGAGGAAAAAGGCAGGATATAAATTGAAAATAATAATAATAATAATAATTCCACCAGTGGGAGTCTTCTGAGCTGACCTCCATTCATGGATGATGAAGTGGGATAATGAGGTTTAAAGGGTGGCTTAATTTTGTTGTAAACTGTCCCAAGACACCAATAGAGGGATGGTCTATCCAAGCTTTAAATAAACAAATAAGTTTATGGCATAATGGCACATGTGCTTCTTATTCCAAACTTCATTGGCAGGCCTTCGTTTTGGAGGGCTTTGGCAAGTGGTTCCCAGTAGGTTCCTTCTCTGAATAGGCTCATCTTCTTACAGGTTTCTATTCTCTTGTCTCTTCTAGGACCAAACCATATTGCCACTTACACGGGGAGAGCAAGGCAGGTAGAAGCTCCTGGTCATGTCTTGGCTTGCATGCATAGAAGAGGCAGGTGAAGAGACAGGGAAGGAAGAGAAACAACAGAGAATAGGGCCCTTCTGCTGTTTGAACTTGAAAAGGTGCCTTATGAAGATGATCCTTCATAACCATGACTTCCTTTTGTGCTATATTGTTAAGAATGGCTCTGTTTTCATCCAGCCTACCATACACCTCAATGTGTGACAGCTTTAGGAGATTTCTAATGAAGCCTAGGTATGTATTCTGTGGGGTGAATTACATGAAGAAATGCCCTCATTCTTATGGTGCAATAAAATGAGCTTCATGTGGGGTCAGCAGCATCAGGATCTTGCTGAGATCTACACAACAACAGGGGTCCAGAGTCACGATCCTCAAGCCCTGCTTCTCCCTGACCTTCTCCTCTGCTCATTTGCTGGGTCTCCTCTAGGAGCTGGAATATAGAGCCCGAACTCTGATCTGAAACTCAGATTCAAGTTTTATTTATGGGCAGGATTTATAGCTACCTTTAAAAATGGACTCCCTCAAGGAGGAACGTAGATTCCACCTGCAAAGGCAGGTTCAATGCCTTTGGGGAACACGCAGATCCTCTCCTTAAAAAGCTAGACAGAACAGCAATAACTAATTCCCACCTCCCAGGCTATGGCAAAAATTCATTTATTTGATGATATTTTTTTTTGTATTTTATGCTGGATTTTATGATTGTAAGCCACCCCGGGGCTCATGCGATGGGGTGGCATATAAGTTGCTTAAATAAATAAATAAATAAATAAATGGCAAAAGTGATTGAGACAAGCATTGCCTATTCAAGCATTGCTTGAAAGACAAAGAAGCCCAACCACATCCCAAGCAAACACCTTTCTCACTTTAGACTTCATCTGAAGCACATTCCCAGCTATGCCAACCCCCATAAATATATTTATAAATTGATTTAATCCTAGTTTAAGGCTGTTCTGTCTCTTTCACCTGACCAAGCTGTCCCATTTATTCATTTTTCAATTTTATGGAGTGATATTTGGTGTCATTTCTCAAGTTCCTTGTTATATATTTGCTTGTTAAGCCACATGTTGAGAAACTACATAAGCAGAGCTGGGTCCAAGCAGCTGGCAACTGACAGATATCAACAATCAAATGAATCAAATGTAAACCTGGAAGGGTCTGGCAGGGGGCCTTTTTTGCGCATGTCTCCTTTTGGCTGAAATATTGCTGATATTCATCAGGCTGAAGTAGTAGAAGGTGGTAAACTCTTCCCATATTTTTCCGTCAAATATCTGTCCTGTTCCAAACCGAGCTGTGTGCATCACTGAGTCCAAACCTCGCTTCAAGTTCCCATCTGGTTTCGTCAGCCCAAAGCAGCGGTTTGGGCATGTCTGTGCAATCACGCGGGGATCATCTACGCAGCACGTGGGCATAATCTTGTGTGGCTTGGCTAACTTTTCAAGAGCAACCTGCTGTTCCTATGTTTTAAGTTCTCCTTCAGTGATTTGCTTACTGCCCAGGAGACTAATCCCGGCCTTAGTGTTTCAATCAGTGCAATGGCAAATGTTTGCTAGAATTCTTCCGTTTAATTCCTTACTAATAGGCTCAATATGTGTGTGAGTACATGCAATACACATGGCAAGCTGCACCTTTCAGTTGCTTGCAATAGATGCTTCCAGTAGGTTGCAATAGATGGAGAGAGCAAGGCAAGCAGAAGCTCCTCACTGTGTCTTGGCTTGCATGCACAGAAGAGGCGGGTGAAGAGGCAGGAGAGGAGGAGGAGGAGGAGGAGGAATAGGGACTTGGAGCCTTTCCTATCAGGCCTAGATGGCATTGGCCTCTTGCAGTGAGCCCAGGCAACTGCTGTACCCCTTAGATAAACAGAACTTTTTATGAGGGTTTTGTCTCAACTTGGATCCTGGAGAAATCAGTAACAGATTCAAATGGTTTGGAGTTCTGTGACTCCGACTCAAGGATTCTGCAGCAGACCTGCTCTTCCCAAGTTGCATGGATTCCAGGAACTTTCAGCATTATAATCCAGCATTTTATCCTGATTTAGCTGTAGAAAAATATGGAGGTGGGGGACTGGATGAAAACTTGCATTTCCTGCCTATTGGCTTAAGTGTGAAAATATGCATTTGGAGAGAATTTGCATGTTTGGAGCGTATGTATTTGCACAAGTATACTTGAACAAAAGGTTGGAAAACTGGAAAAACCACCCAAATTTGTCAATGAGCGAAAGACAGAACAAAAGGAAGCTAACAATCTGTAAAATGGAGATGGAATGCGTTCAACATCTTTAATCCCTAGTCCTGACACCTAAGCTTTGCTCCTAGTCCTGTTTATTGCAAACCCAGGCCCTGGCAGGTTTCAGGTTGTTTGATTTTGAAGACCTGGAAATTGCACAAACTTCTCTGGGCGGGCTTGGCTGAAAATTGTACCCTGCAGCCTTCCCTCTCTCCACATTTTTCCAATGGAGGCACCCAGATGACAAGTGCTGTGCAGACATGAAATTAAAATGCAAACAATTTGCATTCATCACAGAATAGGCAACCAGGGTCGAGCAAATGTATTATGATTGGGTGCATTTATATTTGATAAAACATGCTTGCAATTTATATGCAAATGAAGTGTGGTTCTTGATCGCATGGCACATTGTCAGCTCAGCCCTCAGTGTCACAAAGTCTGGGTGCCCCCTGCTCCCCCCTTCCTTTTAAACATGCAGCATGTGTTTGCAGGTATTTTTAGAACACTCCAAGTTTTCTTTGACTTAAACAGCAACAGCAGACTCTGTTCAAAGGGATGAATTTGGCATTAATAATTAGGGGCAGCTAAACTATGTTGTTCTTCAAGGCCAAAAACAGATCTGACTGCCCCTGCACCACATCTGTCCCATGCAAACAGAAAGGTGTGTGTGTGTGTGTGTGTGTGTGTGTGTGTGTGTGTGTGTGTGTGTTAATCAAGAGTGATTAATGTAACACATAGTTTGGTGGTTTTCCGTTCCAGCACACTTTATTTAACATTGTTTATTTGGAGTTATGTTTAGGCCACCTTTAAGGGGAAAGCATCATGGGGATTTGTTTGTGAGAGTAAATTACAATGGAAATATGATGACAAGTCCACCTCTTTCAGTGTTGTCTAAACCAACCAGGGACAGGTCTGCATCTAACCTCATTTTGCCACAGCCTCGTCGGGGTGCTGCTAAGTCCACACCCCATATGCCTTTCTCAGAGTGCATGTGACAAGGTTCATTGTGGAATATCCACCGTTTCCATGCTGTTTTCCCACATCACAGATAAACTTACTAGCACTATTTGTGTGTGTTGCTGGCTTGATGATATTTACCATTATCTGAGAATGGGCCAAGAGCTGGAAAGGAAATGTATGCAGGGAAAGGGCCCTTGAAGTTTCCTTTGTTTTTGAGTTTCTTTGTTTTTAGTTGTGCACAGGTATGAAAGAAGGAAAGAGCTCAGGTGCAAAGAAAGAAAGAAAAATGAGAGCTCCTCCTGCTCCCACTCCCCTGTACAAAGGCACAGAGAAGGAGGAAGTGTGCTGCTGGTGGCTCCTGTCCTTCCAACCCAGTGGGACCAGCACCCGCTTTCCTTCCACCAAAGGTGAGCAAGTGGCACTCCCTCGCTCGTGGACTTTCCCGTGGGTTAGCTCCACTGAAGACTCTCACGGTAATTTTCTTGGAAGGCCCTTGAAGACACGGTTGCTTCCATTGGCGTCAATGCACATCCCAGCTGGTTGTTTCTAGAGAAGGCTTGACAAGTCACCCCAGCCTTGATTTTTTTTTTTCCCTGTGCAGAAGGGAGGGAAGGGCCTTTGGCAAGCCGGAGTGAACGGCCATGCAGGGGACGGGGTGAGTGAGGCTGGAAAGCCCCGCAGTGCCTAGAGTCGCTGTCCTGCTTTCCTGAACCCGAGCCCGGTGGGACAGTTCCCCTTTCCTACAGCGGGGAAGGCAGGGACAGTGTCATTGAGCCTGCATGTAGTGGCCTACGTTGCAACTGAGGTGCAAGGAGAAGGAAAGTCAGAACAAAGCTGGTCACAGAAATGTTGGAGTAAAAGTAGAGGGACAATGTGACAGGGATGGAAAATGAGCAGTATCTTGTGCTGAGGGAGTTCCTCGAACAAAACAAGGTTGGTGTAGATCTGGCCCAGCAGGGGCTCTCTAAGTCCCAGCCAGAGAAGGGTCCTTTTCTTACGTTCCCCTGCTACCATATGACTTAATGTGGGAAGCCAAGGATTAAATCTGGCACCTTCTGCATTATTCTACCTTTGAGCTATGGACCCTTCCTGGATTACTGTTCCAAGGAAATTGTTACCTTATTTTAGATGATCATTTTCTAGAAGGTCAGGTTATGGAAAGCATGGAGTAAAATGACATGACTGATGTCTTGCCATGGGACAGTTTTCTTGCCCTTGCTCCATTTTTATTGGTTTGAAGTGTAATTTCCATATAAGCACATCCTGTCAAACACTGACCTTTATGAAATTTTAAACAGGGTTAGAGGAAGAAGAGCCATGGACTGTGTCAGGCTTGACCCTGTTCTTCTAAAATACAGTATCCCAAAGTGAAGATTTCAGACTCTGAATCTGAATGAAAGGAAGTGGCAGGGTTGCAGCATGCATCAGAAATGCTAAGGTTAATGAGCTGCCAGAGGAGACCAGCGATTGGTGAAAATCCAATTGCTGCTGGCTGTGGGGGTGGGGTGGGATACTGTAGAAAAGGAACAATTGGAGGGGGAGGAGTGTGAATTTATTAGCCCCATAGTTTATAGATTCATTGATTCATAGACTAGTAGGGAAGGAAGGGGCCAAGTAAGCCACTGGGTCCAACCCTCTGCTGGTGCAGGATGCCAGGTTACACCAGCCTATTCAGATGACTGTTCAGTTTGCCTTTGAAAGGGAAAGCGCACGGCCTCTCTTGGCAACTGGTCCCACTGCTGTCTTGCTCAGATAGTTAGGAAGTTTTTCCTCATTTTTCCTCAAATGAGTGACCCAATTAAATAATGTTTGGCACTCTCGCTGTCTGGCCCAGAAGCAGTGTGAACCTCCTTGAGGGTGGAGCCAGGCCATTTTGGAGGATAAGGGAGAAGGGAGATTCAGTTTGGAATCAACTTCTGACATGGGTGCAAACTAACTCTACTAATGAGAAGGATAATTACTTTGATAGCTTCTTCTTGTTAGCAACCTTTATATTACTTTCTTTGCTTTGCAAAGTCAGTCTGGCACAGTAAAGAATGGTATGGGGTGGCATAGAAGCATCCTAAATAAATAAATAAATAAATAAATAAATATTTAGAAGGCTTTTGCCTTGTTCTGCTGGGAAGGGGAAAAGGGGAGAAATGTGCATGTGGGAACCTGCTGCTTTCAGTGAGAGCCACAAGTCCACTTTAGGTAAATCTGATGGGTGTGATTACCTATCACACTGAACATGTTAATTCTTCATTTAGGATGGAATTTGAACACACCAGATTTTTATCCCTATTCTTCATTAGTACACTATATAGGAACTAAATTAGTAAGAACAAATGCTTTATACAGGTAAAGGTTTCCCCTTGACATTAAATCCAGTCATGTTTGACTCTAGGGTGTGGTGCTCATCTCCAGCAACCAGCCCAGCAGCACAGCGGTTTAACCCACTGTGCCACCTGCATCCCTAAATGCTTTATACAGAGGGGATAAATAAAAATGATTCAGGATCTGTTTATTGCGTTAATTGCATTATTGAATAAAAACAACTATGCATAAGGCAATAATGGACATATGTATGCATCACCCACATATCCTAATATTGAATGATCCTGAAGAAGACATTTGCGAATTTCTCCTCTCTCCCCTCCCCTCAGTGTTGTTCACTCATCGGTTGGGATTTGAACTAACCATGACAGACCAAGCAAGGGATCACAGGGTTGCAGTTGACAACTCAATGAAAGTGTTAACTCAGCGTGCAGCTACTGTGAAAAAGGCAAACTCCATGTTAGGTATAATTAGGAAAGGAACAGAACATACAACCGCCGAGATTGTACTTCCCTTACACAAATCTTTGGTGTGAGAAGTTCTGGTTGCAGCACCTGAAAAAGGAAAAAGTGCAGAGAATGATGACAGGGTTAGAGCAATCCCCCTGTGAAGAACAGCAAATGGGGCAAATGGGATTGTTTAGCTTAGAAAAAAGTGGAGTGAGGGGAGACATAGAGGTGTAGAAGAAATAGAGATATTTCCTCCATTTATCATAATACTAGAATTTGAGATTATCTCATGAGGCTAGTTGCTGGAATATTCAGGACAGATAAAGGCAATGCTTCTTAGAGAACATAGTAAATTTATGAAATTCACTTCCATAGTGACCAACAATTTGGATGACTTTAAAAGGAGATTGGATTCAGTCATGGATGAAAAGGCCCTTTACTGGTCTGGATGGCTGCATGGGGCCTGAGGTTATAGAGGCTGTTTGCCTAGGTGCACCAGCTGCTGTGGAACTTGGTCAGGAAGGAGCTGTTGCACTTGCACCCTGCGGCCAGCTGGTTGCCCACTGTACGAGCAGCACAGGCTGTTGGATTAGAAACACAGAAACAGAGCGAGTCAGAAGGGGTCTCCCAGGCCATCTAGTCTGACCTCCAGCACCAGCCGGCTCCTCTCACGACATGCCCACCATGTGGGTGTCCAGCCTAATAGAAAATGGACCCTTAAATGGACCCTTGGTCTGATCCAGCATGGCTGTTCTTATTTTCTTATTTGAAAGTGCTCTCTGCTCAGCAACATGTTCCCAAACCACTAATTTTGATAGTGGCTTTAGGTACAACCTAATCCAGGGCTGGACAGAAAGCAGTTCTCCCAGATGTTCTGCATGCAATGCATGCAGGGGTTTCTGGGAGTTGAAACATCTAGAGATTTACCTTCCGGCCAGCTTGGATCTAACTTATATACATTACAGTGGAACAGTCCATCAGGTCCCTTTAAAGCCTTCTGAAGCAAGATTTGTGGCAAAGACCTTCTTGGGGGTCTGTTAAGCCTATTTGTTGGATATACACAACAGGGCTTTCTCCTGTGTTGCCTCCATACCATGAAATGTGTATCCTCAAGAATTTTAACAGGTCCAGTCTCTCTCTTGGCTTTCAGAAATCTTTCCAATTTAGCCGCTTGATTATGTAATTTAATATGTTGTTTGTAATGTCTTTGCTGTTCCTTGCTTTGACTAATTTAAAGTGCTCTTTGCCACTTTGATGTTATTTTTCGCAAATAAGGTGAAAAATAAACATTAATATTATTTATTTATTTATTTCTATTCCATCTTTATCCTGCAAGGAAACTGATGATGATGATCATGATGATAATAGTTTGAAATGATACACTTGTTTTTAATGCTGAAATTGTAATTTGGCCAGAAGTCTCTAAAGAGCTTGGGGAGTATTTAGAAGGGGGAAAAAGCCCCTAAGTGAATTTAAATCCTATACATATCTACTCAGAAGTAAGTGTCCTTGAAGCAGTGGGTGTGATGCCCAGGTAAGAGGGTATAGGATTGCAGCCTTTGTCTGCCTAAAGGACTATTAAGGAATGAGAATTTTTCTTGGAGATCATCAGAAATGGATGGATGTCCCAAGAATTTTAAAACCTGTCGCTTCTAATAGTAATGGAAATGTGCAGCTGAAAAATTCAGCAGCTCTGGTGTGAAGATCTGAAAGCGAGCAGAAAAAGATTATTTATTGGGTCTTTTCTTTTGAATTAAGTGCAGTTTTAATGTTCTGGGAAGACTGTTCAAACCACCATTTGTCATCCGAGGTTTTTGGCAGCTCTGTGTGATATTTGCCTTCTTGTCCAACCTTTGTGGAGATGGAGACTAATCCCCTTTATGAATGGCAAGGGATATAATTGAATCTCAGAATGCTGTAGCATGCCTGCTCATCAGCCATGTGCTCCATAGCAGAGGGTTCCTATTTGTTCACGTTTAGGTTGTTTCCAGAATTTTCTAGTAGAGAATGCCTTTAATACAATATTGATTGATTATTATCTATTGTCCAAGCAATTCTGCTTTGCATTTTGCTCCCAAGAAGCTGCATTTGTCTCTGCCAAAGCATGACTGTTTAAATGCTGTGTACCAGCTAGGAAGCCACTGTTTTATTGGGTGAAGTTTCTTGTAAAGCTTGGCTATTAGATGTGGAATGGTTACTATCAAACAGAAGTGAGAGGCCCAAGAAATAGGGCAGTGGCCACAACACAGCAGCTGTCGCCTAAAGCAGGATCTGGTGAGCCCTTCTTACACAGCGGGTGGCCTGACTGCTTATGTACTCCCCCCTCCGCCCCAAAAAAGATGAAACACATTATCCCAAAAGATGCCAATTTGTATAACATTTGTAGATGTTGATTGATGTGCACCAGTGAAATGTTGGCAATAGTTCTAATCCAAATAGAAAATCCAGTAAATCTTATAGTTTGGAACAAAATGACTGGTCTTGCTCTCCAGGTGCTGCAGATTGGTAATTTTATGGCTCAGCGCCTCCTTCTGGTGGTTCACTTTCTTTACACTGGACTGGGCCGGGCTGACCCTCAAAATAAAAGGCAGTCCTCTGATAGCCCTTCAATTAGAGGACTGTATGCTGAAACCCAAGTATATACACCGTAAAATACCCAGTGGGCTGTGTCCACTGGCAGGCCCATGCTAACAAAGCTGCAGATACGATGTCTGTTCGTTGCCATGCCAACATTTGCTATACTCTCTGCAGCTTCCTGGGCTGCCAGCCTGGGCTGCGGAGCCCCAGCCCTTATTCCCAGGGTCCATCCCAAGGTGCACCAGTGTTTATGTGAAGCACATCATGGCAGCTGGTGAAGCCATTGCCTGTGTTCCCCACTGGAGGCGTCTGTACTTCCCTGGCTTTGACCCCTACATTTGTTGGGTGAGGACTGGCGGCACAGAGCTTGGGAAGCTGCTGGGTCACACTACTACCACCCGATATACTTGGAAGCAATAGGAACACTGCTGATTTGGGCGAGTCGTAGTGATTATAGTTTGGCCAAGCTAGCCTTGGTGATTTGGGTTTGGATGAGAAGCAAATTCTTTGGTCCAACAAGAATGGCTCCAATCTGCCATGCTGTTTGGAGGCTGGGAGTTTCTGGCCAGGGTCTGCAGGCAGAGAGCATGGTTTCTTGGACTGGCTTCTCAGAGTGGGAGGATGGCCATCCATCTTGACTCCTCCAGCCCTCATCACAAGAGGCCTTCCAGGGTGGCCATGGGCAGCAATTCAGCATAATCGAGAGGTAGAAGGCATGACTGTCCTCTCCCTGTGTGATTCTGACTGGAAGCAGAAGCTGATGCCTCCGTCACCTCTTGCTATCTTCTCATCCTTGGCAAAATATAATGCTACATGATGGGACCTACCACTGAGCCTTCATGAAAACATGCAGTAAAGCCCACTTTGGACGGCACATTATTTTGGCCTTGTGGCTGTATCGCGTCTGCCAAGCAAACAGTCTCCAATAAAGTCCTCTAGCAGAGGGGTTCATTCTTTCAGCTATCAGAGATATTTCTGAAAGACTAATTATCACACTGTTATGATGGCTCTGTAAGAGCAGTGGCCCTTCTGTCAAATCATTCTGTGAGGGATCCTAGCTTGAGAAAAGCAGAATAAAACCTGAACAATTCCATAGCATTTGTCCTTGCATGTGTCCCCCTCCCTTTCTGCTTTCTTTTCACCTTGCTCACTTTCAACCAATGCAATGTATTTTCACCATTTAGTCCAGCCTGGGTGGCTTCTATCCTACTGCCATGAGCAAAGTTCACAGACTTTTATTTGTGATCAAAATGCAAAATGTAGAGCGCCCATGTACAGCTATGGTGGCTGCTAATGAATGTAAATAAGAGTCAGGGAGGAAAATGAGAGAGAATGGACACTTAGGGGTCCCCCCCTCCCCATGAGTGCTCTTGGAAGCGGCTTTCAGATTCTGAATTGGCAACTTCAAAATAAAAATTCAAAAAGGAGACACAATGAAATTCAAAGGAGGGGGACAAAAGATCGACAGGTCTGAAGAAAACTGCAGATTAAATAAACAATTTAGGCTTTTCGATTCCATTTGATTTTTACAGGCTTACTTTATCTGACTGTTACATTACAAAAGGATTTCAGGCAGCTTTGCTCTATCCCCATTACTCATCTATTGGTAAAGCTTACTTTCAGTATTTGAAACCTGTGGTCTCTCTTTAGAAACAGCACACGGGTGGCAGGGGTTGCGAATATTCCATACGTAAAATAAAAGTTAGCATGAAGTGAAGTAATGTTGAACTTAAGAAAAGATGTTCTATACATTAAATTCAGGAAAAGCACAGTAGTCTATAGTGTCCCCCGTCTATAGGTTTCATATATCAATTAGGTGACAGAAATAGAACCTGGCTGAGCTTTGCACAAAGTTCAGAATAAATTGATTCTTTTGCACCCACAGGCCAAGTATTTAGCTAATATCTCCTAGATGGTGAGAAAGAGAGAGAGGGGGGAGCAGTGAACCCCCCTCCCAGACCTGACATATGAGAATCTTCTTAATAAGGAAAAAGAGCTTTGTGAGATGGCTCAGGTCAATGGGCCAGAGTGAACTTTTAGGACTGTCTCCAGAATACATTGCCTTCAGGCTGGGCAGTCAGCTCAGTGAGCATCAGTAGGAAGAGCTTTACATAATGGAGTGGTTTTGAACTCCTTGGCAGGTTGCTTATATCAGCCTTCAGCACCCTGCTGCCTTCCAGATGGATCATCCCACAGGTCCCATCATCTTCAGTGTCTTTGGGATGCTGGGAAATGTAGTCTGGAGGAGCCAAATCGGAGAAGGCTTTCTTGACAGATTTGAAGGTTCAGACTGCACGAGAATTTATCAGCACTCCCAGCACTCGCAAGAATAAGTCACACACCATTCTCATGAGGCAAAATAGGAAAAAGTATTTTTTCCAGAAGTCTTTAGGCAAGATAGAGGTGAAGTCCAACAATCTCTTCAAATTATCCTTTCAAAGATAAGGTGGCCAAGAATACAAGGAGAGATCCCTTTAAAACAAGATGCTTGAAGTGTGCCCCCTCACTGCTCCTTATCAGGAGAAGGAGAAGATGGAGATGGAGACGGGGAGGAAACCTTGCTGCGCTACAGGTGATGGCTCAGTTGCCTGCAGCATCCTGAGAGAAAGTCTCTGGCAATGAAGATGTGCTACAAAACTTGGGGCATTCTTGGTGGGAGTGGGGAGAGGTAGCTGCCCCCATGGGATGCCCCCATAGTTCATTGTGAAGGATGAGATAGGATTGGCAATCCCCTCCCCCCCAAAAAAAACTAAATGAACAATTTAAGGCCACTGAATAAGCAAGGAAGATGCATTCAAGACAGGTAGGTACCTTCATCTCACCTCAGTGATGGATGGCATTTTAGTGCAACCTGCTACGAGCAATTGCACATAGACCGCATAGCAGGAAAAATCTGTTAAATCTTAATTTTCTGGGTTAATGTGCTAGAGTCTGGCTTTTGAGAGGAAGCTGCTATATCTTTTGCCTTCCACAAAAGCTGAGCACCCAACCCAGCTGCCTTGATCCATCCTGTTTTGTTGAGCTACCCTCAGCCTCCATGGACGAAGGCTTCTGACACAGCTGGGAACTCGAGATGTATATTTTGGGCTTACATCTTTTGTCATCTTGATGATTTCTAGTTTCCCTCTCACAGCACTTAGCTGGAAGATCAATTCCATGATAGGGAGCTTAATTGGGAGTGATCGTGAAATAACAGAAGGCGCTATTTGTCATAGCCACCACGGTCACATAGTTGTGACACTTCAGGGGTGGCAAGCCAGGCTGGATCCACCCCCTCCCCCCACAAAAGGAAAACTTTACATGGAGAAGTTTAAATAGCAGTTTCAAGCAGAAAACAATGGCAAAGGGCTAAGCATGCACTTTGGATTTACCCCCGAGAGCTTGTCCTTTGGGGCCTAGCAATTTGCACACATTGCTCCCGGACGTCTTGCAGGAAAAGTAATGACACAGCCCCATTTATTTATTTTTATATCCATATTCTGCCTTTTTTATTTCAGAGAACTCAAGGCAGCTTACATAATTGCCCTTCTCCTCTCAAACGTATCCTCACAACAACAACAACCCTGTGAAGTAGTTTAGGCTGGGAGTCTGTGCCAGGCCCAAAATCATCCAGTGAGTTACCTGGCTGGGTGTGGACTAGAGACCAGTCTCCTGAGACCAGTTCAACAGCTTGCCATGTGGCTTCCTGTGAGCTGTGCTCTGCATGCAGGACAAATTTCTGTTTTTGGGCTTTGAATAATTTGCTTGCTTATTTGACAAAAATAAAAATCCTTCTTCACTGTCCCATGTGCAAATTTCGACACATAAATTAACATCTCGTCAGCTCAGCTCTGATTACGACTGACTGAATGGTTTGCACCTCGCTGGTCTGTAGTGGAGAGCACAGATGGATGAATCTGTCAATTTCAGTTTCATCCAGTTTTTCATTTTTCTGAATTCAAGTTCAGTTTGTCCTGAACTTGATGTCTTTTTTAAAGGTTGCACAAAAATGTGTATTCGCATTTCTTGTAAGACATGCATTTTATACAGGTTTGCCTAATGTGATTTTCCTAATATGATGCATGTTTGAACATTCATTTTATGACTATATATTCTTTTACGTGTATGTCCCCCTATTGCATACATGTCTGCACACATGTTTTGTCCAGAAAATTCCACTGAAAATTTGGGGATATTTCTTAGGATAACTAAGTTTAATTAAGTCACTTTATAATTAAAACTGAATGTATTTCACTCCTACTTAACAGATATAATCAAAGGTCTTTGCCACATGACCAATAACAGCAAAAAAAAAAAAAAAAAAAAAAAAAAAAAGAAAGGAAAAGAAAAAGAAAAAGAAAAAGAAAAAAAAAGAACCCATTTTAAGAAGCCATTTTATAGTACCATTAAATCTAAGAAATGGATTCTCTCAGATTTCACTGGGATTATGGAGGACAGGGAATTTGGAGGGCATTCATTCATAGGGTCACCATAAATCGGAGATGACTTGATGGCTCATAACAGTAACAACAGCAGGAAAGTCCTATTGCCAGCATTACTCCATGCAAATGGTCTTCCCACCCCATCCAGCTGGGCAGCAGAGCTTGGAGGATTATATTTTCTAATCAACTCCAGCTTTACAGGCTTGTGGATCAAGATGTATGTTCTGGAAAATCTTAATGTTTCTTAAGATATCCATCTGCACTATCACCTTTCTTCTGGACTAGATTGACTCTGAAATAAACAATGCTATTCATTTTTTGAAAGAACTAGATTGAGAGAGCAAAATGAACCTTCTGTCTGTCACACGTTTCACTAGCAATGAAATGTGCCACATATATTTTTAAATATAGGGTGGGAGAAGCAGGTGAGACTTGAGAAATGGGGATGTCACAATGTCCATAGGTTAATGAGCTATATAAAAAAAAGCTGTGCAACTGTGCTATAGAGAAAAATGAAGATTAAACAGATTCTATCATCCATCCACCCCCCCCCCCCGCCGCTGACAAATGGGCTCTCTGTTACATTAATAAGCTTTGGTACTGATAAGCTCTAATCATTACTATATCCATGCTATTTCTAAGCTCCTTAATGGGATCTAACCCCCAAAGGAAAAGTGATTACGCTAGATGCATTTGAAAAAGCCACTGCGATCTCCTTCTAAGTTGCCAGAGAGGGGTCAGTATCTGGCAAACCAAGGAAGAGGCTGCAAACGAGAGTGACTAAATATATTCTGAGCATAATTGCACAACCTGATGTTGCCCCCTGAGGTGCTTGTGTTTGTCTGGATTTTACCCCTAAGAAAGCTGCAGGGAAAGGCAAAGTGGCATCCTTGTCAGGCTCTGGTTAGGGCAGGAGGGTCAAGTGGGAGCTGAGTGCAGTTCATTTCTATCTATGCCCATAACATTGTTGAGATAATCCATCTTAACGCCTGATGAACGAGTTGCCGCTAATTTCTCTGCAGATAGGAAGGTGTCCAAGTTTTCTGGCTTAACAATTTGCATGCCTGCCTTGACCTGAGCACAATGAAAAAGGAGGTGTTCAAGCTCAAAGCCAAAGCAGATATTGAGAAATTGGACCATGACGGACAGCCAGCCCAGCTTCCTTCCTCACTCTTGAGCTTTGGAGTGTCCTGTTGTCACATCTACCAAGGCTTTGCACAGCTCTACCCTTTCTGTCACTGAAAACAAGGGAAGACTGAGCCAAGCATCCATAAGGGCCCAGTCATCTCTGTGTGTGTAAAGGCCAGACTTGTCAAGCATGTCAAACACATCAGAACAAGGTCATCTCAAAGCACCTTGGTACTTACAGCAGAAAAAATCAAATTCCTTTTCCATGTTGGTAAAAATTAAATACAATAAATAATAGATGCCACATTCATTCATTCATTCATTCATTCATTCATCCAGCTATTATTGCATTTGTCTGCTGCCACACTAGCTGAGAAGAAAGTTAAATTACCATCAGAGGTGCCTCCTGAGAAAGAAATGGCCTCCTCTCCAGTGGCACTTCCGCAGGAGAGGCCTGGGCTTGCTGGCTGGGATCGCTTTTTTGGAGGGGGGGTGTTTATGATGCTGGCTTCATCCCATGGGAGGAGGGGGGTGTCAGCAAGCCGCATCGAGTCACCCCTCTTCTTCCCCCTTCCCCTCCCCCACTTTGTTTTTTAATGAAGGGGTTGGAGAAACTATCCTTCCCCCCTTTCTTGCACATCACTTAATAACTAAAAACAGGCTTTTTAAAAAGAGCCATTACCCTTCAACATATCAAGTTTCTAACTCCTCCTCCTTCCACAATTGCCTTTATATGTGGCACAAGATCATGTTCTCAAGACAATGGAAACAGCTGTGTACCTGCAGTGGCTAATATATTTACCACTGTATAGCTACCAGGACAGCAGAACCTGATAAACAGAATGGGATACTCCTAGTTACTGGCTCAAAATCATCCAGTAAGCTTCATGGCAGGAGTGAAGACTAGGATCCAGATTTTCTGAGTCCCAAAGCTTGCTCTCTGAGAATTCACTGACTCTTGAATAGTACCTCAACGTTTGCCACTCCGTGCCTAGTTGCAGCCTTAAGCCTGCCGTATTCCTTGCCCCTGTATCCATGTGCATCAGTTATGCAGAAGTGAGGCAGGTTGTCACTGAGAATGGAACAGAATGCTTTTTCCTGTAGCAAAGCAGGTGAAGACCCAGGCAGGCCAGCTGGTGTGGAGACTCCACAATAAAATAAAATAGGGGCAATTTGGACTTTTTGTGACTGCGGTTAGCTTCCAAATAGTTCTCTTCCTTAGGGTAACTTATTGGCATGGAAGTAAGGCACAGTGTGGGGGAACAGTCCCTGGACAATAAGGGTCCCAGCAAACAGCACGGGGACCGAGCTACAGGGATGCTGGCTCTGCAAGTGGAAATGCCCCCTTTTATGGACAGACTGTATTGGTACCCCTCCTGCTGTTGTGCATGATTGCTCAGAGGCTGATATCACCATCTGAAGTAGGCCCTGAGCTCAGGATCAGCCCTTTGTGGTTGCCTTTAAGGTGAGCCTTGCTTTGATGATTGTGTTTCTTCTTAAACAGTAAGGTTCCCTGACTGTTTTGTGTGGTTTTTCAAATTTCTGGGATGGGTGGACACTTTTGTCTCAAACATACTGTTCTGCATGACAGTATAGTACCAGTTCTTGTCCAAGAGCAGAATAAAGAGTGTCTGGGTAGCTGGAGAACATTAAAATAATATCCTGAGGAGAAGATGACGAGATTGCTAAAAGAGTGTCTATGCATGCTGGATAGACTCACGCATCCAGCTAACACAAAAGAAAGTGTTGGTGTTTTTTTCTTCTTTTTGGTAGAAAGTGCAGTGAAACAACAACTGTTTACCTCAAGGATGGCCAGTTGTTTGCTTTCATGCCATCAGGATGCTTTTAATACTTATATACTGCTTAATATAATAAGACGCTTATGCCCCAAACACCATAAAACCCACAGCTAAACCATTATTCAGTGCAGCATAATTAACAAGATTAAAGTTGACTTGAGATGATTACTGTTTTTCATGTATTCTGGTGTTGGCGTAGGTAGTTACTTAGGGGTGGAGATTTAAAAACTGCAGGCAAATTTCCGAAAACAATGCCAAGCATTTCTAGCAGCAGCAAATTTCCGAAAACAATGCCAAGCATTTTTAGCAGCATAGCTGTGTTAATTCCAGCAAAAGCCTGTACTGAAATTGTGTGTTAAGTCTACTTAAAATATATTGATCAGGAAAGGGAGACAACTTACATGGTCAGAAGCTGCTCCCAGTCATAGCAAAGGTGAATCATGGTTGTGGAATCACAAGATTCCATGTTTGTGGAATCACAAGTTGCTCTATTGAATTTCAGATAATTTAGTTTATTTATCAAAATTATTTGACAACTGCCCAATGCCTTCTTAACCCTCATCCCTAAATGCAGTACCACATTTGTGTGAACCTGTTGGTCTTTGTCACCTAGGCTGTTTCTATTGCAAGAAATTCCACAATAATCCTTAGAAGGAATAGACCTAAGCATCTTTAATGTGCTGGAGATGAAAGGAAGGGTAGCTGGATGACGTCAAGGTCCTTTCCTGTTCAGTGCTTCTATGGTTGTAGGGCCAGAGTCTCAACAATAGGACTACTCTGACAAACAGGTTTGGCATTGTCAGCTGAAATAATGGCCAAATACTTTCCCTTTTGTTATGGAATGCATTTTTCTACATTGCTAGACTCCTCTGAAAGAGCAGACTCTTTTAGGAAGCAGGTTTTGCAGTCAGAGAACTAGGCCATGAAGGCACAACAATATAATAAATGTCGCGTCATTAAATGAAAGATTGCTAACAGAAAGGGGGACAGTTTTAGTTAAAAGCATTATGGAAGTGCCAGGGAAGAAGGACAACTAAGTAACGGCTGAGATTCCCTTTGGTATTGTTATCAGGGCAACAGATGGTACAAAACCAACAAAACATGAAGAACTAAAATAACCCTCTCAGTCACTTCAGGTGTTGCTTTTAATAGGGTTTTTTTTAAGCAGACAGGCAGAAATTAGCAATGCCATGTTATACTGATATATATTCCTTCATTTCCTTCATTGCATGCCTGTGTAAATTGTTATTACAGGTAGATTAATTTTAGTTAAGTGTACATCATTATTTAGAGATACAGAGCACAGTCGTACTGGAATAAATTTGAATTACAGGAGCTACCCATCCAAGGAATGGGTATATCCATTGTGGATATTTAAGATGTGTATGTGAGAGAAGAGCAAATGTAAATCACAGAATGAGTTCTACAGATGAATGCATTCTATTTGTTTAGACCAAGCTTTCAAAGAATTCATTGCTGGTAAGAAATAGCTGCTGGATGTGAAATAGTATTTGATGTTATGGGTCAAGGCAAGAACAGGACGGGATTTCATAAGATAGCCTTGGAAGGGCTGTAGCTCAGTGGCAGAACACACGACACTTTGTGTACAAAAGAATCCAGGTTCAATGTCTGACATCTTCTGGTAGGACTGCAACAGTTCCTGCCTGGAAGCCTGCAGAGCTGCTGCTGGTCAATGTTGGCATTATTGGGTTAGATGGATCAAGGGCCTGGGTCCAATATAAGGCAGCTTTCTTGATTTTTAAGTTGAGGGAGTGTAGGGCATGCTGGTGCTGATATTATTATTATTATTATTATTATTATTATTATTATTATTATATTTCTATGCAGAAAGATTTACAGAAACATGGGGAGCTGATGCTAGTCCATCTGGCCTGTACTGTTGCCATTGATGGGCAGCAAATCTCCAGGGTTTTAGTCAGAGAAATCATGGACTCTACATGTGACAAATAAGTAATTCAACTTCCCTGCAATCTTCTTACTTTCCTTGTTGTTACATGCTGCCAAGCGGTGTCTGACTTATGGCAACCCTGTGAATGCCAGGAGGTTTGTAAACCGTTTCAGAGAGCCATTCAGTTGATGAATGGTATAAAAATATTCTAAATAAATAAATAAATGAGTGAGTGAATGAATGAAAGCCCTCTGAAATATCTTGTCCTTGACAGCCCTGCTCAGCTCTTGTAAATGCCAGGCTGTGGCTTCCTTTCTGGTATCGAGCCATTAACTCTCTTGTCATTCAATGGTCCAACTGTTTTCCTAGCAGGTTTCTTGATTCTGATGTATTGAAAGAATAGCTCCCTATTTAGCTGATTGAATGGGGACAAAGATCCACATAACTTGCCCATGTGGAGAGTTCACCCTCATTGAAACTTGAGCAGGATCTCTGTCTGAATGGCAGAGTGCACAGAATGTTTCCAGGAGTAATGGCTGGGGAAATACAGAGAAAGTTGCCACTTAAATTTCATTGAAAGGAATAACCTTGGGACATTCTTACAGCTGGGCTCTCTTCCTAGAGTCCTGAACTCATGATCACAGCCATTGTTTGTGTGGACAAACATGGATTATAATCAGCTGCTGCAATTTGGAGATCATTCTCTGCACACTGATGCTATGCACATACGGAGCAGCGGTTTGGAGCAAACAGAATGTTTTCCATCAAGAATCCCAAGGCGTCATTTTATATGGTCCTCCTCACAACAATAACCCTATGACATCAGTGACTAGACTACCCCAGTGAGCTCATTGGCTAAGTGGGGCTAGAACCCAGATCTCCTGAGTCTCGATCTTAACTGTTTCACTGTACTGACTATCCAGTACTAGGACTAAATCTCATCCTCAGGTTTATTTGCTTTCTTTTCAGTATCAAATATCAGCTTCCAAATTCGAGTCAAAATGAAAAGCATGATTGATTGCTTTCAGTTTAGATACAGTCTGACTCCTTCCCCAACTGTGTTAATGATAATTACTTGCCATTTTTTGGTATCTGTACTAGGATTTCAGAATCCACTTCTAATTGTGTAGCGAGGCAGTAACAGTTCCTTGGTTATTGCTACTTTGGAAAACACATTTCACAATAGATGCACTAATAATAGCAACAAGAGGGTGGAAATTACAGTAAGCTGCAGTGAGTGGAGGAGACAAAACAGAGGAAGGCGGGACCTTCTCTGTTGCTTTCTCTGTCTTCCCCTCCCACGCTTACCTGACCCACTGGCAGACGCCCCCCAGAAAGAAAGCTGCAAAGCAATCTAGGAATTACAGGTGCTCATTCCTGATGGTGATGGGCAGCAACCCACTTTTTCTTTCTCACACAGCTATTCACTCTCACTGATTCATTCTTCCTAATAATCATTTGCATCCTTGAATGTCTGTGCATGAACCAATACTTTTCCTCACACTCCTTCATTGTTGCACTTACAGTTTCTTCTGAAACGAACAATGTCCAGTGGATCTAGAGATGCCTTTTCACTGGCATTGGAGCTTGGGAAGTTGTTTTTACTGAGATCCAGATTCAGCCTATGTTCACCTATGGCACCCATGCTTCCCCACCTTTGCAAATAATTAAGAGCCTGCATCTGGAGATACTGACCATCTTGGCCTACTGCTGGGAAGCTTGGGTGTTCGTCCTCTCTCTTTTGGCATCTCACTTTTGAAAGCTGCATCAGAAAGATGAGGAAGCTGCCACAGGGGGTGGGGTGTGACAGAGCAGGGCCCTTAGTAGGTCCAAGGTGGCGAGGTTCTAATCTGTAGAGCTTTAATAGTAGTGATGGCCTTCCCAAGTCAAAATGGTCTCCCCCTATTGCATTTTGGCAGTTCCAGCTTTAATATAATTCTTCTCTGACATACAGGGTGGGCCAAAAGT
>NW_025335798.1:7882813-7995532 GCF_004798865.1 Varanus komodoensis | reverse complement strand
ACTTTTGGCCCACCCTGTATATTCCAACTCTTTAAGTATGCTCTAAATACCACTAACTGTATAATAGGCAGTGCATATAGTCCCTGCACCTTCAGTGGTGAATTTCCTATAAGCCCCTGCACCATCTATGGAGAATGACTGGAACAACAATCTAGTGCAATCGGGCTGTGAGATAATGTGCACAGGAACACCAGTGTATGTTGATGCTCCTGCTAATTATATGGTGGAAAACTGGCAGTCTGTTTTATCCTTCTTTTGCAGTATGGTTCCATGACTCCACTGAAGTACCCTGCATGGCCCTCACTGCCGATTAAGTACACAGGTACAGCCAGGTGATGAAGCCCTTTCCTGCAACTCTAGAAGGCATCCACCCATGGACCTCTCTGTGTCTGAGGACCACCTTGTCCATGCACAGACAGAGATATCCACACCATTGTACAGACTGCCGCCTTCCCAGCAGAAGTCCACTACCACTTAGGATTGCCTTCTTAATTGCTTTTACTTTTCTCCTTTTGAAAATACACATGGTTCTTCCGTAAGTCCCAAGCATTTAGTTACCTAGCTTGTGAGCTTTCATGGATAATAATGGCAATAACCCACTCTCAGCCCATAAGACAGAGCAAGCTATGCATCTGATCAATAAATGCATTCATGGGACACAAGGGAAGATCTAGTGAGAGATTAAGTACTGGACAGAGTAAGCTGTGAACACATTTTGAAATATTATCTGCTTTGTCTCTCTACGTCTGATGACTGTGGTGCATCACCTGCTCATGAATTTCTGAAGCAAGCCCCTTGCTTCAGAAATTCACATCTATATCAGAAGAATGTCTGCAGAGCTGTCATGGAAGGAATGACAGTGGACGAGCAGCTGTGTTTGCTTGGCTGTGCCATTTTCTTCTTTATATCCTAAGAGGCCAGTTCCTTTCCATAAACTCCTGTGGGAAGATGGGCTATCAATCTAAATATGCCCTAGGATTCAGAAGTAGTAATAAATTACTGGAATACATTCCACATGGCTGTAATTAAGAGCTTCAGGAATTGATGGATGAAATAAAATGGAGATGTAGAGTAGATGTCAGAAACAGAAGATCAGATATATTCTTATTATTGTTTAGCTGGGTACAAGGCCATGACAAAATTCATTTTTTCCCATTTGTCATTCATAGGTTGCTGTTTTGCTTGTGGTTTTAGCACTGGAAATGTGTGGAGGGTGGTTTGGAAACTTACACACCCCATTTTAGTCTTCAGAGATTTGGGCATATATAACATGTGCTTGCACACATGGCTCATATGTGCCACAGCTCTGGAACTATCACTTCTGTTTTGATATGAGGATACAGATTAGCCAGAAGACAAATTGCACACATGAACACACATCACAAGCAAAATTAAATTGGTTTAAAGAGCTTAGCATAAAACAAACAAGGTTGGGTTTGTCATAATTAATTAAGCAAACTCAATTGCTCCAAGGAAGAAGTTTGAAAGTTAAAAAAAATCAAACAAATCCAATGAAGTTGAATTTTTCAAAGGGAATAAATTTGAACTGAATAATCATCAACATGGATATGTCGCCTGAATTAGAAAAAGTGTTTCTGGGGTCATCTCTGGGTGACGATAATTTCGTGGAGTCAGACAAGTAGCTGCCGTAGTGAGTGAAGTGGTGAAGTCTCACTTCAGGGTGATTTATTATGTGGTGATCGATCATTGGAATGCTCTCCTATGTCAAAACAGGTGGCACATTTCAGTTCACTCTCCTAGAAAACATAACATTTGGATTGAAGTGAGAGATGAGGAACTGCAATGTCTTAATGTGTTAGTGGCATGTCACAGCACAGAAACGTTCAGTCATCATGCAAAAGCGATCACCCCAATGCTACACACACACACACACACACACACACACACACAGCCCTTTCTATGAGAAAGTGATGTGCTCACAAAGCAGATGAATAGGAAATACTGTACTCAGTTCTAAACTAATTAAAAAAACCCTTAGGGGAGGGTAGAATCGATTCTGATCAAATGGATAAAAGATAATAAGATGATGGATGACATTACATTTGCAGTTAATGTCATCTCCCTCGCACCCCCCCAGGAGATGAAGACCACTGCAGTTCTTTCTTCTTGTTGCTAAATTGAGCTTGCACGTTTTTGAAGCATGGCCTCTTGAAGCAGTCCTGGAGAGTTCCAAGCTGGGCGCAGGCCAAAAGGGCATATTATATTGAACATAACGATAATAAAGCTCAGTAAAATCAAATTTTAAAAAGGGAGAGAAAAAGATTGAAGTGAGTCCAGATATCATCTGGCTTCATTCACAGAATTGCCAGTCATTGTTGCCATCTATTTGCAACCTTTGTATTAAGGGGCACAAGATGGAATAACTACATGCACTAGGAAATTGGAAGGACCTCCCTGATAGGACAAGCAGGTTTCAGCCGCTACAATAGGAGTCCTAGTTGGGTAGTGATTGGCTCTAAAGGTTTTCTTCAACATTCTCCCTGATTTTTCCATGTGGTTCAGCTTGAATTGCATAGGGTTGGAGCCAGATTCAAGCAGACCCCTTAAAGCCAATGGGACTTAATTTCAGTGAACTGACATGAACTATGACTTAGTCCGGTCCTAACCCTTAGTAACTAATGCATTATGCAAAAAACCTCTAACATGAGATAAACATTTTTCCCTGTACTTCCACATGGCATTTTTTGTTCCTTCCCTTTTATCCCCAGCTTGCATTTTGTTGCCTCAGACCTGTTTAGATGGCCAGCCACAAGTGCTTTCAGCGGCCTTCTAACAGTGAAGCGCTCTTGGTGGTCGTGTTGGCAGGGGAACAGCTTTGTTTCTATTGCTCAAGTGTAGGAAGCGATGGAAAAAAGCTCCAAGGTGCACAAATACCCCTCTTGCCTTGCAATTCCTATACAAGGCCAGGGAAAGTGCTTCATTTTGGCCAGGGCACCTTTGGCAGTCATTGCATCATTGCTTGGCATTATTAAATGAAACTCTCGAAATAGAACAGAAAGCAATGGGGCTTCAGGTTTGATGGAGGCGATTTTTATCTCTGAGTTTTTTACAATCCGATTCCCTGCCTGCATCCTCCGCTCCACTGGGGCCTTTTATGTGCAGGTACTCACTGGAATAACAGTGGATTTCCATTTGTACCTCTTTTGTTACACATAAAAGTTCAATTAGCATTCTAGGCGCTGCTGGCCTGTACCTATTTAATGAACTTTTCCCCACTTCCACATTCCTTAAGTTTAATTAACTAAAATAGATCCAGTGACTTGGTAGTTATGAAATGATTTTTGGAATGAAAACATTCATTCCCTGAAAGCATTAGGCAAGAAGCAGAGAGTGAAAACTTTCAGGCATGGCCTGAATACATTTTTACTTGGGAATTGCTTACATATTCAGAGTGAAGCTTTTCCTCCCTCCTTTGATACTGTCTATATTTCCTTTAAGGTTGAAGCCTGGGGTGATGGTGGTGGGAAGGGGGCAAAGTCATTGCAGGGTGTAAAGCTGAGCTGCTGGATATATTTAAGATGCAATCTGAAAGCTTTGCCTGGGGATACCATTGAATAGCATCCCTTCCCCCAAAATCTGTTTCATCTCTTCTTAAAAGGACCAGGGAACAAACTATGCAAAGAGCTAAGCACTCACAAAGATCTAGGGCTCAGGCACACAGATCATTGTAATCATTGTTGTACAAATTTGCATATGCTAATTTACTTGTGCTCTAAAGTCTCTCTGTGCATGTGTGTGTGTGCACAGACATGTATATTTTAAAGTACACTGTTTCCTAAGGACACTCCTCAGGAAAAAGGGCTGTATGGTCAGGGGAGAGAAGGGCATTTGATTTCAGGGAAAAAATGCTTCAGGCAGAAAGATTCAAGGATGAGGCAGCAGGAAGTGAAACATGTGGGCAAAAGCCAGCTTATCCTGGGGGATCCATGCAACAGAGCTCATTTGAACCCCTGTACCTTTATGGTCAGCAGTATGGGGGGCAGAGGGCCTGCTGGAGACTCAGGGCTACAAATGAAAGATGTGGGACTCTAGCTCTCCCCTAGCATTGCCCAGGAAAAGATCTCTGTGTTCAAGCCTGGAAAAAGGCTGTGAGATTACAGGATACTGAACCAGAATGACCCACCCTTTCTCTTTTCCTAAGAAGACAAGAAGAGCTGTGCTGGATCACTCCAAAGGATTATCTAGTCCAATATTTTGTTCCCACAGTGATCAAGCAGATGCCTGCAGGATGCTCCAAGCAGGATGTGAGGGCAATAGTACCCTCCTGATGGCATTGCCCAGCAACAGTTTTATGTGGGTATACTCCTCTGATACCTGAGATGCTATGGAGCTGTCATGAATAACATTCACAATGCCACTGAGAGCATTATTTTCCATCGCTTTGTCTAAACCCCTTTAGGCCACCCAGGTCAGGGACCATCAAGTAGCGGATTCCACAGTTTAACACCTGTCCGTAAGAGGCAGCTTTCACTTATCCTTCTATCAATAAGAGGGAACTTTCCTTTATGAAACTTCAAGCTGCTTCTGTTTCAAAAGGCTCCTGAACTGGTTGCTATGCAGCTGTATTTACATATAGAAATTGGTTAAAAGTAAGGTTGTGCATCAGCCATAATGATTCTGTTTGGGCCCCAATTCAGTGGTTTGGGAAACAGCACAATTTGACGGGGACTCATCTAGATAATGCCTGATTCAAGCCCAAGATGAGGAACCCAAAACTTTGCACCTGCGGCTGGCTACCATGGGAAGTCAATAAACAACTCTAATGCCTTTCTTTTTTGACACAATTGGGTGGAATACTTAAGAAACCTTGCTATGTAACGCAGCCTGCCCAGCCTCAGAGAAATATTTGCAGTGGCTTGGGACTAGGTTCTTTCCGATTAGTTTGCTTGTCTGAATGAAAGATTCAGATCCCTCCCCCACAAACAGTGATTAAAGAGCTCCTTATCTTTTCATATATGGAAAACTAGAGAATGCAAAGTAGATTGTTTATTGTTTGCTTTTCTGCAGCCTATTGAAGTATGACAAAGCCAACCAAACTTAGGAGCAGTCCAGCTTTGGTTGTGGCCACTTTGGTGGGAATCACACATCACTTTGGGGGGGCAGAACTGGTCCAAGTGAGTTTGGGGTTCAGCTGAATCTGGTGCATTTCTCTAGTTAAACATCAGAGTGCTGCTTGTTTTCAGTATTTTTGATTTTAGGTTACAGTCCTACTTATTTCTAATTCTGCAGCACTGGAGCAAAGCTATGCAAGGACCATGAAAGGTTTTTTGCATGTGGTTTGGAGCCACATACAAATATTGCATCAGCTGCCTTCCCACATAGACAATCACAGCCATTTTGCCTTGCCAGGCAGATATTTATTTCTTGTTTGTTGTGCTTTTCACAGGATATCTAACAAAATGATGTGTTTGCTGTCTGTATGAGCAATAACATTCCCACATTACTGAAAACAATATATCAGATATTTCTGATGTTTAAAACTTAGCCATAGCAGTGAAAAGTAGTTCAGAGGTATAAGTGACACAGATGCTTGTAAAAGGAAGAAACAGAAAGCATCGTAGGAAAGTTTGTTACAACCATCCGATTGATGGGACAACATGAAATGCTGTTTTTCCACAGAAAACTCCATGATGGAGCCACGAAGGGAAGAACCAGAGTCCATTTAGCCCAGTTCAGCGCTGAATTGAGGCCTTTGAATTGTGGTGCTGGAGAAGACTCCTGAGAGTCCTTTGGACAGCAAAGAGATCAAACCAGTCAATCTTAAAGGAAATCAACTCTGACTGCTCTTTAGAAGGCCAGATACTGAAGATGAAACTCATATACTTTGGCCATCTAATGAGAAGGAACAACTCACTGGAGAAGACCCTGATGCTGGGAATGATTGACGGCAAAAGGAGAAGAGGATGGCAGAGAAAGAGGTGGCTAGATGGAGTCACTGGGGCAGTGGGTGTGGGCTTGGGTGGACTCCCAAGGGATGGTGGAGGACAGGAGAGCCTGGAGGAAGGTTGTCCATGAGGTCATGATGGGTCGGGCATGACTTTGCGACTAAACAAACAAACAAAAAAAGTTAGGCAGAAATAGCCACAGCAACCCATTGGCAACACTACTTCATGCCCCTTCCACAGTGAGGATTTTTGCCAGACAGCCACATACAAATGCCACAGAAGGAGCCTTCCTAAACAGTGGCTCAGAATCACACTGTGCTGTAGCCAAAAAGCAGGTACACCCTGACATGGAATCAGCAGACAAGTAGTTCTGAATGAATCAAGAAATGATGCTGGACCAAATGTCACAGAAGAGGACAGGTAAAGACATCCTCATCCTTTTCCATCCTTTCTAGCTAGTCCTACCAGAGTTGGTCTGCTGGCCATGTGCAAGGGACGTAGGGGTTCTCACAAGGCCATTTTTCTTTTCTCCAATGCATGCCTGTACTTTTCAGAGGAAGAATCTGCAGATTTGGATTTTGCTCCAGCCAATTTTCTTATTTGAGAAGCAGTTGTTCCCCATTTTAGTGAGAACATAGTACATAAATCCACAGTGTTACCTTTGGTTAAAAGCATCTTAGACTTACATTGGTCATTATATGTTTACACTTGGATGCATGGAGACAAAGATAAATGGCAGCAATTGTGTTATGCTACACATACATTGTCAATATGCGTGAAATGAAAAACTGCCTTCTTCTTGTAAGTAGCTGTAAGCAGAGAAGGTGTGTCTTAGTGATTAGAGTTTTGCATTGCAGCTCAGGAAATTTGGGTTTTATGAATCTTACCTGGTGGTTTTGGACTTACCTCACAGGATTGTTCTAAGGATAAAACAGAGAGGAGGATTATTCTAAGCCACCTTGGGTTCTTTGCAAGAGGAAAAGAAGTGAGATGTAAGTGTAATACCTAAGCATGTAGCAACCAATGAGTTTTCCTAAGGGACTTGAGATGAATAACTTTGCCCACCAGTTCCCTGGGAATGAATCCAGTCTTCCATGAATGTAGATATAGCTACTATGTTCATGCTGTCACCTATGCAAATATGCCTCTTCTCTTAGGATCTGTGCAAACTCTGAGGAGAAAGAAGTAAGTTATCTTCCAATCCTGAGAGAGAAAATAAGATTATATGGCTGGTTATGATTTATTGGGACCTGACAATGTTCTTTATTGCTTTAGAACATGTGTTGAACAGCCCTAGAGATTGATTAAAGTGCCCACACCAGATTTTAGTCCATTTCAGCAACTTTCCCCTTTTTCATGAACAGGAAAGTAATATGGGTCATTCTGTATATAACACTCATAGGACGTATCCATCTCTAGCAGTAAGAACCGCACACAGTGGTATGCATTTGCCTTTGGCCTCTAATACTGGCACAGGATTTTAACCGGTAATAAAAGACCCAAATCATGTCTGGATACACTATGGCCCCCTTAGTAGTTTCAGTCGAATCATTGCTGCCTTCCAACACATAATCCATTTAAGCAGCAAAAAGCAAAGTGAGCCCTTTCCCACTTTTGTGGCCTCACTTTTGTGGCCGGTTTAAGTTCACAAGTAACCCTCAATAATACACGGAATCCTTCAAACATAAATTCTTTCAAAATTACTTTGTGGAGGCTTTTAATCTTTCCCCAGTTTTCAGGAAGAATATTTTTACACATACCCCTAATGCTTTTCTGGAAGTACCACCCAATGGCAAACCACCCAACATCTGAGTTACAGCCACCTGTATTTACAAATGAATGTCCATACTACCTACTAATTTTTAAAAAATTACTATGGAAAATCACCACCATCACAGAGACTGCAAAGAGGAGACACTGGGGATTTTTTTTTTGCGGTGGGGTAGAGATATTTGTGGTTTTTCCCTTTCACATGAGTCCTGTGACCCTAACCCCCACATATGAAGGCTGGCTATACATGATCTGACTTACATATAAATTCAACTGAAGTTCGACAGATTCAACTTAAATCATGATGACATAAGTATTACATCACTTCACTGAAGAAACTGAAACTGTGAAGGTGGGACAGTGAAGAAAGCAGGGAAATTGATGTGTGGGAAACATGGTGCTGAGGGAGAGTTTTGAGAATGCCCTGGATGGACAGAAGACAAACAAGTGGGTCCTAGAACACATTGAACCAGAACTTTCCTTGGAAGCAAAAAATAATGCTGTTGTTATTGCCGCGCCGTGCCATCACGCCATCTCTGAGGGCCTGTTGCATGTTGCCCTGCGAATGGAAGCCCCCAGCAGGTCCTCTCCATGGCATCCCTGCTGAGCTGTCCTAAATTCGAGGCTGCGGCTTCCTTTATGGAGTCAGTCTGAGACTGTTGTACTTTGGGCGTTTCATGAGAAAGCAACACTCACGGGAGGAGACGTAATGGTAGGAAAATTCAAACCGTGAAGTAAAAGGGGAAGAACAAATATGAGATGGATTGACTATAAAGAAAGCCACAACTTGAGTTTAAAAAGTTGAGTGGGGCTGTCAAGGACGCGTTCATAGTCATTGTTGTAAGTCAGAGCCAACAGCATGTAACATCACAACATATGTATTTTATTCATATTTCAGTAACTATTATGTCTTCAAATTGCATTTTAATGCAGGCAATAATGTATTTTAATGATTTTAATTTTCTTGTACAGCCCTTTGTGATGATATCAATGACTGAGAATGGGATGTAAATGTATTAAAATATATAATATCAATATATCCACATCTATCCATCTACACATACATACTACATATGTATTCTGACTTAAATCCCTATACATGAGTAGAGTATATATGTACTGTATGCATGTATATGTGTGTGCGCATGAGTATTATGCTTGTAGAAATTAGGCGCAAAGATGCTTTCTTGTTTTAGAACAGCTGAAAATCATTGTAAAATGATTTCCCTTTGGTGCAATACTGCACAGAATCTGAAACAGATGTTCATATGATTCTAATGCAGATGAAAAATAGGTTCTTCATATTTTCAGTCACATTTTCCCAAGAACATTTGGAAAAAGATGATAAACTTAATACACAGTGTGATGGATGCTGATATCCCTGAGGATACAGTAATTTTATTCATTGGCTATTTGAAGGAGTTAGGGATCTAGGGCCCAGAGTGAAGGAACATTCTTCTTAGGCCAAATTATTGATAACTAGGATTTGGGTGAGATGATCTTGTTAGTGCAACCATTTTTGTTCTCTATTTTATATCTTGTCATATATTAATCAATATGGGTTTAAAACTGTGATGGAGAGATAAAATTTGCAAATAGCATGCTGTTTCATCAAAACAGAGCAACTGGAGGGGTCAGTGATTTGGGTTTCTTTTTCTTTTTATTTATTTTTTATTTTCTGGAAGGCACTTTTGTGTTTGGAGAAGCCAGCCTAGAGGCACTCTGAGCCAACCAATCAGGGTCAAAAGTGTGCCAACACCAACACTATTCTCCAGTGCTCAATAGATGAATTCCACACAACAGCAGCCTGGGCAATTAAACTGGACTACCTGGCCAGAGTATTAAAGATTCATGAAATTGTCGAGATAACCTGGCAGCACTGTAGCCTTTTGTTGCTACAATACCCAACAAAATAATAAAAAGCCCATCGCGAGGCAGAACAAATGGTGCAGATGAGAGATAAGAGCACACCCAGCGTCACACATCTTTGGAAATGGCAGTTTGCAAGAAAATAAAGGCACAGCATGCAGTACTCTCTGATGATTAACACTATGCTAGGATGTGATAACTTCTTCTGCCATTTCAAGTAGTTGCCTGGTTCCTAGCAAATATATAATCTCGAGAAAGCCGAATAGCCCATAAAAGTTGGTCTGATAAGTTGGTATCAGCTCCCAGAGTTTGTCTCCAATATGCTTGTCTAATGACTGTCTGGAGACCTTCCTTTCCATTAAATGGGAGATCCCTGTGACTGTGCTCTCCGTGCCGGTGGAAATATATCTGACATTGGCATCTTTGCCTGACTGAATTGGCTTTCCACTGTTCCAGCAGGCAGCACGCCATGCCAACAGATGGCCTAGAGTTGGAAAACATGCATGCAGATCAACCTTTTTCTCCACCACAATATGGTTTCACAGAGCTGTATCCCATGTAACAAGAACTATAATGGCTGAAGATGTTTGTCAATCACCATTTTTCACTTCACTATGTCTGTAAAGTTAGTCTTCTCCACAAACAAACAATGACCCTCCAACACTTGTTCGTTATAGAAAATACCTTGAAAGGAGGGGTTTCTCCACTTCAGTTGTGACCTTAAAGAACGCTCCTGCAAGCCAGTGTGCTCTGGATTTTATTTGCATTTAAGTTCATTTTTGAACAGATTCTCTTGGCAACTTGTTCTCTCTGGTCAATATAATGACTGTTTCCAAGTAGTTATTTCCCACAGTGTATGTATAATCTCTTGGAAAGCTGGCCCCAAGTGCAGTCCTATAAATGCTGACAACACTCTTACAATTCCTCAGCTTCTCTGGATTTATCACCTGGTAAAACTTTCTCTCCATTTTCAAGTGGCTGTATATGCACAGTGTAAAGGGAGTGCTTCTAAATGCTTACCTGTGCTCACCAATCTCACATTGAGCATATCTTTAGTACAGAAAGTGGCAAAACAATAAAAGTGAGATGGAAGCAGGAGAACCTGTAGCAGCCAACCCGCCACTTTCTATATCCAGTTGGGCTTATGCCATGGAGTGCGCTCTCTCTCCCTCTCCCTCTCCCTCTCCCTCTCCCTCTCCCTCTCTCTCACTAACACACACACAATCTCTGGCCTTTTACAATTTTTAAACCTCTTCAGTCTTAATTAGAATGAAATAAACTGCACCATTTTCAGGGCCAGTGTATTTCCCCCGGCTTTATAAAACTTCACAGACCCAAAGCCTCCCCTGCTATGCCTGCAGAACACCCACAGGAAAGGAAAACAATGATTTTGGCCATTTTTGCCTTCGAAATTCCAGTGGCAGAGGAAGAATGGTGATGGATCTTCCTAAACCATATGCAAGAAGTTTCTGAGCGTGGATATTCCCTGCCCACTATAGAGTCCCACTGTATCCAAGGGATGCCCTTCCAGAATTTCTTCCTGACTTAGTTTTCTAGAACTCTTTCCAAAGCAGGCAGTTAGACTGAGTGCATGCATGGGAATGGCTGTTTGAATGAGAAGCTAAGACTTCCTAAAGCAATCCTGGAAACTGGCCCAAAGGGGTACTTCTGGGATGGGACAGGTCAAAAGAACTCTCTTTGAAAGCTCTGTTGACATGTCCTGTTCCGAATATGCTTCTATTGATTAATTTTAGCAGTTCCAGGGAGCATTGGCTTTCTGCTGCAATAGCCATCATTCCCTCTAGTGCAAGGGCAGCTTTAAATAATGCCTATAATCATTTACTCAGTACAAAAGGCTGTACAAACTTACGTGTGAGGGGAAAATAGAAACTCCAGCATCTGGGGAATGGCAGAATTGGCAGCTACCTCACTAAAATTCAATTTACAGGATTCTTTAAGGAAGGACCTGTTGTTTGAACCAATATAAAATTTAAGGGATATTTATTTATTTATTTATTTCTATACTGTACTAATTACCAAATGTCTCATGATGGTCTTACAATAAAGCAAAGTAAAACAAAGTAAAGCACAACGATCATCTTCAATAAAACCCAGTTAAAATAACAATTTAATCATATGTCCTGCAGATATTCCACAGATTAAGGCTCATGATTGTTGCATTCCTGTTGCTCCTGCTTTGAATAGAAATTTAAAGATAATGTAGCAAGTGCACTCTGCATAGTTTGTTTGTGTTCCAGATTCGGCCCTGTTGTGCTCCTGATAGGGGTCACTGGGAGGGTGATGGAGCATGATGGTCTTCCCACCACCTCCCACCTCCACTACATCAGACTGATTGAGATGCTGACATCCATGGCAGAGAGGGCTCCAGGCCAAGGATGGAAGCCTGAGGGAAATGTAATTCATAGGTGAACCTGATACTAGGTTGGTGTCTAGTCAGTATTGTTGACTCTGCAGGGTTTCTTGCAACTTCCTTGGAAATGAACCTGAGACCTTCTCTATGTACAAGCTCTCCCACAAGGGTGAGGCCCTTCCTATGCTCCTGGCATCAGTGAATGCTGTTACAAGCAAGCAGAAGGGTATCTTTGGCATGGTAGATACCTGCAAATCTGTTGATGCCACTGGGAATTATGCTTATCCTCATTAGGTGATTCCATGGATGCTGATACAAGTGCCTGGCCCTAAGCCTGAGATTTCTATGTTGTTCTCAAACCCCACCCCCACCCTGCTCTGGCATTTCACTTTAGAAAAAGCAAGCAATGGCAGCAGGGAAGGCCAGAGGTGGAAAGTGCCCCAAATGGACCCATCTGGAAGAATTTCCAAAATCTGGGCTCTGAATCTCCAATGAAAGGGGCTTGGCTGGAATGTGTAGAGTCTCTGCAGCTGTACCCATCAAGGCCAAAGAATGACAATTGTGCAACATTTGCCTAAACTGGCCTGCAGTAAAGTGTACATGTTCTCCCAGAGGCTGACATTGCTTTGCAATCAAGAAGGCACAGCAGGCAAGGGACACGGCATGTGGCGCCTCGTCCTGCGATCATGTGTACTGTTGTGATTGGTGCTCCCAGAATTAATGCTGAAGCTTTTACTGCGGCTGAAAAGTGCTCCAGCCATCTGTCTCACTTTCACCTTGTCAATAAAAGAGCCCTGTTGGAAACACATATGTTTCTTTGTATTCCCCTGATGGGAGTGTGATTTATATAATAATCGTGGCTGTCAGCAGCCTGTGAATGTATTTGAGCTGCTGGGACTCTGTTTGTGAGCTTGCACATGTATTGTCTGGGCTCTGCTTGGCTTGTGGATTATGTGAGAAATTCATTTCTCCAGACTTCTCATTTCCTCATCTTTCCAGACTCTCTCAGTATATATTAAAACATATTTTACTTTATGTATAAAATTATACATATCAACTTTGCAAGATTCCCAGAGTGATTTGCAACAAAGGCCAGATATGAAAAATAAGATAATGAAATAAGTATGCCTGGTAAGCTACTAGAACATCCAGGTCAGGAGAATGAGATGTAAGATCTCAGTCAAGCATTGATACTCAGACATCTTCAATAATGCACACACTTTATTTTGGTCCAGAGATGAGTTGAGGCAGCTGGGGAAGGCACATGATGTGATGCAGGGAAGACTTGATGGAAAGACATTGTCTGGGTTCACACAACCTGACAAGCCATGGTGTTTTGTTTTGTTTTGTTTTGTTTTGTTTTGTTTTGTTTTGTTTTGTTTTGTTTTTGTCTTTACTGTGGTTTGTTTGTGGTGATGTCTGTGTTGTCTGAGCCCAGTCATGTATTTCAGTATGGTATGTCTGGTCTTTAGAAACCACAATAAGAAACAATGGTTTGTTCTATGGTTTCTCTGAACCCCTATGGCTTCTCATGTAGTCTAGTCTAGTCTAGTCTAGTCTAGTCTAGTCTAGTCTAGTCTAGTCTAGTCTTTACTATTCTGCTCTGTCTAGGAACAGATGCATCACTGCCTGACTCATTCAGGCCATGTTCCCCTCCCATCCATTCTCCTCAGCTTCTTTGCTTTCTTGCAGGTGTCATTGTTGTTTTGCAGCAGCGGAGAAGAGTGCCTCAGTGACCAAGGAGTGGCCTTGGAGTCACCTGCACTCTGTTCTCTGCGCTCCTTTCTTCTGGCTACAGTTCTCACATATGCAACTGTGAATTGCCCTGCCTTTTGTTTTCAAGCAAAAGCATTTTTCCTTGTGCTTAAAGTTGCTTTTTAAAATGGATGGCACATGAGTGACCCATGGGACATTAAGAGGGAGGAGCTTTCTCAAAGGAACACTGTCCTTTACTCTGCCTTCCTTACTCTCCTCTACTTGGATGTAGTCTACAACACACCTGGGAACTGTCAGCAAGCCCTGTTGTCATCTTCCCCTTGACATCTGTGGCACAAACACTTTCCCATAAGCCAATCTATAAACTTTCCCAGGGAACCATGGACATGGGTTGCCTCAGGAAAGCTTTTCCCAGCTGAACACACGGCTCCATTCCTAATATCCAAGCCTTGTATCTTCACTTCTTCACCACACAGAAAGTAAGAGAGAATTGGGGCCCTTGTTCTACATTTCTGCTTTCAGAAAGCTGGGAAGATGCTTTGAATTCTTTGCTTCTTACACTCAGGTATTCCACCTCCAGCCCTCTCCAGTTTCCTGAAGGGAAACTGCATGCTACTTTCAAGATAAAGCTAGTGGTGTACCCCTCTGCCCCCTTTACTCAAAAGTAAGCTCATAGGCACTCATGTGGTTCTGTATTCTAGAATGATGGGTAAGGGGCTTTAATCTTGTGCCCTATGACTGCAATTTACCTTACCATTTTGGAAATGGAAATTGGAAATGTGGCAATGGCATGGGGGGCGGTGTCCTCTGATCTAGATTGGGACCATGGCTGGTGGGGGCAAGCTGGAAAAAAAGTACAGATATATCAGTTTTCATAACATTTGGACTTGCTGAACCTGTGGTGAAGTTGTTCAAATTGGTCTAATATTTTTCACAACTGTAGACCTCAACAGGTAGCTGAGATGTTAAGTTTGAGTTATTAGCTGAACGAGTGCCATAGTTATAAGCAGTTGCTGTCTGAAGGTTATAAGGGTGGGAGCTTTTTATTGTTATTATTGTGACCCATGTTACTAAATGGGCACATCCACATCCTGCTAGGGGTGTTGACCGTGTTATTTTTTTTCTCCCACAAAAGCAACACACATGCCATTTTTTGTGTATTTGCTTTGTATGTTTTAGGAACATGCTGTAAATGAGGATGCTGTAAATTAATGCCATGTGTTAGAAAACGATCTGATATAATATGGGTGGGTAACTGTGTCACCTTTGTACATCTCATTCAAGATAAGTCCAATGTTCTTTGATGACCCATAGCTGTTGCCACATCCTGCGTCCACACTTCTCTGGGCACGGATGAATGGAACATTCGGTTAAAGTTAATAAAATGCTACATTGGAGCTCTCAGTCCTAAAAATGCTCTCCTAGAGTAAGCTGGTAGATAAATATAAGGATCAGAGTCAGTAGACAATTGGAGCCAAGGGAGGTGCTTTGCCAGTCACGGAAACCAGCTTACACATCATTAGTCTTCTTGTACAAAGAGCCCTTTGCAGAGTGCAAAGAGCTTCTCAAACCTGATGTCATTCAGTGAGTAGTTACGGATCCAGCTACTGTTGCAAGGGACATATTGGAAAAACAGGAGCTTATTCTTACAATTTCAAAATTCTGTCTTGAGAAACAAGCTCCCAAGGCAGCTTTCTGAAACCAAACACACAACAGTGCAGAATAATGGCAGGGGATCTGAGCTACGCATTAGGAGACCCCAAGTTAAAATCTCGCCTCTTCTCCGAATGCTGTCGCAGTCTTTGTCCTTCGACCTGGAACATGGGATAATAGCAGCAGTTGTAGTAATAACAGTGACAGATAATAATGACACCAATAGACAGAACCACCAAACTTGTCCTTGGGTAACCCAAACCTACCTAGACTATTTTTCCACAGCTCAGCACCATCTTTTCCACTGGCAGGGCCCTTCAGGGTTCCAGCAGAGATCTGCCCCGGATTAGCTATGCATTTTTTTAACTGGAGAAATAAAAACATGTGAAACAGGTTCTCCGCCACCCACATGTCCTTCCTTGCTAATCATGGCTTGATTACTGATTGCCCTTGTCCATCATTGACTTGAAGTAAGTAGGCAACTGTGTGCAGGCAGGGCAAGACAGTTCACTTTTTGTGATGAGTTTCTCAACCTAAGGAGCCAATGCAGAATCAAAGACTTTATATGACCAGGCAAAATTTTATTGGCCTCTTTGGTCACCAAGTCTCCTGTTGGATTGGCACGTGCCATGGGAACCTATGGACATCTGCCAAGGTGGCTTGGAACTGCCAGGAGGAAGAAGGCCAGAAGCTTCCTCTTCTGGCAAATTCTCATAATGAACCAGAGAACCACACTGCAAACATATCAAATTGTTAATCCAGGTTGATGATCCACAGACAGCAGCAACCCCAGGTAAAGAATGCCTAATGGTTTATTCATTGGTGTGCAAGCAAGCAAGGCAGGCTGGATGGGGATGCAGATTCTTAAAAAAAGGTGGGTGCTGCTCTCAGAAGGTCTTCTTCTTTCTAGCCCACCACCCATCTCAGATGGAAAGGGTACTTGGAGCACATGCTCTTTCCTTAGAGCATTCAGGAGGTGCTTTTTGTTAAAGCAGTTGACCCGGTCACAGATCACTTAGGCTTTAGGGTTTAAAAATCAAAATCAGGAATGTAAGTTGTGTTGAGAAACAACCTGAAAACCAGTGTCCTTCTCTAAGCACCAGCAAAACAAAGGATAGCGGTTGGCTTCCTTGGCAGCTTGGAAAATACACCCAAAGGTAAGCTAGGCTCCACAGACCCTTGTCATATCTCACCAGCTTCTCCCCCTTCCCTCCTGCTAGGGCTGGGAGAAAATGGATCTGGTCTACATTTCTAAGTTAACTGACCCAATTTGCACTTCCTGGAGTTTTGCTTCAGATTGCACATTACTCTGAATTCCTCAGCTCAGAAGTTATTTACAAAAATGCATATATCAGGAAAGTTACATACAAAAATGTGCATATGTGGGGAAATGATCTGTGAAAACAGATGCATTTTTCATGTGTTTTTGAAGTTGCGGACTGATGCAGAAATGGGATGGAACAGACCTATGATTTGGATACGTGTGAAACTGACATGGACCACAGACAGAAGAATCTGTCTGTTCCTGCGCATGGCAGTATTGTGTTTTGTTTTGTATCAGTGTTAGAAAGCGATTGATATTAATGGAATAAACTGAAAAGGTATTTCAACCTAACACAGCACAAAGAAAAGCAATGCAATATTGAACCTGTCATACAGAAACTCTTCTCATTTTTTTGCCTCATTTCTTTCCAATGGAGGAATATTTACAAAACCAATGAGAAGCAACTGCACGGGGCTGTGGCTTGCAGGAGCCATTAAGGGCAATGAAATACTGAAATTCCTAAAGTGTAGCTTACAGAATGCTGACACGATGTCTCTGTGCAAACTGGCAAAAGTTCTTGTAAATGCAGAAGTTCCTTCCAGATACTTTTCCCAATTAAGACTTTGTTAACTCTAATAGGTCCCAGTGGGGGAATTTGATTGCCGTATGACAAGGAAGCAGATTCATTTTTGTGGCTTTGGGTTTTCCCAGATTTGTTGTGTGCAGATTGCACTGTTCTTCCTTTCAAATATGTTTTACCCATTCTCACAACTTGGATCCTTTTATTACATGGTTGATGTTTGAGTTTTTATGTCAACAAGAACCACTTCCAAAGTAGCAGATGTTTACTTGTTTGAAATAACAGTAACAGTAAGGACCACTAGTTCTGATTGTAAGATGAATTGCTTAATAGCTGGGGGTAACATAGAATATTGTGTAGCAGCAATCTTTTCTGCACAACTATTCAAGGTGTAGGAGTCTTTTACATCTATCTGGCCACCTGAGGGACAATCATAATTTGGACCTGGTTGGTTAATCCCTTCCCACTGGAATTACTTTTCCTCCTATCCATTAACCCATAAAACCAGTTCAGCAACAACAAATGCATTCAGGTCTCTTCATTCATCCACTGAGTTAAGTTTTATTAAGTATTGGTAATAGATTTGATGGAATAGAAATGAAATTGGGATGATCATCTCAAAAAATGAATTTATTTATTTATTTTGTATGGCGTTGGTACAATTGGTTAGGAAGTCTACAGTGCTAATGCAGAGTAGTCTGGCTGCCTAAGATGGCCCGCTCTTCAGTTCACGCTCACGTGCCATCCACAGCACTCCAATGCGGGCAAGTCAGCTTTGCACACAAAGCAGCTAGTGCACATCTGTGGGAATATTGGCACGTGTCGGCCTCTCTCTACTGCCGCCGCCACTGCCGCTGCTGCAGGTTTGACACAGGTCTGGTCCTCACACTTCCACACAGGTCACTCCCTCCCCACTGAGGTGGGTTCCCATTTATCTACTTGAACTTTTACACACTTTCGAGCTGCTGGGTAGGCAGAAGCTGGGACAAGGCAATGGAGGTCACCCCGCGCCATGCAGTTTTGAGCTACTGGCTTTCTGACTGGCAAGTTCAGTGGCTCAGCAGCTTAACCCGCAACACCATCTTGCATCCCAAAAAATACATCATTATTCATTATTTATTAAAATGATCATAGCTACTGACCTCAGTTACAGGAGCATGTTTTTTTGTTTGGATATGTATAGAACATTATGGGATCAGCTTCTGGCACACTCCAGGTTGCTGTGATCCTAAAAATTGTGCTTGAAAACTGTTTGGAAGCTTCAGCTGGTACTGAATTTGGCTTTGAGAATTCTGCCTGATTTATCCAAATAGAGCAATGCTATACCAGTTCTGAAGGGACTGCCCTGGCTACCTATTCATTGTTCAAGGCTTTGGTATTACCTTTAAAGTCCTAAATAGTGTGGGAGACCCAAAGATCTGAAGCAATCCTGCTTCCAACACCATCCTCCCCACACCATTAAGATACTCAGTTTTATGTTCTTCGTATAGAAATAAGTACATGCTTTGTAGTGCTAACCGACTCCCAAATGCCCTGTCAAGGGAGCTCAGCCTAGCACTGACAATGTACTTCTTTCAAGGCCAGTTGAGAGCTCTTCTTTTGCCTCAGCATTTTAAATGTAGTTTTTTTAGAGTGCTCTTAATATGTCTTCCTTTCAGCATTGCAGTACTGTTGTTACGATTTTATGTTTTAATATGATATTGAAGATCTGAATTGTTATGTATATTACCTTTGAAACTATTTTGAAGTAGGCATGGTTTTTATGTTTTTAAAACAAATACATCAGTCGACGTGTGTGGTTTTAAATCTTTATTGATGTATTCATGAATTTATTGTGTCTTAAATCTAACCAACAACAAAAGTGATTCCATTCCTAAGTTCCTTACAAGGAGAAAGAAAATGTGATTCTGAAAACTTCTCAAAACATCCAAGGTTGCTTTTGCATTTATTGCTGTAAAGTGGGACCAGAAAGTCAATCATCCTGAGCATGTTATTCCGCTTGCTTCCATTAGTAATGATGACCTGGTGGGCATTTCTGGATGGAAAAATTGAAGTTTGCTTGTTAAAAGAAATTAGTTCTTTCCCTTGACCTTGGCATTGGTCACTTTCATCCCGCTTGGAACACTGAATTCTGTGATAGAATCATGAATACTACACATACTCAGACAAAGGCACTTGAAGGTTGCATAAAAACCATGCCAGAAATGACAGTGCCCCAAATTAAAGACTGAAAATTCATGCGTGGAAAGGATAACATTTCCACCTGAGGATCAAATGCTCAAGGATGTTGCACAAGAAACATAAAGCTGGTGGTAACTTGAGAGGATGCAACTTGGATGAAGCATGAATCATTCTCCTGTGGGGACTTATAGTTAAGCTATGGAATTTGTTGCTCTGGGAAGTGTTGAAGGCCACGAATTTGGATGGCTTTAAAAGGGAATAGGCAGCTTCATGGAGAAGAAGGCTATCAGTGGCTACCAACATCGCTGGGTATGTGCTGCTCCTTCACCAGAGGTGGCATGCTTTCATACACCAGTCGCTGGGGTGTTTGGGTGGGCAGAGCTCTTGCACGCATCCTGCTTGGGGATCCTGTGGCCAGCTGGTTTGCCACCATATGTGGAGTGCTGGAGTAGATGGACCTTTGGTCTGATCCAGCATGGCTGTTTTTTTTTTTAAGTTCTGTGTGAAGCCCTTGCCTACCTAACCAGATATCAGAGGGGAAGCAGGGGCCAGACATCTCCTCTTTTCCACATAAGCTTATATGTAGCAATGTTTCCGAACCTAAATTCATGGTTTGGTCAACCCCTCCTCAACTATGGTGGGGCCATAGCTCCATGGGAAAGCATATGCCTTGAATGGTAAAAGTCCCAAGTTCATTCCCTGTCATTCCCTGGAATGCCTGAAAACCTGGAGAGAATGAGTCAAAGTCAACAAGCCAGGGCTAGATAGACCCATAGTCTGACTCAGTATAAGGCAGCTTCCTATGCTTTTAGTGAAAAACCAAACAGGAATCATTCCCATTTTCCCATCAGAGAGCTTTGTGTTTCTAATGTATATATAAATATATGTATCTATATGCATGCCCATCGGATTCCAACAGGTTGCAGTTGTGCCACCGTTCCTTAAAAACGATTACACAGTTGTGTAAATCTCTACAAGTGAAGCTGTAAGACTGAGGGAGGGATATGAAGATTTCCTTAAACTATGTATCAGAGGATTGTTTGAATTGAGCTAATTTGCCAATGCATCTCAGATTATAAACATAAAATAGTGGATTCTGCCACCAACAGCCTTTGTCTCCCCAGTGGAATGGATTACATCCATATTTATATGGGGCCAGGTAATCTGCAGGATCATTTCCCCAGGACTTATTCAGAGATCCTTCCTGTGGGTGCCTACTAAGAAGAGGGTGTTTTTCACTGTGGCACCCTGGTTGTGGAAAGGATCTTCTGGCAACTATATTGTGATCCTTTTGGTGCCAGGTGAAGACCTGCATAATTTCCTAGGCTGTAAAATATCACAATGATTTCAGTGCTTTTTAATTGTTTCTCTTTTGGTCGTCCCTGTTGTGAGTTGTATATTGATACTATTGTAATCTATTCTAGATATATGTTTTATGCTTTACCTTTTATACATTTTTATTTTTTACTGCAAATCATCCAGAAGACTTTAACAAATGGGCAGTATACAATGGATATAAGTAGCTAGGTAAGTAAATGCATATAAATAAACAAAGTGATACCTGAAACAACAGACCATTTGGCTATAAACATGTCTTCCTTGAAGCAGAGAAGTACAGAAGGTAGGTCAGGATCTATTAAAGAGTGATACTAACAGCCTGCTAGACAGCATCAAGGAAACCAGGGGATTCTGTAAATCCCCAGTCTCAAGGTCAGAAAAAAACTTCTGGATCGCCATTCTCTCTTATTGCTGGCACAGAAAGAACCGCATTGGCTGCTTTTCTGACATTGTCAGAGCCATCTTGGAGAAGTGGTAACGGGGCATTCCAGGGGTAGGAGAGAGGAATGATGGGTATGATGTATCCTGAGGTGCCCCAGCCTCCTTTTCTCTGCATCTGAACTGCTGTTTGGCCATCTAGAGGAATGTGGAGGCAAGGGCCCCACTCTAGGTAGAGTGCCTGTAATCCCCTGTGATTAGAGCCTTATGGGCTTCCCCTGCAAACACTGGTTTGCATCTTCTGTTATTTGAAAGAGATGAGGATTTCTCACTCCCATCCAGAGAGGTTCAGCTGTTGTGCAGTATATGAAATCAGCTAATGAATAGATGAATAGCTTAAAAATGGGGACACCAAAATAACTCCACAGGAAAATGTGTGGAAGGATAATGAGCTACACTCATTTCTGGTCCTCTGAACCAATTCCTGGGCTCAGAATTGTTTAAATCTGAGCATAAGCCTTTTGTACCTTTTAAGGTTGCAGAAGAACGAAAGAAGGAAACAAGCGGATCTGAAGTCTGCCCTCTCCTGCCTTGAGAGAAGCACAACCAGTTTATGGAGAGCCTGATTTCATAACTACGATATTTGCAAGCACACCCTGACTCAAGCTCCTAGCTGCGGAACGGATCCACTAATCACCCCGATCTATTGCATGGTTCACTTGCAAATGTGTACACTGAAAACAAGCAGCCTTGTGCAGCTTCCCCACTTTGTCTAAGCTTTCTACTTCTGCTGTGAAATTGCATTTGTGAGTGAGGAATAAACTCTCAAGTGTTGCAGCAGAAATGGATGTTGCATACTTAGTGGATGCCTGTAGGCAATTTCTTTTCTTAATGGAGATCTGAAGGCTCCTTTAATTTTCCCACATTTTATAATGGTTTATTTTTTTATTTGGCCCTGTTGCAATGGCTTTTTATGTGACACCTCTGCTTCTGGATGCTAGGAATGCCCAGATGCTCTTAAATCTGTTCTGTCTGCATTTTGTGTGTGGTCAGCATCTTTGTTCTGTTTTCTGCTCTTACTGGAATTGGATTTCCGAGCATGCATTCCTGCTAGAAAATACATACTTGTGCAAATGTGTACTTATGGAATTGCACATTAGAGCAAAAACACACAAATGTTCACTGGGGGAAAGTGCACATTTTGGTTGATGTATTTTCACTTGTGTATTTTTCATATTTTCTGTGTGACTATATTTGCATATAATTTCAGAAAGTAAACAAATACAAAATACACCCCTAGCCCCCCCATCTGCAGGTGCATGCAATCAATAGTGCAGCTTAGAAAATGCTCCCCCACTGCAGAAATTGTGCATCATCATAGAAATCTGAACTCATTTGAATTTGTTGTGGAAATTTTGAACATCTCAAATGGATGTTTAACGAAGTTTTGATGGTGAAAGGAAGTTGAGAAAAGGAAAAGCCAATCCCCTGGTGTGACTTACAGAGAATTTCAAAGCCTCTGCTTAACTTTTTGTTATAGTTCTTTATCTTTCAACTGGATTTGAACTGCACAGTTCTTCAAACAGAGGACATGCTCAGATGAAAACAGTCTTCTGGCAGCCCTTCAGACAGATGACAGTCCTTGGGAAAAGAAGACACCTGATCACCATGAAAGGTGAGGGAGACGCAGAGTCCTTGAGTACAGGTGGCCCTCCCTCAAGGAAGCAGGCCCTGTGTATGCACCCAATGCCTGTGTATGGGAAATGTCTTCTGGGAGGGGCATTCTGAGAGAGATGGGTCCTTAGGGTTTATTTATTTATAACATTTCCATGCCACGCCCATCGCCGAAGCCTCAGGGCGGCTCAGGTGATGGAAACCCAATGGACTCAGTCTAGCCATGAGCTGCAAGGTTTCCCGTTCTCCCTATTCTACCAGACAAGAAAAATTCCTGATTTCAAAAGCCTGTAAGTTTAAAGAGTCGGAGTTAAGGGTATGTTAGGTTGGTCCAGACTTCAAAAGACCAGGATATTGGAAGCTAATGCCCTGAGGGGACCCATTTTCAATGCTGATGTCCATGTTAAAAACTACTTCCTTGCAACATGCCTCCCATGTTACCCCATACTTGTCCTTGGTTTTTCAGGCCTAAATCCGGGCTGAGGGGGTGGGGGGAGAATGCAGTGGGACCAGCAAAGATGCCCCCCATTGTCCTGGTCCTGTACTGTCTTATGAAGCATCTGAACCTCTCTGTATTGCTACAGCAATTCCCTGTGACTGGTTAGCACCTTTATTTTGAGAACTGACTCATGCCTTTACTGTGATACAGTTTCTGCTGAAGCAACCCAGGTGGCATGGAAAATATGTGTAATATTCTGCTGTAACACTGATTTCAAAGTTGAAATTATTTATCTGAAGAGATGTAGAGGTTGAAATACAGCTGTAATGGACATATGCTTTATACAGATTGAGTTTAGCGATCTTTTCATTATACCTAGTAAAGATTTCTTTGTAATTAAAAAAAATTCATACTTTTTACCAGTAGAAGTTCATACAGTCTAGAGAGCAAATGAAGCCAGCTGTTTCTAGAACTGCCACTGTGTTATAGTGATTTATTTCTAAAAATGCCAGATTATGTCAAACATTTCTCTATATGAGCATATTTTGATATGCATGGGGAATACCATCCTCACATGGAAATAAGAAGGCCTTTCTTATAAGCAGAAATCAGTTTTGAAATTATTTTCTATCACTGCCAGTGTAGAAATTCTTTTCCACTCTCCACTGTTTCCGTTTGCCTGCCTATGTCGCTTCCTACAAAATGTATTCTATATAGCACTACATATATTCATGATTTCCACTTTCTTAGCTTGCCATAATCACTTATAGAAGTGATATATACTGGAGCTAATGGGAATTGCACAGTTAATTTGCAGAACAACCAGCCATTGTACATTCATGGTAAATGTGCATATAATCTGTTCAGGAAGAGGGCACTGTACACACCATTCAGCCATTGTACATATTCTCTTCTGGGCTGTGGGGACGAGGTATATCTCAACTGCATTTTGTACATTCTCTGGCATATTTCCCCAAATTCTCCAGCGTTCTTGGTAACATGCTTATTGCATGAGCACATTATAAAACTATGATCAGATTATGTTAAAGTGTGCACACTTTCAGTGTTTGTCTGAAGCTATAGATATTGTACAGAAAATGTGTAAAACGGTGCTGATTTATGCCCATTCCTCAAATAGTGTTAGAGACCAGGCATATTGACCAGAGGTAGACAATGTGCAAAATGCAGGTGAGAGATGCCCATTCTCCATGGCCTATTGGAGATTTGCACAATGGTTGGAGAATGTGCACAATTCCCATTTCATAAATAGATTATATGCACATTTTAAGAAGGAAAAAACTAGCTGGAGGTGGAGTAGGTGAGCAAACTCCTGATTAAATGTAGTAGTCCTCTTTTGGATACATAACTGGTTAAAAGACAGAAAGCAGAGAGAAGAAATATATGATCAGTTCTTGTAATGGAGGGAGGTAAAGAGCAGAAACTCCCTAGAACCCGCAATGGAATCAGAGCTTGTTGATAAATGATCTGAGGTTAGAGGTGAGCAGACAGGCTACGGGATTATTTGAAGTGATTAGAACAGACAAAGAATTAGCAAAAACAAACCAACAAACTCTAAAGTCTCTTTCTGAACGGGCATAATGAACATTAAAATTGAAAATGTAGTTTAGTATAAGCAATTGTAAAATGTTACATATAAAGATGAACATTGCGGAATTGCTCCTAATTACGTATACATTGATGGAACACTTTACAACATTTTAATCTGTGTAACATTCTCAAAGAGCTCTGACTATTGGGCAGTATAAAAATGTAATAAATAAAATTACATTGCAGTGAGAGACCAAAAAATAGATCTTGAGGTTATGGTACAGACCTTGATGAAATTGTATGCAGCCTACAGCCAGTGTGAAAAAAATCCATGCTTCGTATCATTAAGGAAAGGAATTGAAAATAAAATTGATCATATCATAGTGTCCATATACTATCACTCCTGGCATTCAGTATGCAATTCTGGTTACCACATCTTTAAAAGGGTAGAGTTGAAAAAAGGAGAAGTGTACAACCAAAATAATCAAGTGACTATGAGAAATCAGCTCAGAAAAAAGGGGGCAAAAAATTGCATAAATTGTTATAGGTTGTATACAATTAGTCTTGGTGTGGAAAAAGCAAAGTGGCAGTTATTTCTCTCTCTCCCTTATAATGCTAGAATCCAGGGCCTTTGATAGAAGCTGAGTGGTAGAATAGGTGGCATGGGAGAGATAAAAAGAAGTACATTTTCACACAGTATATAACTTTGATACTTGCTACCAAGAGATGTAGCAATGGCCACCAATTTGGATGTCTTTAAAAGGGGGTTAGATCCACCAAGGATAATCCTATCAAGGGACTGTAGTCCTGCTGGATGTATATTACTTCTAGTATCAGGGCACTAAGCTTCTTAATTCTAGCTTTTGGGAACCATGAGCAGGATGGTGCTAAATTCTCTCATGCCCTGCGGGCTTCCCAGGGGCATCTGATCGGCCATTGTGGGAACAGGATATGGACTAGAGAGAGACTTGCCGTAATTCTTTTGTTCTTACAGTCAATGGTACTTTAGCATGTGTGATTCTTAGAAGATTTATCTTTCTAGGGATTTACTTATGAAGATAGGAGGGTGCTTAGTTAATCACATGGGGAGTGTTAAACAAGGTATCATCTATTCTATCAACCAAACAATTAGGAACAGAAAGGAACTGCTTGATAATAGCATTCTGTTTCTGAAAGGTGAACTAACAGTTTACCTCCATATTGCTTTTGGAAAGATCCTTCATTACCATGATTCCTCCTTTCTATATGGTCCTATACTTTCATATCTAGTGTTTCCAAGAAAGACCTGAAGTTGGATATTACAAAACAAAATGGTGATTCTCCTATAATTATGAGTGACCCAAGAAAGGTACATTTACTTCTTTAACCCATCCAGTTCTTGGCTTCAGGAAAAAAAGGTTCAGACAAGAGCACCATTATTAATCAAGAAACCAAAAAGTGTTAGTTCCCAGCTGCTGCAATTGAAAACAAGTTTTACAGCTCATTAACTGTGAGATTATGAGGCACAATTCATTAAAATTCTGTTCTGCTGACTGCATTTGTAAACACCTTCTGAGACGTTTATCACCCTTTCCATAGGACAGAGCTTTCTTTCACTGGATACAGTTCTCTTCTGCTCCATACTGATAGAAGGAACCAGAGGGAAAGTTAGGGGAAAAGAACCTTATCTTTTCACTGCAACAGGAATATAAAGAATTGTATTGGCTGTGAAGCATTACAGATATAAATTAGGTTCTGCTATGCAGGTTCCTTCAAACTAGTGTATTTATTAAACCGCATGTTGCATTAATTTGGTAGACTCGGACGTTGTCTTAGCAGGAGATATATGCATTTCATGATGAACAAATGAAGCAGAATTTACAGAATAAACGTTTGACTTCATTTGGAAATTCAAAAGGTGCTGCATTGAAGGGATATTCTCAAAACCTGCATTGGGGTCATCCAGGACATCCTGCATTGGGGTCACCCAGATTTTATTTGTTTTATTTGTTTTTCGGCGCCAGGCGAAGACCTTTTTATTTAAGCAGTATTTTAAATGTTAATATTATTGAATTTTATCTGGCCAGGGCGGCTTGTTTTATATTGTATGTTTTATATCATATATTTGTATTTTATTTTAATGTATATATTTTAAAATGTTATTTTAATTTATTGTTGTAAGCTGCCCCGAGGCTTCGGCGAATGGGGCGGCATAAAAATGTTTTAATAAATAATAAATAATAATAAATTTTCACAGTTCAGCCTCATGCTGAAGGATGCAATCAGTATGGCTGGGACCAATATGGCTCAGCCTTTCCTAAGCAACTGATACTCTTCTTTCTAGTGGAGCACCAACCTGCCTCTGTCCATGTGATTGGAGCCAATAATATATATGTGTTCCTGCAATTTGGGATTACAGAATATGAAACGGTACCCACAGTACTCAACTGCATTTCTGAAGGATCTCCGAGATCCTGTATTTAAGTCCAGGATGGTAGAGTAGTTAGAATGTGAGAAGCAGAAGAAGGTGACCATCCCTAGAACTGATGTTGGACACCTTCATCCTCATGGTTATGAAACAGGATGACATTTAGACTCGGATGTCTCAGATGTCTTGTCTGGATTTGGTAGAAAGAGGTTCCTATTCCTTTACTCAAGAGGTGCTTCGAATTCATGTGATCAGCACAGAACAAGCAAAGGTAGAAAAACAGTTGGAAACAGTTCGCTTCTACCTACCATGCATGCTTCACACATACCAGGTAAAAAGTTAATCACTGGTAGCCTATGGCTAGAAGGAAACACAGTATTACCAGATTTATTTATTTATTTATTTATCGATTTATATCCTGCCCTTTTCCTCAAAGGGCTCAAGGCAGCTTACATCATTCTCCTCCGCCATCTTATCCCCACAACAACAACCCTGTGAGGTAGGTTGGGCTGAGAGTCTGCGACTGGCCCAAAGTCACCCAGTTGGCTCCATGGCTGAGCGGGGACTAGAACCCAGGTGGTCTGAGTCCCAGTCCCAGTCTCTTAACCACTACACCACAGATTTTACCAGATTCTTCATTGGCTGTGGAAAATAATGATGCCAGCTGTCCCACATGGCCAAAGGTTACACACAACTGCCTCTTGCAGCATCCAAAATGGTTATTTAGCATGTTTCTAACTGCTATGTGGTTTGATTTTGTATCTATGTACAGAAGACACAAATGGAGTGTTTGTCTTTACCAAATTCTTTCCCTTTCTCTTTTCTTGATTGCGGAATAGCTCATGGAAAGGAATTGCTTTGAGACTCTCATTATAGCTGTATTTTCATACGTATCTCTCTTCTTTTGTTATAGCCTCTTCTGATGCATTTATTTGGAAAAGTGCAATCAGCACGCCACCATCAGAACTGGAGAACACTTGAACGAGATACCCATCACAACTGCCTCGTTGCCTTCCTTGGGGCCCAGTCTGCACAGCTGGTAGAAGGAGCGGGCTGGGTAGAGAAAGGCTAGGGATTGACCTGAGCCTTGGCAGGTGCACCACAGTGTTGAATCCTGCCATGAGCCATCCTCCTACATGCATGACCAATGTGATAGTACATGAGCCCTCTATATTATTGCCAAACATTTTCCTCCTCATATTGTCACTGTCGCTTGTTACGGTATTCGTTCTCCTTCCTCTTTTCTTTGCCAGAGCAAGTTTTGTGTGTGGAAGTTCTCAGGGTTCCACAGCTTTCAAGCCACAGTTTAGGTTCTGCAGAGTCATGTTTAGGTTCTGCAGAGTCATGAAAGAGAGTAGTCATCAGTGAAATAAATCAATGGAATGAAAAGGCAGCCAAAGGATATCTCCCCTTGGAAGTTGGCTGTGTTGTTTACTGAAATTAGCTACCACATTGCTTTGATGGATTTTCTATTTTTGGACAGCACATTTTGGTTGTGCACCCATTAATATAAACAGGGCAGAGAATGAATTTCATTTGTTAACAGGTCCTCTTAATTTGGTGCATTTGTTTAGTTGCTTACAAGCAACTACAATTTTAAAATTACTACCCTGATAGAAAAGGTTCTACTCAAGGTGTAACTTCCTTGTTGGGGTCTTGATGAAAGTCTTTGATTCAGTGTGTCAGGGACAGGGCTTAGTGTGCAAATGCATGTAATACCTTATAGTTATCATCATGCCTATAAAGGGAAAAGAGAAATCATAAAGAAAAGTGCAACACATCCAGTATAAGCTATTGGCTTTATCCACATTGTTATCCACATATTATTTCAATTGCATCAGGCATTTAGCCATTTGTGACAATCATATTTCTTTAATTCAGGAGACAGAGATTGCTTGAAAGGAAGAAGTTCCTTGTTCTTTAAAAGTGAAAGCTGACACTAGAAAAGATAGTGCCAGTATAAGCATCTTACTTTTAAAGTCAACTGCACATTTAACACTTATCAACGAAAGTTAATTACTAGATAATGATGGTCTTGGAAGACCCAATGGTGACAAGAGACTCCATAAAATAATTCCCAATGTAAAATTAAAGAGAAACAAATTCCTACAAAATACAAACACTGAACCAAAGCTAATGCCAGAAAAAGCAAGACATTCCTAATATGTAAAAGAGTTTAGCTTGGTGAGAAGGTCCAAGTTTGAAAATGGGCAGCATGGATTGCCACATAGCTGATAGGTTGACCATAATGGATTTTGGACCCATTGCAAAGGACTCTAAACTAACCAGTGTTCAATGTTTTAATAATAAATAAATAAATAAATAAATAAATAAATAAATAAATAAATGAATGTACTTCATATGTCAGTAACCTTATTCATCCATCATGTTTGTGTTCCTCACTTTATTTCAAGGATCCATGGAGTTGTTAAAGAGATTATCTCTTTGGTTTATGTTGACAATTCTTCTGAAGTTGATAAGCCAAGTAGCGCTCTCTTGCCCAAGGTGGGCTTTGTGGAGAGCTGAAACCTGATCGCTGCTCCTAGTTTGATATGTCCACTATGGTTAGGATGCAACTCAGCAGAATTTGTACCTTTAGCATTTGCAGACTTCTTCTCATGCTTGGCCTGGTCTTAGACAGCAAGTCATGCTGAGATGGTCTATGAATGCTCATGGCAGGTCTTCCATGGATGAAGCAGTAGAAAGGATGCCACATGTGACATGGAAGAGGGACGTGGCTTGCACAGTGTACGGGGACTGATTCCTACTGAGTGCTGCACGAACTCTGTATAGGGTCATCAGGAACTCAGGCTCAGGGCTGAGACAAAGTGAACCAGAGTGTGGTGAGCTGAGCCCAGGGAATGTGATGGGTTCCCATGCCCAGAACAGATTCTTCACCTATCCCTAACTTCCACCATGCCAGAATGGCTCTCCCTGTACTTTTATGGAGTCATTTTTGTGAAAAGCAAAATAATAATTACTTCTCTGAACAGTAGTTACACTCCTAAGAGAAACATGCTGAAACTTTAGTCATCTTTAATCACTTTCTGTCCCCAAAATACAACACTCTAATCTAGGGAGGGATGAATCTGTCAATTTTGCTTTCTCCCACATTTGGCAATTTGGAGCCAGGCCAGCTTGTTTGGAAGAGCACCAGAGATGGAAGGAGACCTTGAAACTCCCTCCCTCCATCATTCTGTAGATAAGGCAGATTTTTCAGTGAGAAGGAGATGGCTTACCTTACCCTACTGAAGTGGCTTCACTCTCCATCTGTGAAGAGTAAGAAGGAGAGAAGCACCTTGCAAAATCCATGGCAAGAACTGCATCTTCTTTTCTTGGCTGGGGAGAGAAACTGAAGCACTGCTCTCCTAGGCAGTGGTGTAGGACCATGGAACATCCCCTGGCCTAGTCAGGGAACCAGTGTGGCCACAGATGAGAGGAGTGTAAACTTTCTTTCGCTTATTGCAGTTTGCTTCCATCTTTCACCATTGTGTTCAATAAACCGGAAATCACCTTCGACACAGGTGGTTTTATTTTCTTCCTAAGTATCTCCTATTTGAAGTAAGATGTTTTGGCTTAACTAGGCTCCAGAGTTAAAACAGTCAGGCATCTGGTCGACCAGGAATCTTGGACTCATTATTGTCCAGCCGTTTGGTCTTCTAGAAATTATGGATGTGCCCTCTGATAATATATATTTGTATAAAATTTGCCTACCCTTTCCCTGGAAAATTTCCTGAAAATGTCCATGTCTCCATCCCATCCCATCCCATCCCATCCCATCCCATCAGCTTTGGAACATGTTTCCCAGAAAGGTGTGCCTGGCACCAATGCTCTATTCATTTTGGTGTCAAGCCAAAACCTTATTTTCCCAATATTGTAAGATTTGATTGAGATTTTAATATTGTGTATTAGATTTATGTCTTACTGTATGCTGCCCTTTGTTTGCTTGTATCTCCATCCTGAGACCTCTCTAAAGGATAGGCTAAAAATGCTTTAAATGAAATAAATAAACCCCTTCTCTCCTTTTTACAACAACCTATTCATGGGTCATCTGATGAAAGAAAAACAAAACTTCTGCTCTTTTTCTCTCCTCCTGCCAGCATTGAAATTTTGCAGAAAGTTTAGTTACATAGCAATCTTTTAGCAACCTGTACTGTGACCTGCAATGGAATGGAGATGGACAATAGCCAGCCAGTACAAAGTAACTGGCCATTATAGTCATCTTTGAAAATAATCCATTCAAATAGTGCACACAAAAGTGCCCAAGAAGCCAATGACAGAGAAGAAAGCAAGGAAGGCCATAGCACTAAGTCGCTTTGTATTCCATGTCTCAAGTTAGATATCACAAAATGGATGTGATTTGGAAGATGCAGGATTAGCAGGAAGCTGCTGTTGAGTCCGCTGATCTCCCTAAGTACCAGCATCTCAGGTTCATAACGCAGATAAAAGAATGCACTTTCTTTGTTTCTCTAATAGGATGTAATGTCTGTCACATGGAAGGAGGTGGAAGCTTACAATGGCAGAGACTTCTGATCTTGTAATTTCCTGAAGAAATGGAACACACTGAAAGAGCACACTTAAAAAAAAAGTGGGTGGGGGGAATTGAGCCTGTGAGATGAATGTCAAAAGAAATTTGCCTATTATGATAATTAGGGGGAAGGTGTTTAAAATAACACCCTTTTAAGCAGCACATGAAAGTGACACTTAAAGGCTTGAAAAGAATAAATGATTCACTAGGAACTGAGATCTATATTTGCATTGAATTTGGAGTCGCTTAATAAAATCACATTTTCTATTTCATGAAAAATGGCTATAAAGAATTTTGTTTCACGTACTTTGAAATCTTTCATTAAAGCAAATATATTCCAGATTTCTGAATGCAACATTTTATAATATTCTATGATAAATTCCAAGAAAGATGCTGCTAGATTGTAAAAGTTCTTGAGAACCACCAACTGCAGCACTCTTTAACTTTTTTAGACACGCCTTAACTATTTCACTTCATACAGACATTCTCCACCTCCTTTTTCTTTCTCTATCTGGCTTCCCTACTCTTTCCCACCAGTTAATGGGTCTAGTCTGCATCCATCCTATTAGAATACATGGGAATAATCTTCAACCTGGGCCCTCTCAATGTCTTGGACTAGAATTCCCTTTCTCCCTTGCCAGGAAAAGTCTGGGCAGAGTGAAACCAAGCTAGCCCAGTCCTCTCTACTCCTCTTTCTATTAGGAAGAAAACAAAATGGGCAGAAGGCCTCAGCGGCAGTGGCTTTGCTTTACACAGGGCTTTCCTGATGAGTTGAGGAGCCAACATCATACAACCTGTGGAGAATTCTCTCTCTCTCTCTCTCTCTCTCTCTCTCTCTCTCTCTCTCTCTCTGTGTGTGTGTCTCACACACACACACACACACACACGAGAGAGAGAGAGAGAGAGAGAGAGAGAGAGAGAGAGAGAGAGAGAGAGAGATCCAGTCCCACCACTCCTAAGTGGTTCTGCATCCTGTTGTAGAGTTTGGAGAGGAAGAAATTCCAACAAGAGGTATGAGAAATGAAACATACAGCACTGGTTTTCTTTTTGTAAATGGTGTGTTTTCTCCCCAGAAAAAGAAACATCCTGAGATTCTGACCCTTGCAAGGAAGTCAGACATGGTACCTGAAAGCCAAGGGCATTGCCAGGGCATTGAATAAGGATGGGGTCTGGCTCCCAGTCGCCTGTCTGCTATGAAGTTTGGTAGGGGACTTGGCACCAGTCACTGACTCTCAGGCTAACCTACCGAACAGAATTGTTGTGAGGATAGGGAGAGAAGGAGGAAACTAATGCATGCCACTCTGGGCTCCTTGGGGGGAAAAAGAAGCTATAGACGTAATAAACACAGTGTCTCATGACTTGTGAAGGCAGAAATTCTCCTCTGCATATGTTTGAAGGTATTTTCGTATGTCAGAGAGCTGGGGGCCCTGGCCCAGAAAAGGATTGGCACGAGGCTGCTCTCAATCTGAACAACATGACTTCGTTACCTCCATGTGCACTGTCATATTGGCGCTTGAACAGCCTAAGTTTCCATCCTGTCCCTGCTCTCACTTAGGTAGAAGGAAACATGTCACTCCATGGGGTCATATATTTATTTCCCCTGTTCCTCAAGACTTGTATGCACAACTCCTGTAGACAGGAGGAAACACCACACCAGAAGATCAGTAAGACCAAGCAATTGAAGTCTTGATGGACAAGTGAAGTTACAAACCTGATTTTCTGCAATCTTTATGCTACAGCTTCTTCCTTTATTCATGGCAGTTGTTCTTGCATGTTTCAAGCACTTTTTGTGCTATCACAGCTAGCTTGTCACCTATAATACATTCCCTCTGGAAGTCTGCTTATGAAAATCATGGGAGGTGCTCATTTCTCAGCTTCTCAGTTTCCAGACTGCTTCTTCAATCCACACCATATTTTGTGATCAGTCACTGCTCCACCCCCATTCCTTGAAAAAATAGCACACTTTTGTGTGACTGTCTCTGTCCCCCTTTGTTTTCAAAGCTATTTTCATCCTTAAATGTTGCACATAAGGCAATTGTATTGATTAGCTCATTAACAGTGGGAGGCTAAAGTGAAATGGAATGTGACAATACTTTTGCTCTGGACACAGACCTTATAGTCCAATTCTCACTCTCATGTTTACATAATGAAACAAGTGGAGGGTATCAGGGTTAAACCAAATGTAGCATTACATGCGTCTTTGCACTTAACACGGATGTTTTTAAAAATGCAAGTAACTGCTGGAGAAAGTTGATAATTATCAGGATTTCAGGTAATAGGGAGGGGAATTTAATTCTTTCCTCTCATGCTGTGATCCTTATGGAAATTGTTCTCCAACTGCAGAGGAAACTTACATATATATTTACATTGTGTGAAATCCCCACTTGGCTTTAATGGAGACTTCCCTTCCAATTCCATATAGAGATCCTTATAAGCATACAGTCTAGGCTTTGTTCTGTCCTTAAAAAACAAAACAAAACAAAACAAAACAAAACAAAACAAAATGAAATGAAACACAACAAAAGTGTCATTAGCAGAGAATGGCTGGTTGTGAGAACTTTCTCTTCAGTCCATAGTTTCCCTTCTGCATTAGGCATTGAAAACATCATTATATGATAAAAACCTTTCTGCATTTTCATAATTTTATATGATGGTTGCCATTGATTTATGACATGGCTTTCCTAAATGGTTTCGCCTGCCCCATTTTCCTGAAACTCTTCTGTTCTTTCTTGTCACTTACTGCATTTTTTATGTTTTGTGGATTCAAAGGAGCTAAGCATGCCTACCCATGAAGCCAAATTGATTTTTTTCTTAAAATAATAATTGTTTAAATAATAATAGAAAAGCAAAAAACCACCTCCCCAATTCTAAGTAATGTGACATGTACATATTTTATTGATAAAGGAGCAACACTGAATAAAGCTTTGGGCATCTTTCATACTGTGGCTACATAAGTAGAAACTGTTGCTGTCATTTCCATAAATAGTATCAACAATATTTTCATTAATTTAATCAGGTACATATATGAACTCATTTGGCTGATTCTAAAAATCATGTTGTAAGTAATGCTTCTTTTATCATCCTAAATCAATCCAAGTAATACAGAAACAAGTTTATTGTTCTACCTTTTTTGTCTCAGCAGGAATACAATGGAAAGTATTAAATAACCACCTACAGAGTGCAGTTCTTTTTTGTACCACATTTTCTTTTTGATCTAAATGCTTGTCTTTTAACAGATGCTGCTGCTCACTTAAAGACCAGTTTCTTCCTGTTGTAAAGCATCTGACAACCAACAACCACCACACAAAACTACCCATATACTCACTTGGCATCTGTGCCATCAGGCAAGATTAACTTGACTATAAAAAATTAAATGGCAGATTTCTTGCTTATGAAAAATATGCCAGCCACCATTTTGAATTATTGGGACATCTTTTCTCATTAAAGATGCAGAAGGACAAACACAAGAGTCAGACTGTACATCAACGATGACAGTATTTATTATTTAAGAAGTGCTTCTGGGAATGATGCACAATACAAAAGCCTGTTCTCCATTTTCTATTACTGATCTGCCTCTGTTTTTGAAATGGTTCTTTGAAGATCTGAATGATTTTAAGCATAATAATATCAACCTTATGCAAGTTTTCCCAGAATGCAGCCCTGTTATGTTTAAGGGGACCTAGTCCCAAGTAAATATGCATATAGCTGTAATCCTACATTTTCCTTGGAGTGTTCTTATATAACATTTCAATGTTATATAAGTTAACTTCTGTTTGTGCAGTAGGACTTCCCTTCCTTTTCCTCTGTATGCTCTCCACAGTTCCAGTTCTGGCCTTACAGCAAGCATCGGTAGAATCCCTCCTACCAATGGTGATGTGCAGTATTGGTTTTCACTCAACTTCCCTTCCATGTCCATTAATATTTGGATTGGTTCCATGGAAATAATCAACTCATTTTCCATGATATCCGTTTCCTATCAGCTTCACTCAAGTCATCCACTGATTCTCAGTAAGCACATAGCCCCTATTGCAACTTGCATGGAAGGAAGATGAGCAATAGCCAGCCAGTACAAAGTACTCAACATCCATTCCAAAAGTTGAATGAAGGCTTGGTCTCAGTAAAGCTGGTTCTTGCCTATCTAAATAATATGGCCAAGCTGAACCTTAATCTGTCCCCCCCCCCCTTTTATTTTTCAACAGAAGAAAGAATGTATTGGTTTTTTGTTTTTGTGTTTGTTTTTTAGCATCTGTTTAGCTCTGTGAAGTAGTGATAGGAAGGTTTTGTCAGCTGTACCTTAGAACTGGTCATCCAGTCCTGCTGGTAGACTAGCCAAGCTGGTAGAAGATCCATCCTTAGGATCTCTTGACTTTTTATTTTTACTAAGTACCAACCCTGAGTGGCTCGTTTCAAGATCAGGAAGCAGCATTCTGGGAAAGGATTTTAAAACTCCTCCTTTCCCTGGATGTAATTGTCCCCCACCAAAGCTAGTTTTCAGGGGGAACAAAGGTAGTGCATTCTTCCATGTAATCAGTGGAGCAAAACCATGCATCAATTAGGCTGCATTATTCTACCAACATTGTCTGCTCAGCTCCTAAATAGACCGTTTTCATCACTACGCAGTATATTTCGTTGATGTTGTGTGTGTGCCCTTTAGTTTTGTGCTATAGAAAGCTGTTAAGAAAAAAATAGAGACTATAATGAAATGTGAAATGTTCAAAGCTCATTATCACTTCATCAGAGAGAACATCCCCGGGAAATTAATTAATCAATCCATTCTCATGTTTTCACATGGGAAAGGACAGTTGTTATTCTCCACATCCTTGTATTGGCAGCAAGGGATTCTGAACAATTGAATGTTATTCATACTTATCTATTGTATTATTTAAATTCTGCTTAATTAACCCAGCAATTGGCTTTCAGAATTCTGTGCCTTCCTCTGTAACTTTTGGTTCAACTAAGAGCTTGCCTTGACGTCATTATAACAATTGTTTCCCTTCCCTCCTGGTAGCAGCCAATAATTTAGAACAATGGAATGGCAAAATGCAATCAAAATAATATCAGGACAATGGTGACTGAACTGTGAATTTTGAAGGAGGAGGGCAGCCTTATAAGATGATACACATCACCTTTTAAGATAAAATTAACCCAAAATAAAGGACTAACTGAAATGGGAGGAGAGAAGGTTCTGATTTCTTGTTTTGCAGGAAACACATGTATACCTTCATATCATATCTATGGGGCCCAAAAGACTTTACTTTAAATCCATATGGCTCCCTGCTTACATTTTTACTGTAGAATATACACTTGGAGTGAGATCCAAATCGGGACCTTGGTGTGCAGAGTGTTGGTAGGGCTTGTAAAACTCAGATCAACTACTCAGCAGGTGCACCACCATTTTAATAAAAAAATATTTTTAAAAATAGCTGCTAGATACATAATTAAAATAATGTCTGCTTTAGTTCACAATATGGACTTCACAATACAATACACAAAGGCCTACAGTACATTACACTCCATTTGAAGGCAAGGACTATGCAATTGCCTTGGACCTGATTCAGATCCAGATAGAAACATAGGAGCAACATAGTGATTTTAAAATAAAGCAGGGAATAAATTAAGAAGTTTAATGTTTAAGTTTTTAAATAGTGCATATTTAAAAGAAAGAGTCTAACCTGAAATTTGGCAGCCTTCATTCCTCCAAAGGTGCTGTGATTCCTGTAAATGTCACCCAATTGATTCCCCAAAATGTGGGCCTGTGAAGCAGGAGCAAATGAGGCAACGCATGCCAGCAAAGCAACAAATCTAAATTTCTATCGAAACTGGATGCTACTTTACTTTACAGTTCTCTGCAGTCCCCTTATAGGTGCTGTCACGTTTTGGCCTCTTATGTCAAGGATCAAGGGTGGAGGTGGCAGTTTAATATACAGCTAAATGCAGGAAGGGAGTGAAATTGGAGTGGGGAGTACACAGAGAATCACCTGGCACTGGATTATTGGATGTACAAGTGAACATTTGGATAGGTGGGGGCACAAATTCAACTGCGGCATAATAGCAGTTGCCAAGTGAATTATGAACTGGTGAGGATGCCTTCCATCCATCCTTCCTTCCTTCCCACGTCAAAGAACTGAGCATGGCTCAGAGAGCACCAGGCAACATGTGTTGGCCGCTACTTGTTTTAAAAATGGTTCTCCTAATGCCACTGGGAAGACACTACATGATCATACATGGCATCTTCCCAAGGGTGTTAGCAGCCCCATTTTCAAAGCACATGGCAACCATGTGGCTGAGTGCACATGCTGCTGCGACACAAAGCCACCAGAAAGCCACCTCTTCAAGGCAAACCATTTTCAAAGCACCCCTCAATGCTCGTGGATAAAATGCACACACAATGCAGAAAATTGCTTTCTCTCTGTGTGTCATCCTTCAGCCCCCTAAGATGCAGCTTAAGCCCACCCTTTCCTGTCCTTTCTGGACAGTATGACATGCTGCAAAATGACATGTTTGGCCCCATGCACCCACCCACCATTTTTATTTTCTCATATCTATAATTTTCCCATGGAGCCTTCTTGGAAATAGTGATGGTACCTGAGGCCCACATGTTGCTCTGCAACACAAACGCCTCCCAGTTAATTTATTCTTAATTAAACAAAATCATGCAACAAAGAAACCATGAGGGACAGTGATCCTGAAGTGCATCCTAGGAGCATCTTACACTGGTGCTTATATCAGAGCTAGATTGGGCATCCTGGCACTGTTGCCTACCCTGAAGGGCTGAAGCTGTTCGGTCTCTCCAGTGGAGTCCTTTGCTATCACCTGTTTTCTGGTCCATTTGACTGCAGATAGCAGTGACTGGGGCTGGGATTTCTACATGCAAGGCATGGCCAGTGTCAAAAATAGGCCCACACCCCTGTAGGTGCCCAACGCAACGTTGCTCCTCCGTCTCCCTGTGGAAACCTGCTAGCCCACCTGCCTCTTGCACTGGCCCAGGCAATGGTGGCAATGAGGAAGAGAAAGAAGAGAGGCCACTGCCTACTGGCTCTTTTTCTGTCAAGGAAGCAGAAGGTAATGATGATGAACAACAGGAAGAGATGTAATGGCAGTGGTGGTGATGGCAGTGAAAGTTAGAAGAAGGGTGCATTTTCATAGTATAGAGCCTATGAACCATGCTACACGTTCTGTCCAGTGTGGCCCCTTCAACTGTCCCTGCTGATGGGGCTGGCACCAAGGGTCGCAAGGCTGAGCAACAACTGAAAGATCACAGCTCAGCTGTAGTCGTGGAGTCTTGGAACTGCAACTGGCTCTCACTCACTGGCTCTCCATATGTCAAGCAAGCACCAGGTGGTGATCATGAGAAAGAGGGTGAAGAACAAGAGCAGCTGGTGACGAGGGTAGTGGGAAGGCAGACTCATTGAGGGAGGCCACCCATGGAAAGTGTCACCTCCAGCAGCTTTCAGAAACATAGGCCTGGCACGTGAGGTATGTGCCATACCATGGAAAGATGCTTTTTTCAGATTTTGTTCAAGGAAGGTCCACCATCAGAGCATCCCTCTGAAACCTTGCAGAGCATGTCTCCTTCCTCAAATCTGAGGGACACAATAATCATTTCTGGTACCACTTGCATATTGTGTTCATCACTATCCCTTTCATCTTCAGAAACACACAGTAAATATGTCCTATTAATTAACCAAGTGGACTAAAGAGTTCTTATTTAACAGCAAAGCTCCAGAGATAAAATGTAATTTCATGCTTGCTCTGCTTGTTCTGCTTATTGCTTTAAGGCAACAGTGTCAATGAAAGTATTTAAAAGAGAAACAGACCTGGGGAATATTTTTTTTAAAAAAATCTTTAGATGTTTGCCTCTAAATAAACTGCTAGCACCATGAAAGGAAAGAAAAAAACACATTATTAAACAGGTTGTAATTAGAGTATTGATTATTTCTGCATGAGTGAAAAACAAAGAAGTATTAATTAGTGATTAATAAAATCTGGATCAGGCTGAACTGCTATTAAATCTTGGTACCCTGATTAATTCTGCTCAGTCTGTAGATTTCCAATTAAACATCTAAAGTTGGAACAAGAACTGTGGGCTGATGACTAAATATGGAGCTGAAAGGGAACCAGAACATTAAAGCAGAATGACAAAAATTAAAATAATTTCTCCCTGCTGAATATTAACTTTTAGGATCTAGAATCAATCTTTTGCTTCAGTATTGACCAAGGTACTCTTTTTCAAGGTTTGGTCAGAAGTTTCAGGATTAAGGTTAGGGCATAACGGAAATGACAAGGATGGTCTGAAGAACAAATCAGGCTGAAAATGTAGATGCCCAGTTCATAGAGCCTCTCCTCTCCATCCCACAAATAATGTTCCATATTCCTAGGTTTTCCACCTAGGAATGCTAATATTCTATGCTTTTCTCTTTAAACAGTTTTAACAGACTGTCAGTAGTAATCATTGTTTGTGTATGGGTACACAAAGGGAAGAGGAGAAGATGGACTAACCGCTTCCTTCCACCAGGCTGGCTGGTGGTGAATGTCTGTCTTGAGAGCAGGTCTCTCCCTCCTCCTTCTCTTAGATGAAACTTTAGAAGTACAACCCTTTGATTAAAACTTAAGAGGTTACGAATAGAATAAAAGAAAGCAGCATTCTCCTTGAGATGTAGAAGCACTTGCCTATGTGAAGAGCTGAATCCAAACTGAAACTTGCTTTCCTTTCTCCTTTTGAGAAGAGGGTCTGACTCCACCATCAAGGCAGCTCTTGCTCATTAAAGGCTAGATGGTGGGAATGCTGGACATTTGTAATTGGTCTGCTAGCTTCATCTGCCATCTCCTGACTAGATCAAGGAACTCCCTCCTCTTCCAAGGTGGGCTGGTTCCCATGCTCTGCCTGAGAATTTTCACTAGGTAACCTCACGACTGCTCATCTTTGCCTGTCTGCCTCCTCCTCAGAATTGGCCAAATTTATTTGAGCAGACAGTAATGTGCAAGAGCTGGGGCCCATCTCTACAGTACGAACCTTAGGGCTAAGGGATGAAATTGATAGTTTAATAGTAGTGGCAGCAGAAACACACTTCATTTTTAATCTGCCCCAATAGTTTTTTCACATGCTGCAGATTGTCATTCAGGATATCATGACCAGTCTGACTTTGTTGGGAATCTACAGACTGAGCAGCATTTGGCCATGAAATGTGGACCATGAAAGGTTTTTCTTCATCTTTTGTCTAACCATGTACTTAACAACGTACAGCTGTGGTTGTCAGTACTGCTACAACAGAGGACACCAACTTTCAGCCCTTGGGGCCTAATCCATCCCACAAGGAAACCCAATTTGACCTGCAGAAGCTTGAGCACCCTCATGGGACTGTCCACTGACTGTCCAACTCCTCCTTCAACAAGTCCATGTGTTGAGGAGAGGAAACCAAATGCTCTCTCCAATCAGGGTTTTCCCTTCATCAGAGGGACAGCATCACTAAAGGGATTGGAGGTAACAGGAATAGGAGAAGGAGAAAACCAGGTGCTGCAATGGCAATGATATCAGGGGAAGGGGGAGAGTTTGGACTGGACTCTGCCTTTGACGTTAACTGGGCTGATGATTACAAAAACTGAAGATTGGTCTTGGGCATGGGGTCAGATGGAGCCAAAGCCTGGGGTTTGGAGGGACTTTTTGCTCCTCAGAAACTCAAGAGTTTTGGGCTGATGTAGTATTTCTTCCCTGTCAGAGGAATATCAGGAAAACAGGCTGGCTTTTGATCCAGTAGATTCAAGGCTTCCCGTGGTCTGCCCAGCACACACCCTTTACTGCCGTCAAACAGCAACGATGGAGAAACAACGGGAGCAGAGCTTTCTGCTTCCTATGCAAGAATGTCCTGGGCAGCAGACCACCTTCTCCACTTGTGGACCTTCAATGGCTCATTAGCCACATGCGCTGGACTCGTCGCACAGTTCCCAAGAGCAATGAGTGGGGGAGCACCCATATGATTAGACTGTAACTCATCCCAGACTCTTGTCTTGACAATAAGACTTTGCTAAGATGAGTCTTGACAGTGCCATATATCTCCTCGTTCGTCCTTCATCGCTTCTACCTGTGACTAATACTTTAAGCACATCACTTTTGATACTCTGTACATAAATGGAACTCTATAAAAGTTAAATTCAGCTATCTTCTGTTAGATGCATGCTATAATGCTCATGACTGTCATGCTGCTTCACTCCTAGGCAAAGAGATGGACAATGAATTTAGTAATAAATAACAACAGACCTGCAGCAATTGCAAATAGTTCACATATTTCAAGACAACAAACAAGTAGTGTTATTTTGGAAATCTGACAGCAGCTTGTTGTATTCAAGTAAAAGATGGCTGTACTTTAAAGCTGGAAGGTACTTGTATTTATTTATTTACATAATTTATATCCTACACCTTAAACATAAAGCAATGTTCACAGGTAGACTAGCAAAAGAAGAAGAAATAATTAGAATTATTTATTATTATAATATTTTATTAGAATTAGAATCTTACTATTAACGGTAATAATATTAAACATACAAATGAAGATAATAACCTAAAACAAGAACAGTCTATTTAGATAAACAGTATAATCAAAGCTGCTTTAAGTAAGAAGTGCAAACATTAGATTCTCCTACAATCCTGGGAAATGTTTTTGCCTGGTGCCCAAATGATGATAATGAGGGAGCCAGGTAGGACTGCCAGGAGAGGGTATTTGGCATTTGAGAGGGCAAGGAGCCACCTCTAAAAAGTCTCTCTGTGTATGTTCTACTTTCTCTCTAGCAGCAGAAACAGTGCCGAATACTTCAGCCCAGCACTAAGCATGGCCAAATTGCACCTTCAGCTGCTTAGCAAAGATATTACAACTGACCCTTAAATCTAATGATATCTTCATTTTTAGGCTAATATGCAGGTTTTTCAGATCTTCCCAGCAGACAAGACATCTACCAGAAAGAAAGTCCAGCTTGGAGGAAAAGTCCAGCTTGGAAAATTGCACTTTGATACCTGCTAGAGCTGAATTTGAATGTCTTCAGACCAGGATGTGCAGATGTTAACTCTGATCCATCTGGGTTTTGTGGGTCATCAAGCATCTTCCATTCCATGAACCACTCATTGACAGAATCAGGTTTCTTGTACAAGAATTTTGTTCTTGTTTGCAAATGAGGAATTGTGCTAATGCAGGCTTGCACCTATATGTATTAGGACAAATGTGGATTTGTGTTAGTACATAATAGAGGAAATCCCTGAAAAAGTTAAAAAGCATGGTCTTCATGCCTGCAGAATACAGACTTGGAAACAGTTGTGCTAGTCTGCTAGAAAATCTCCTGACTGGATTCATAGACATGCAAGATCATTTGAATGTGTTGAATGTCTGACATTCCTACATTAGACTCTTCTTTCTCTATTGCATCTGGGGACTCTGAAAATGTAGACATAATGATTTCATCATAAAGTCAGCTTTTTTGTCCCTAATCTCCTGCTTTTTAAATGGTTGATTTGGCGATCCTGAAACCTTGCATATTTTTGTGAGCACACATGCTATTGGGTCGTCCTAACAAAGATGTATACTAGTACGGGTTTTGGAATTTATCTTATAGCCAACAAGGCTACATTTGGTTTTTGCATTTTGATGACACTAAAGCTGAAAACTAAGATCATGGCATCTGGTCCTTTCACTTCCTGGAAAATAGATGGGGAAGAAATGGAGGTAGTGACTCTAATGATTTTATTTTACTGGGCTCCAAGATCACTGCAGACAGGGACTGCAGCCAAGAAATTAAAAGATGCTTGCTCCTGGGGAGGAAAGCTATGGCAAATCTAGACAGCATACCAAAAAGACAGAGACATCACCCTGCCTTTAAAAGTGCATATAGTCAAGGCTATGGTTTTCCCAGTTGCAATGTATGGCTGTGAAAGTTGGACCATAAGGAAGGCTTAGCGCTGAAGAATTGAGGCCTTTGAATTGTGGTGCTGGAGGAGACTCCTGTGAGTCCCTTGGACTCCAAGGCGATCAAACCAGTCAGTCCTAGAGGAGATCAACCCTGACTGCTCTTTAGAAGGCCAGATCCTGAAGATGAAACTTAAATACTTTGGCCACCTAATGAGAAGGAAGGATTCACTGGAGAAGAGCCTAATGCTGGGAACAATTGAAGGCAAAAGGAGAAGGGGATGGCAGAGGATGTGGTGGCTAGATGGAGTCAATGGAGCAGTTGGTGTGAGCTTAAGTGGACTCTGGGGGATGGTGGAGGACAGGAAGGCCTGGAGGAATGTTGTCCATGGGGTTGCGATGGGTCGGACACGACTTCGCAACTAACAACAACAACAACAAAAGCTGCAATAGGCCCTGAAAAGATCCATGGGACAGCTTTTCAAGGATGCAATCATAGTGAAAAAATATTGCTCTGACAACATGCCAAAAAAGCTACTGGGACGAAACAGAAACAGGTTGTTTTTCAGAGTTTTAGCTATTTGCTCATATCTGTTTTCCACCATTCTCATGTGACTCTATTGGCCACTTTTCCCCAGAGCATGGAATGAGTATGATCTTGTTCTGCTGTGGGTGAATTCTAGAACCATAAAGGGTATATCTAATCAGACCTCCCTGCTCAGGTATGTAATTGGAGGGATGACTGTAAAAGACTGGCACAAATACTTTGCCCACATGGTTCTTGAATTCACACTTAGTGGGATAAGGGGCTATAGCAACCGTCCCTAACCAGGCTCCTTCCAGGTGCATTGGATTCCAACTCCCAGAATTCCATTGCTAGTGGATGGTGGGTACTGAAGTGCAACACATATGAGGGGAACCAGGTTAGGGTAGGCTGTGTTATATTGTCATGGCTCCAAGAATATTAGAGATCTGTTTGAAAAGTTTCCATGGTTAGTATGAAGATGTAATGCTATCACCATTTTATAATCCTGGCTATGATGCTGCTCCTGATGCAATCAAAATGGTATTAAAATAAATAAGTAAAGAGCATTAGAGTACTGAGTCATATTCATTTTGCAGTACATTACACACACTTGACTAGATTCTTCTTGACAGTGCCATTGCCTGAACATTTATTTTGCATCTCTGCATTTTTTAATTTTAGACCTGTGCTATTTCATCCTGTCCCTTTTGTGCTACTTCCTTTGCTTTTGAGCCCACTCTGACATTTAAATCATTTTTAATACTAAGCAAGACTTCTATACCCACAAGAGTATCCCAATAAAGGAATAGTTCTGCTTTAAAACAGTTATCTTTCTATTGGCAGAATACCCGCTTAAGTGGAGCAAATAGTATCACCTACATTATTCATAACACACACTCTGAGCTGTTTCCTTTTCACCTATTGATTGGTGTGAATCAATCATGTTTTGCAGGCTTGCTCTATGTTATTGATTCTGATTCCAGCTCCTGTCTCATTTGCCATACTTTTGGAGTATACATTCTGGTACTGAGCTTTTTTTTTTTTTTTTTTTGGGGGGGGAGCAATTGTAGTTCATTTTTTGTCCCTTGTATAACTTATTCTATTCACAATGGGGTTTAATTCTGAGTAGGCATGTCTACAATTGCATTGTTAATTTATTTTATGTGTTGATCTTTCCCATGGTAGGCAGTAGCCATTGAAGGAGGGAAAAAACCCTATGAAAACCAGATAATCTAAAATAACTCCAAAGTTATTTGGGCATTCAATTATTGGATACTAAGCCCCCTTTCCATGCACAATATTTGCTATGCATCTCTTGAAGTCCATCCCTTCATGTGCCTGATGTGTCCTTATATTTTGAGGGCTATCAGCTCCAGTCAACATAGAAATCCTCCTTGTATTGAATCAAATCAGTGGCCCATCCAGCCTAGTGCTGTCAACACTGATAGGCAGCAGCTCCTCAGGGCATCAGGCAGGATGCTGGAGATTCATCCTGGTCTCCTCTGTATGCAGAGAATATGCTCAGCGACAATCCTTTCTTTCCCACAATCAGCCTTTACAAACTATTACAGTTTTTCATTCTTTCCATTTTTCTTTCGATTTCTTTCCATTTTTATCCATTCCATCCCATTTAAAATACAGTTCAGCATCCAACATCAATATTCATATTTAGCCAGTGGCAGAAGGGGTGGCACATAGCAGAGGCTTCTTATTGCACAACACTCCAGAGGAAATTCTTTCCAGTTCAGAGAAGCTAAAGCTATGCAAGTCTAGCTGCATTTTCATTCACAGCACTTTGTATCTGGCAATCCTGCCCTGACTTCTTTGCCTCTCACTGGTGGACATACCTGGAATGTAGGATGTTCAGGAGAGGAAAGGAACTCTCCCTCTGAGAGGAGGTGAGGGACCATCTAGACCCTGAAAACTGCAGTGTCCAAAGAGGCGGGGCAGAGCGACTCCTGTGCAAAGAAATGCCCACTTACAAAACTTCGTTCCCATGCAGGAAAGACTCCTCAAGAGGAGGACTTCTTCCAGAAATTTCTGACGTGCTGCAGGTGAGGCCTGGGTGAGGCTCTAGAAGCTGGAGCTTATAAGCTTCACTTCCAAGCCAGAAGCTTGCTGGAATAATATCTTATTTGTCATGGGTTCCTGGTTCTTAGATTTATTTCTACTGGACTGTTGGCCTGCGCTTCTGAATTTTGCCTGCTTTTTGACCTTAAAAGTAGGCTGGATGTGTAGGTTCCCTCAAGCCATCACAGCATGACATGTTGTTTCACTGAAGTTCCTCTTCTCACATGTTATTTTTGAAGAGGAAGAGTACTCCCAATTCATTTTGAAAGTTACTTCTTGTGAAATTCTGGGAGCAGCTCTTCAACATGCAAAGCATACTGAAACCTAAATGAAAGTTACTCTGGTGAGAGTTGTTAAGACATCGTGCAGAGAACTACTGCTCAAGGCCAAGCTAGAACTATGGGTGGCCATACTTAAACCAAGACTTGGTGTATTCTGCAACTTAGGCTCCTTGAAGTAAATGGACTAAGGTCAAAGCTGGGCTGAGATGCATTAGGCACATGGACATGCTCTTTTGCTCAAGTAGAAGGACTTCAAGCCATGCCTTTTTACAGGAAGGGTGATTAAGGCTGATGCCGATTGACCCTATTCACTTCTGTGCCTGAGCAGACATGGTAGCTTGCTATGCTTTGTGTTCATCTAAGACTTTGAAGTTCCTGGTTCAAGGCCCAGGGCATAAACATTGCTTCTAGGGTATAAAGGAGGTGTAGCCAGTGATGGCCTGAACACACAGGAACTCTGAAATACATGCGTTGGATATTAGTGGGAGAGGAGACAAGTGGAAAATCTACTTTTGGATATAAAAAGTAAATGGGTTAGGCAGTTACTAAAATCTTCAGAACTGTATAATGTTATCTCCATTTCTTTATATTACTGCAACTTGGGAACAAAATGAATCCTTTCTGTATCCAACTCTTTCTGCTTTTAATTGACTGCTTATGTGGGCTCGTATTCCCTGACCTGCAGCTATTAGAGCAGATGAAGGCAACATTAATCTTTTATTTAGACCTGGGTTCACTAGGCAGCCAGCTTAGAAGCCTCACTTAGCTCACTGCCCAAACACCATTTCTGCCCTGTGAATACAGTGATGCTAATATTTTTTCCCATTAAACAAGAAAGTGAACTTATGGAGAGTAAACAAAAGAAAACAAAACTCATCTTTTCAGCGAAGAATGCTTTAACAGGTTTTTTTTTCAGTCCAATGCTGCCATAATTCTCCAAAGCGGCAGGCAATGGCAGAGTGTGTGTTTGTGTGTGTGTAGGTGAACAGCTGCTCTAGCATCTTTTGTAGCTCCTCATGCAGAAGCATTTGGAGAAACTCTGCGAGAAATGCATACTACTTAAAATAGTAAATCAAAGGAAAGGAAACTGACACCATAACTCTTGTTAGATGACTAAAATTAGATGATTAAAGGAAAAAAGCAAGTTGGTAGAGGGGGCTTGTTCTAGAAATGTGGCTTTAGTATCAACAGAATGTATAAAAGATGGTAGGACTAATTATTCTAGTTTGTGATTTCCCAGTAAAAACAAGAAATGTACTGAAGACAGACATACGAGGAGGCTAGGAACTGTACATGGACAGAAGAGCTGGGCAAGATCTAAAATTATGGGTACATGTAGATAAAGTAAATCAGATAATCCAAACCACTGTCTTCAAAGTTTTCTATTTTCTTAACGTAGCTGATTTTTGTTACTTGAACAACAGAAGTTTGGCTTTTAAATCTCTAGGCACAGGGCCTAAATCAAGCATTAACTAGGTATAATGATAAAACCTGTTTTTCAAATGAATGTTCATTTAAGACTGAGCCAAGTACTGGTGCAGGTAGAATTTAGAATACTACTAATAGCAAACTGCTGAAGCTTATTGAAGCATTGTGCATGACTCTATTAGCAAAAGTAAAAGAAATATATCTATATTGATGAGTTGTTTCTAGAATACCTACAATTTGCTACATACATGTAGAAAGTGGTAAAGGAAAAGTTTCATTTTGTGTGAGCAGGGACAATGTCTTGCTGTACGTCCACTTCTACCTACAGGGTGAGTTTCAGCAAATGGTGGTGGAAAGCTGCAGTCCTTCCCTATAGGGTCATCATTGCTTTCTCAAAGTTTGTTTCTGCTTTATGAAATCAGAGAGGCCCCACATCTACTAAATGTCTAGGATATCTTCAATCTGTATTTGCATTAGATCTGGAGCTGAACTGGAGCACTACTTGGGAGGGTTTTTTCTATATAATAAATTTATTTGTTCCTGATGGTTTAATGAAGAATTATTTTGGTCATTAGCATATGCATGGTTGTAAACTATCATATTTTTTGCTGGTACAAATGTTCAGTCCCTTAAAGAGAGAATCCACTTTTTTATTTTTTTATTTTTTTTTTAGAAATATTGAACTAATGAAAAGCTGACTGAGTCTAGAAAAGTGGACTAGGAGTATTTTTTGAATAAGCAGAAAAAGTACCAAGAAATTTAATAACTCAGCTGTAGTCCAGGCCTCAACATTATAATTTTATATCTGTTACAACTTGCAGGAATGCAAAAAATGTAAGTGCTAATTAAAACTTTATTAGACAGAAATAAATCTGTATCTGTAAGAGTGCCTCTTAAGCCTGGGGAGAGTTTATTTTAAATTCCAGTGCTCCCGTGAAATGCAGACAGTATCTTCTCAAGATAGTAAAAGGTACAAAACCTTGAGAATCCTATAATTTTATTTTTTTATTAACAATTAATAATGACCAACTCAAGTACTTAAAAATAACTCATTGGCTCCTTGACACTTTACACTTAACAAGTAGCCCTTCCTTGCACAAAGGACCAAATCATGTTTTTCTTTATTTTTCGTGCTGAATTATTATAAATTAAAGTTTTAATGTAATAATTTCATACAAAGTATAAATGATGACAGCCATAGCTCAAAAGATAACATGAAAATAGGAATATGACATATAGTTTTCTTGTAAGTTCTAGTGCATTTAGTGTTCTCAGTTCTCTGATTCTCTGATGTTCTCTTATCAAGTTAGCAAACATTCTACATGTTCTGTTGAATAACAATTCTAATAGCTATTCAGACTTACCTCTGATTACATATACATGTAATTCAGGTTGGGTGAAAAACCCCAGCATCAAGTACAGGTTGATGGGAACTGAACTAGCAGTGACTGAGCAAGAAGGGGACCTTGGGGTGTGAGAGGTGGGCAGCTTGATGAAAATGTCAGCCCACTGTGCAGCTGCTGTAGGAAAAAGGGCAAACTCTGTGTTGGGAATAATTAGGAAAGGCGTTGAACATACAGTTGCCAAGATCATACAAATATTTTACAAAGAGCAACTGCACTTAAATATTGCATACAGTTCTAGTTTCTGCACCTTTTAAAAGATATTACTGAGTTGGAAAAACACAGAGAAAGACAACTAAAGGGTAGGAAGTCCCCTGTGAGAAACAATCCCACTTGCTGCAGCTGTTCACCTTGGAAAAAGGTTGAGCAAGGGGAGACACAATATGAGGCGTTTAAAATTAGGTATGGGGTGTGGAAAGTAGAGAGGGAGACATTTTTCTTCCTCTCTCATGGTACTAGAACTTGGGGTCACCCCATGAAACTGATTGGTGGGAGATTCAGGACAGGCAATAGGAAGTACCGCTTTGCATAGCACAGAGTTAAAATACGGATTTCGTTGCCTCAGGAAGTAGTGATTGGCACCATGTTGAATGACTTTAAATGAGTATTGGAAAAATTATGGAGAAGGCGGCTGCCAATGGTTACTAGCCTTGTTGGCTATGTGCTGCCTGTCCCCTGCTGTGGAGAAGCTTGGGCAGATGGAACTCTGCTCAAGCTTGTTAGGTGACGAGTTTGTCACTGGTCTGGATGGGCCATTGTCTGATCCAGCATGAGGTTCTTATGTTCTGATTATTCAGAGTTCTTCTTGCTTTCCCTTTCCTTGATGGGCAAAAGACAAGTATGGTGAGCTAAGTTATATCGCTAGCTTGTACATCAGGATTCAGGAAGAGGAGACTGGCTTTCTGTGAAAGGCTGAAAAACAGTCTTCTCTCTTAAGGAACTTGGCTAGCCACCTATTTATTCCAGTATTGGATTAGCCAGCTTCCTGTTGGAGATAAGAATGACTCTTCTGCCCTTTGAACCCCATCTGTCTTTTTGTCTAACTTGTACTGTAGTGTTGAGGAGGCACATTCTGCTTTGAGTTCGATTTGTATTGAAATTTCCTTTTGTTAGGTCACAGACTTCAGGATCAGTATGGATTCTCAAGTGGCTATGACTGTGTATGATAGGTTTTTTAGCAAAAAAATTCCCTTTCTGTCTATTGGATGCTATAGGACTTGTCTAAATCTGGAGGTGTAACACAGCTAATGCTCCATTAAATGGTATGGTTAAGGCAATGCTCAATAGTTTCTGGGAGAAGGTGATTATGTGGATGAACTTTGTAGTGGAACACTTTTTAAAATTTACTGATGCACATGTCCGCTTAATTTATCTAGCTGCTTTCTGGAACTAGACAGCCCCAATGTCCACAGATTCTCTGCACCTTTTCGATGGATAAAAGACAGATAGCAAGGATAAATGCTCACCTTCTATAATGCAATTGATTGAGGGCCTAACAATGCTTTTAACATTTGAACTATAGATGTCACTTATACACACACTGCATGTATCCATTTATATCTCTGCATGCATTTAATGAACTGCAATTAATATCCAAATGTATGTAGTTATTTTTCTTATGGTTTTGTACTCTTCATATTTACAATTAAAATAATTGCAAAGGATAAGGCCTATTGAGGAGTCACTCCACTCATGGGACTGAGCCTGGAACCTCTTTGGAGTCTCGTGCTTTCATTCACCCAAGAGTTATGGGCTGCACTGATGGTGATTCAGCCCAACTTTTCTTGGCAAATCCCTGGCCTCCAGAGGGAAAGGAGAGGAGCCGGCAATTCCTTTGGGATTCTGGAACAGGATGATGCTGGGACCACATTTGCTACTCCTTCGCCTCTGCAATAAAAACAGCAGCAACATTAGTGTCCCGTGGGAGAGGAGTGCTGATGTGAGTTATGTTGCAGTCGTGTGAGAAACCTCTAGCGATGCTAATAGCGTTCCTGGCATGATGTGTTTTCTGGGGAATTCCAGTATTAATAATAGTAATAATAATATATTAATTATTATTATCAATTTATAGTGTCCCTTAGCTGAAGTGCTCTGGGTGGTTTACAATGTATAAAACAATGCAATGCAATACAAATAACATAAAACAACAGTGTTAAAAGAATGTAAAATTAATTTAAAGTAGCTTGAAATAGTAAAAAATACAATAAAATGACCCTTCAAGTAGGAAAGTTGCTGTGCTATTCCCACCCCCTTTTTTCCGATTTATATTCTGCCTTTTTTTCCAACAAGGGCTCAAGGCAGCTTACACCATTCTCCTTCTCCATCTTACCCCCACAACAACAACCCTGTGAGGTAAGTTGGGCTGAGAGTCTGTGACTGGCCCAAAGTCACCCAGTTGTCTCCATGGTCGTCTGAGGCCCAGTCCCATGCTCTTAACCACTACACCACACTGGCTCTCCCTTCGCCCCCGGCTCCTCAAAAAGATCTCTAAAGGCCTCCGTGTAGGGGGCTACCTTGACCCGGTACCAGAGAGATGGCGACTGTGATGCTGGGAGGGCTGCAGCAGCGAGTACTTTCCTAGGATTGTGGGAGGGGGTACTGCACCTGAAATCCCTTATACCAGCAGAATGCAATTTGCTCTAGTGCTTGTATCATTGGATGCTGCTCATCACCATTCGATATAATCACAGTCCCTTGCTGTATATAATAAGTGACCTTGCCCAGGTCTGTAGGTGTGGTGATGAATAGTTGTATATTCTGAACCACACATGTGGGAAGGGACTACTGCACCCCCTTCCTTCCTGAGCTGGCACCTTTGGACATTCCTGTAGATGAGCCTTTTCAGATTCATTAGTCCCAATGTGACTTTGAGAACACACTTAGATTTTTACCATATACGTAGAAGTGTGGTTGCAGAATTGCTCTTCCATCCCATATCGTATTAGGCAGGTGGGTTGCAAGCCCATCAGTGGTGGGCTGCAAGCCACCTATTGAGCCGTGGCCAAACCATTCTTGGGAAAAGCCTTTGAGACATCAGTGCACTCTTAGGCACGGAGGACTCCAGCGTGCCACACCTGGTAGGATATGTCTGTGGAGCATTAACGGTTTATGATTCTTCAGGCTGTGTTGTGCCTGAGCGGGAGGCCTCATTTCCAGTTCTGCCACAATGCGGTTTTAGAAGGAACAAAACCTCAGGTGTAATGGCTGCATGCGCTTGGACGAAAGGGCTGAAAAAATCAAGCAGAGTTCAGCCCTGTCAAGCCATATCAATAATAACAGAACCTGACAGTTGCCTAGGCGAAGTCTGTCCATTTGAGGCAACAGTCGTTTCTCGTTTCCACAGAACTGAAAAAGAGCAAATGGCATGCACTTACTCTCAGGGGGCCTGCCCACAACAGCCTTTATGCTTGTCAGATATTGAGCGATGCTCTGTTTCTTCTTATCTGTGCAGCTTTCATCACTCTAGTCAGCTGTTCTCCTGAATGTGTACATGATGAAAGGAGAAAGGGAACTAGCAGGGAAACTCAGATAACTTTTGTGCAGCTTCATGGGAGACAAGGACAAGGCCGCTTCAACCGAGCCAAGAATCCATGAAATCATGCCAAACCAATACAGATGTGGCCAACTTGGTCTGTCTCTGGATTTGTTCCTGGGCTTTGCCCAATTAGCTGGTTTCGTTTTCCAAGTGAAACCTATCCATGATGAATCCTCCACTGTTTTTAAAACATCCGCATGTTGTAAAATGCACTGAGTGTGCACCTTTGGCTACTGTTTTCTTTCTATTGATTTGTGTTTCCCCAACCATCATGTCTATATTACTGATACACATGTGACTTATATGTAGGGTAGCTCTTTATGCATTGCCAAAGAAGAGAGCAAAAGAAGGGCGCTTGTCTTTAAAACATTTGCATCTGACCATATATACTTATAGGTGCACATTAGGAAATGAATAAATTTAATTTTAACAGGAAAACAGTACATCCAACCCTAGCAGAAAAGAATGACCAGGTGAATGGTATGGTATCATCTGTGGATGGGCACCTTCAAGGCCCTGGATGCTGCTCTTGTTATTAGTTCTTTGACTTTACATCTTTCACATGGATTCAGCAGTCCTTCCAATAGAGAACAATTCCTTACCAACTATAAAATAAGACATCTGGCCAACTGATGGAGATATTTTTGGTCTGACTAGTATAAGGTAGCTTTCCATCATGCTTCACAACCTTTACGTTCTGACTTTTAAGAACTGTCTGACAGTGTTTTGATCTGAACGAAGGCCTCTGCATGAATTTCTGGCCATCTCTCTTGCACAGAAAGTTGTATGCAGCTACATTCCAAGTTCAGTAGGTCTTACACATCTTACAAGTGTGCACAGGATTACAACTTTAATATACAGACACGCATATTGCCGCTGCACATGTCATTCTTTTAAGTGGAAACTTATGGGCTTTTATGCTAAATTGTTGGAGAGAATTTAAAGAAGGCTATTCCCACACCCATCCTTTAAGAACCCTTCTGATGTCTCACAGTAAGCACGACCATTTCCTACCACAGGGAAAAGGCCTCTGGTGAGCACACCTCGCTACAATTTCATAATGCAGGTCTGGACAGATTGGAGCTGACCTGTGAACGTTCCATAATGATGAAAAAAAAAATTGGCCTCAGAGCGAGAGAAAACTGCAAGACAGAAGACAGTTGTATTACCTTTGCTGTGATGCCCACGTTTATTCAGTATTTGAAAAGTGTGAGTATATGACTGGTGCTCTCTCTGCCATTAGCTGATCATCTCAAGGGTCAGCGGCTGTTGTGTGTGTGGGGCAAGAGCCGCAGGCTGTTTCGTCTGCTGGAGGGCAGAAATGTGGCCACACAACTAGTCCTGGCCCTCTAAGCTAACCCACTGCATCAGACAGCTGCCAATCCAGCCAGCTTCTGCCTGTTGGATGAGGAGAGAGCACCATCTTGCCCTTTATTTCAAGGAGGAAAGTGTCTTGGTCCAGCCCTGGGAACATCCCCAGGGAAATATGCCTGGCGCCAATCTTATATATGTTTTGACACCAGGTCAAAACATTCTTATTTTCCTGCTATTTTAATTGTTGATTGTGGTTTCTATGTTTCTATGTTATTGGCTTTTAAACTGTTTGGTACAGGTAGAATGGTTGTCATGCATTGTTTTGTTATAATCTTATCACAGCCTGTTATTATTTTATCGTTATGTGGTTGTTCTATGACATATGTTTGCTTTACATTTGTTTTCAAATTGTTATTTGATGTTTTAAAGTATATTCTGTACACCATTCTGAAAGTGCATCTAATTGAATGGTATGGAAATACCATAAATAAATGAATGAATAACTAAATTTATTCATTCCCTATATGAACGTTACATTCATCCATTCCCTATAGTAGAAAGCTTGCTTTTAGCTTCATTGAACAGAGTCTGAATATAGTGCTTGTAAATAGTCTGACTGATGAAAAGGCAGAGTATGAATTAATTAGAATGGTTCCCCTTAGACCAAAATGCCACACCATTTTGAATGGCTTTACGATGTTGCCACCGACTTATGGGGTTCCTGCTTCAGCAGAACTGGGAGGTGGAAACCAACGGGCCCATTTGGTACTCAGCCATCCAGTCTGCTGAAGGAGAAACTCACAAGGTCTGTCATATTGGAAGGTATCTGGCAGCTGTCACATGGTGGTTTGTCTTAACACACAGTGCGGCAGCTTGCAACTGCAGACCATTTGTGTGCAGGGAGGGAGGGAGGGGAGGGGAGGGGATGAGGATTTGCAATGGTGTAGAGGAAATTGCCCACTCTGTGGGGTGAGCTGCAGCACACAAATGGCTCACCATGCAGAGTGATTTAGAGCAGCCCTCACATAGCAACCATCTGGTACACCATGGTGGTTGTCCTCTAAATAAAAAGGGAAGGAAAAATGAGATGGAGAAGATGTCATCTGAAACAACTTATTTACGCATTGTAAAGTCAAAACTTATAAAGGGAATATTTTATTTTTACCAACAGAAGTGGAAAGAGAAAAGCTTACAATTTACCCTTGCTTATTCATACCAGATGCTCTACTGAATCATAATAATAATAATATAAGACCAATTATAGAATTTCTCAAGTCTTAAGCACTTTACAAACAATTTAACACTGCATGCAAACAAATCATGTTAATGTATCATTAAGGTAATGAGTTGGAGGCACATAGAAAGTAATTCATGCTGTTGTCCTGCTTTGTGCTCTAACATGTTTATTCTGACTCTGCTACCAGCTGTAGGCCCAGCAGTCATGCAAAACTTTCAGATTTCGGTGATTTTTCTGTGCTGCTAAAATTACCAGTCACAGGGAAGAAAATACTGGTGGCGCTGCAATTAGAACAGTAGCTTTCAAAGAATGAGTCCACACAGATGGAAGCAATTGTCAGATTGTTCACTGCTGATCCATGACAATGGTGCTGCTTCAGAAATTTAGGCACCTGGTGACCAAAAAGGTCGGCTCACCCAGCAGCAAACAGCAAATGCTGATTCACGTGGCCCTGAAAATGGTCCACCATTCTGAGATGAATGCCGCTGAGCTTCAGTGAGCAAAGAAGTCCGCCATATACCAAGGCATGGACTCTACACTGAGCACATCAGCACAAATGTTTGGGGCAATTGGCCCGTAATGGTAGCATAACCTGCCTGCGCACACTGAAAATCTCAGAGTTGAAATAACCACATGGCCACTGATCATGTCCTGTGTGTGCATCTCCATACAATCTGGGTGTTGTGAGCAGGTCTCTCCCTCCCTCTTTTCCTGCCCAGCAGACTCAGATGAACTTTGAAGCACAGCTCTTTTAATGAACACTTAAGAGGTTACAAAACAATATAAAGCAGTGTTCTCCTTGAGATGTGTGAGAAGCATCTGTCCATGTGAAGAGTGGAATCCAAACTGAAGCTTTACCCTCTTTACCCCCTCTTCAGAAAAGATTCTGGATTCACCATCAGGTGGCTCCTCTTGCTTGAAGGCAACTGATATGTCTTAATCGGACTGCTCTCTTTGCCTGCCATCTCTTGGCAGGGCCAAGAAACTCCCCTTAGGTCTCTTCCTGCCCCCTCAGTTCTGAAACATCTCCTTCTCCAAGCCAGGCTGGTTCTCAGGCTCTGCTTGAGATTTTCATTAGGTAACCTTGAAACTGCTGAGGTCTCTGCCCACCTCTGTGCTTCCTCCTCAGAATCATCTATTGTCATAGACTCTAATGTGTGAGATATGGGCCTCCTCACTACACTGGGACAAGTGATAGGTGAAAATAAGTGGAGCATCCTTTGGCAATGACAATTAGAGCCATCCCCCATTGAGACCCTGAAAGCACAAAGAGGGCGAAGGGTCGAAGCCCCGCCCACACAAGTTCCTGGTCAGGACTCCTTGCATTTACTTTACAGTTAAAAAAGTAACATGTTGTTCGGTTCTCAGTGTTCAGATGGCTTCCAGGGCAAAGCTGACAAATGGCTCCTACTCTGGGAGCTTCACAAAGCAGAGGCAGACTTGGCTTGATCAACAGCCAATCAAAACAGATAAAATAGCATAGGCACGTGCAGATTCAGTCCAATGGGATGTCGGACAGGTGATCTCCAGTGCCTAGCAATGTCAAGTTTCTCATGTGAAAAGGTTAGAACCCATTCACAAAATGCTTTCACAAGCATCTCTAATCCATCAGAATTCAGTGTTTGTGAGCCAAAATTTGAGTATCTGCTCTTGTAAGATATTATATAATATCATTAATAGTGCTATTATCCTATTCATCCTATTTCCATACTGATACAGCTGAGAAAGATGCAGAGTAGGGTTGCGGTTGGAACAGGCAGTCCCTGTCACCCCTGATAAGACCCTCTGTCCTGAAAACACACAAAGAGCCATGCAGGATCACCAAGGGATCCATTTAAGCCCATTCTGTTGAGCTGCCCACTTGTCCTGCCTGACATGAGTGCAGCTGCAGCCCCTGCCCACGTTCTCAGCAACTGGTGTACCAAGGCACACTGCCTCTGATACAGGGTGCAGCAAATAGCCATCAGAATGAACACTAATTCATGGGAGGGTGGCATAAACTGATTCCCAATCACTCCCAAACCTTCAACATTGCAGCACAGGGCAGTGCCATTTCATGCCTCATTGAAATGGGTTCTTGGCCATTGATGTTTATGACAATGCTCTTCCTTATTAAGCAAAACCCATAGGAGTTCTGCTCAAATCTCCTACTTAAAATTTCAAGCCAGACTGGGCCCAGAAGACAACTGTGAGGGAGAAATCACTGCTTTAAACTTTGTTTAGACATATTTCTATTTTCTTTCATATGCCTTGTTCCCATTTATTGCTCCAATGTAACTAACTGTATTCTATCCTCTGCTACATATCTACCATGCATTCCTTTCACCACATACACAATCAATAGAAATTCAACATGGTTGCTATTGATTTTCTTGCATGTGCTGCAGATTTATAGACATTTTGTTCCGCAGTGGACTTTCTATTAAGAAATTCTGCTCAGCGTTTAAATAGCCTAAATTCTGCCCAGACGTGTGCATATGTGGTGCTTTTTACAGTTGATAAGACTAGAATTGGAAAAGGCTGCTGTCTGAAACCCGGGAAAGCCACAGCGTAGCCAGTACTGAGACAGATAAATGAAGTTTCCAAGTATTAGGGAACCTCCTGTGTTCACTCTCTCCAATACTTACATTATGACAGTTTCATACCTTGCCAATCATTTTGCTAGGCTTTTGTGCAATCAGAACTTTTGAAGAGAAAAGAAGATACACTATGGGCCAAGGGAACACTGCCGTTTATTCCCTTTCCATGCGTATTTTCAGCCAGAGTTTTTCAGGAGTGCAGTCTGATGAGTTTCTTTCATGCAAGAAGATTTTAATAACCAATATGAGATTTTCTTTTCCCCTTCATTTGAAAAAAGGCTATTTGTGCTAAGTTGTTTTAATGAAAAATAGCAATCCTTTCTTCTTTTTATCCCTTCCTTCCAGGGTTTTTCTACATAAAGCTGTTAATGTGCTACATCTAGTTGTTTCATTACAGAACTGATATCCAAGCACTACAGAAAATGGATTTCCTTTCCTGCTTTTCTGCTATGTAACCTTTAGGTGGTTTGTAGCATGAGAATGGCATAAATGCATGAATGAAAAGTAGTTTCTTTCACTTGCATGACTAGCACTTTATTTTCTCTGCTCTAAAACAAACCAACAAACACAAATGCCTCACCTGAAATGCTCTTTAGACACAGATGCCAGCCTTGAGGATCATGGCAGCATATAAAGAACCCACAAACAATCATGACTAGAGAATGATGAGCAAGCAATACATTCCTCTTGTAGAAAAGCTCCGTTCTTAAATGGGATATTCAGAAGTGTCCATCTCCATTCTCCAGAAGGCAGATGCTAAATCAGGGAAAGCTTTTTTTTTTTTTTTTAAATCCACACCTCACCATTGATACCATTTTGGAGAGACATGTAGGCTTAAGAAAATTGAAAGATGGCATGTCACATTTAAATGGACATGCAAAAAGAAACATGAGAATCTAAATGTCTAAATGGGATATTGCATATTACATCAATCCAACAGGTTTCCTGTTTACCAGAAAAATAAATTTGGTTTGTTGTATAATTTCTAGAAGAGATTAATGAACTGTAAGTACAACCTCCTTGCAATATTTAGGTGGAAGCAAGACGGATGCTCTTATAAGGAGCTTCACACCAGCCTGGCATTCTCTAAAAGTCAACATGAGGCCAGCTCTTATATGTTATCTGTGCAGTTTATTCACAGTTTAATACTTGCACTGATGAATGTTGTAACCCCCCTCTTAATCGAACATGCAGCCAGGGCATGGCTCGTCACGGGTAAAAAGCATGATCAGGGTGTCCTGTTCGCGTGAGAACAAGAACCCCAACGAATGTGCACTCTACGCAAGGCTGACAACAAAGCAGGCTACGCTCCAGCATAACCGCAGACGTTACGCCCTTGTACCCTCGCTTGCTTTAGCATGTGCAAATGTGGCTCAGTGGGCTTCCCCTATTGTTCGCTGTTATTCAAGCACCTGCATAGCCGTCCGTTGTAAAAGAGTATAAAAACTCTGCTTTCCTTCTGCTTGGGACCGTACTCTAACGAGTGTTGGTCCCTGCAGGTAATAAAACTCCTCTCGAAAATTTCAACTGGTCTCTAGTCTCATCAGTAAAACCGTGGGACACAACAATGAACTGTTGAGCAGAAAAGTAGGAATGGGACCATAAAATCCAGTCCTTCCAATGCTATTTCCAAGCAGTTCAATGATGCAACAGTTGATCCATTACTGGGGCTAAACATACAGATTTCACAGCAGGATCACACAAGTGCTTATGTGTGCAGGATACATTTGTATGCATGGCCCCATCAGAGCACAGGTTTTCATTCAGAAGGTCCTTGGTTCAAATCTTGACATCTCTAGTTAAGGCTGGATGATATGCCTTTCTGAGATCCAGAAGAAACACTGCCAGTCAGTCTAGAAAAAATACTGAGCTAAGTTAGAGCAATGGTCTTTGACTTGACATATTCTTCAGGCCCTATGTACCTAAGGACATGCACACAAAAGGCCTCTGTGTGGATAAGCCACCAGGTTGGGTGATGAAGATGTTCTATAGGTTGGAAGAGTTGTGATCAGATATGAGAAGGAATATCAGTAGGGCCATGCGACAGTATAGGCAAGGGAAATATAGTGACATTGCCTGGACTTGTATTTCTGGATTCTGAAGAATGGGCCTTAAAGACCTGTAGTGCTCATCTTAAATATGAAGTGGGTATTATGAGGGTGCTTCTTGAATGTAGCTTTTAATCTCAATTAGAGAAGACATTTCCTCTGGCCCTTTCCAGTCAGTTTTCACTTGTATGGGCCTAGACTCCCCTGCAAGGAAGGGAGACAAGAAAGCCAGTTAGCAGAAAGGGAAATTCCATGTCCCTGGGAGAGTGGCTCAGGAGCTATAAGGTGCTCAGAAGGGGAAGTGAGAGATCCATCCTGCCTCCACCTGTCACAGCCAAGAGAGAAAGAACATGGGCAGAACATTGACCATAAAGATGGGGAAGGGGGGAGGGGAAGGGAGAAGGAGAGGGGAGGAGGCCAGACATGCTTGGATACAAGATATACTCACTAATATACAATATCTTACCTGCTTCACAATGTCTCAGCCAACTGAAACCTCAGTAATTTTTCTAAAATTACAATTCCCAGAAGAGCAAAGTTTGTCTTTTCTGTTCAAGTTTCAGGTTCCAGGGCTGTCCCTTTGAACAACCTGTGAATGTTCAAACTTACTTAAAGATAGTCTTTAAACAGGAAACTACTGGTTATAAAATTTTAAAATCTATTCCCATATAACTTTTATAGATAAGTATAAAGCAAACAAAGCATCATTGCAGAATGGCTGTATTCTTTCACACCCAGATTTCTTGCACACACATAGCAGGTCCCTCCTTATCGGCCACTGTTCCTTCAAATCCTTCCCTGACAGTCACTGTGCTGGTAGTCCAGAAGCAAATGAGTCAGAGGGGAACAAGTCTGAGGAAGAATGGCTTTGATCTGCATAATTAAAAGAATCAAACCAATTTGCTTATCCTTGATTAACATGTGGCTGAGAACACAGTTCTCTATCAGCCTGTGTGTGTCTCTCAGCTCAAAACATAATCACAGGAATTCAGATATTGGAGAAGTGTACAAATTGGACATGTATGGGGAAGCTCCATGCAAAATTGTAAGCGGTTGGACCTGGATTACAAAAGCAACTGTTAATTTTTGTGCAGTTCTTTAAAAAATGCAGACTGATGGAGAATGCAGAGTACTCTTTGATGCTTGAATTTTTATCAGAACATTCTACCTGATAGATAGATTTCTCCCCAGATAGTATAGGAATTTCTTAAAATAATAGAGCCTCCTACATGGCTATTATTATTTTCCTAAGCTTACAAAATCTTTTACAACTATTAGCCTGCAAATCATGCCAGCTGTTAAGCACAATGGCAGATATGCTTGCTTGTTTGTTTATGCACATCCAAAGTTCATTTTAAAAGAGAGAAAACTGTCAGTTCACATTAGCATTAACAAAGATTCCATGCTTGTATTTTAGGTAAAGTCAATAGTATAACCAGTGCATATGTCTGATCAGGTATCCAAACGAGATTGATGAATATAGAATATATGCAAATACAGAAACCACAGTAAGATTTTCGGGCCACTGAATAATAGAGGGTGGTTGCTTATCCTTCCAAGATTTCAGAGCTAGTCTCTTTGCAGCTATAATGGGTTCGAGGATCCACTGTTGCTCTCCATCTGTAATTCCCCAAGTGCTGGCTCATGAATGAACACACGCAAAACAGACAGTCTGGGTGCAGAATGATGTGTCTGTTGCTAGAAGAGGAACAGGGCCCTCTTCCTTCCTCTGGTGGCAGACACATGGCCCCAGGGTACTGTCTCAATGAGCCATGGGAAATGTGTCCCCTCCCCCATTTTGCACCCTTCATTCCTGCTTGCCACATTCAGTTTTGACTTGTTACTATTACCACTGGATAACTATCATAGCGAATTGGGGGTGATTTGTGAGTCTGATGATGGGCAGAAAGGAGTGAGCTCTGCGCCAGAGAGGAAAGGCTCCAGGATTCACTGGAGTGTGACAGAGTAAGCAAAATGTAGATATTTCCCATTTTCCTGAAATAGCTTTTGTGGTTTATTCCCCAGCTAGTCCAATGTGAGCTGGAGGGAGCTGTTCTATCACTAATGATTATGAGGGACCCAAAGTACACAGTGCCAAAATTGGCAAGCACAAAGAGAACTGCAGCTTATGGCAGGAATGTCTCCGGGTTCTCCTCCTCTTCACACCTGACGATGCTAATTAAAAGTTGGCAAGCCTTATTTGTGCTTCCATAAAACTTCCCATGAAAGTCATAGCTTAAGCAGAAAAACTATCTCCGAAGGCAACTTTTTCTCCCTCTAAACCTGCAAGGATAAGTGGTTTCACTTGCACTACCTATTCCCATATGAGGGATGCTAGGAAATTTGTGACTTTCCTTTTTTAAACTAGCATTAGGATGTGCAATCAAGCTTGTTCTTGTTTCCACCCATTAGGGTTCTAAACTAAACCCCAATGTTTATTCTTATCTTTCCAGTATTTGGGAAATGTTCATGTTTTCAGCAATCTCATTCATACTGTATGTGTTTGCTTGGAAGCAAAGTGGCACCTACTTCCAGATAAATGTGCATGGAATTGCAACCCTCAATTGTTGTTGTTGCAAACTATTTATGTATTACACATGGTTATCCTACTTTCTACAAAGTGATTGGCATGGTGAACATACAAATCCACAGGGTGGTACTACTAACAAATGGGAATGTGCTTTGGGAATGTTGGTGATGTCACAACAGCTCAACCAATCACTGTTGATATGAGAGCTTCACTGCCAAAACAGTACTACCATACAAGGTCCTTGTATCATTTAGGCAGTAAGAGACATTGTGTGATCTAACAGGCTGTGGTTACAGTATCACACCACTGAGCTCATGCACTGAGCAGGGAGTTGTCCAAATGACTTTCGAGATGATTTCCAGCTCTATCATCCCATGGATATCCCTCAGCCAAGTCTAGGAGAGAAAAAATGGATGATTCCTGTCAAACTGCTGGAGGTCGCTCATCAAACTTTAAACTTTTCTAAATTAGCCACTTCTTACGCTTTTAACACCAAAATTGGCATGCTGATTGTCAGGTGGACCCTTCCTATGCTGTGAAATTTCAGAGAAATCAGTTGAGACATTTTGAGAACTGATCCTAACACCTACTTCCGTCTGATTTCTGGCTATACTGGCGGAATTGAATTCAACCAACTCACTCTGGCCCTGTAATAAACAAACAAGAGGAATAACGAACATTCAAGCTCAACTACGAACACGCTCCCATGTTCCAATTCCCATTTTCGTTCTAGAGATGTCCCCTTGCAGTCCATGCAATGGGCCACTTGTAAAAGTAGCATCATTCAGACCAAGGATATACTTTGTGATGCGGTGACTTGTTTGTGTAATGTACATCCAGGTGTCTGGAACAAGTTGGCTTCAGCTTTAGTCAGAGTTGTGGCAGCAGTCAATATAAGCCAGAAGCTCAAAAAACAAATAAAACAAAATAAATATCTCAAAATAATGCCCTTCTGACATTAAGTATTCATAAAGAAGCAAACACGAACATAGTTTCTTTAACTTAAATCTTGGTCATCTAAAATATATAGCTTTCAGCAGTTCACATGTATTGCTGATAGAGTAGCACACTGAACTGTGAAGAGCATAACCAGATAAGTGTGAGAGATGTGCAGCTGCTCAGTGTGAGGGGCACTGCATGTTTAGAGAGCCACTGCATGGCTTAAAGTGGGAAGTGATGGCTGTGACATAAACTGGATACACAGGCCTAAATTCTCAGGCTTGATTCTCATTATACACTAATTTATCTATCGAGAGAGGAAAATGTAGCAGCATTGTACTTTGAGAGATGCAGTCCATATCACCAAAGTGCAAGGTGACTTGTGTGGGCAACAGTCCTTCAGCTTCCTCATCTTTAAACTGGTACTGGAGAGGCTGGCCCTTCAACAGAGGATACCTTCAAAGAGAGCAGCTTTCAGTAAGCACCAAATAAGAAATTTGTCCTCTGTAAAAGAGGACATTTGCCCACCTTTCTGAAGAAATCAGTGTTTTGGGGACTCTGGCTTCTCCAGATGTTGTTGGCCTTTGACTCCCATGGGGCTGAGCTAGCATGACCACGTCACGAATTCAAGCATATCTGGAGGGCTGCAGCTTCTCCAGACCCCTGGCCTATCGAACCGTGCAGTGTGGTGATTTTCAGCTGAAAAGGGAGGATTTTGTTGTTGTTGTTGACAGGGTGCTCTGTCAACCCATTCCCCCTCCCATATACAAAGCACATAAGCTTTAGATGTCTCAAGGATTCCACAGTAAAGGAGAGGAGGTAAGAACTGTAGGGCAGCAAGTTAACCTTCAACCTGCATTGACAGCTTTTTGAAGTCCTGGGTGAATCTCTCGTTAATAAAGGAAGATTTCAAGAGGATTTGAGGAAACATCTTAGACTCCACTTGGCCTTTATCTGCGAAGTCCATAGTGTTTGAAAGATTAAAGGAGAGGATAAAGGTGATGTATGTGGAATACAGCCCTTAGATGTTTTATATCATCTTTGATACCTTTTATCACAAAATTAAAGAGCACAAAAGCTGAGCAACCATACAGAGTTGACTTCCCTCTATTCTTTTGTAGGAGGAATCAAGGCAAAGCTAGATGTTCACATATAGCTATTAAAAATGATTATATACCTATCTACTTATCTCAGTGCTCATTTTTGGAGGGGAATCCTTTAAAAATTGTATTATAGCTAAACTGAAAGTGCTTGAGCATCATGAAGAAACACAAAGGTTTAACAATATAATTTAATGCATATGTGAAAAGTACAATTACTGTACAATACCAAACAGCTACAAGTTCTGAGACTTATTTCCTATTAGTTGAGGTCATGGATGTACATATTTAATAAGGAACAAACTATGATCTAACATCTTGCACAGAAAAGCCAGTTACGCTCAGTATTATTCAATATCAGCCATGTTTGTTTTGGGACAACCTCAAAGGCCAGTTTAGTAAGACAAAGTTTGGACCTACTTAATATAGGCTTGAGTAATGTTGTGCAAATAACTGGAAGACTAATGAGGAGGTTCTTAACCACCTGGCTAAATACTTTAACCTTGAGTAAGGTAACCAATGACCTGAGTATAATGACTGTCTCTAATGACCCATTTAATGAAAAAGAGGAGATTACTGATTAAAAATGAATAAATAGTGTAATCAGTGTATGACAGAATGGATTAAACACATTAAAATATATACCTGAACTAGTAAATATTAGCAATGCCAAGGTCTATTTATTCTTTGGAAAAGTAAATCATGATTCTTGACTTGCATGATAGCACCTAATGATATGGAAATACTTGATAAGGAAGAAAACATATAAACATAAGGATGCTTTAAATAACCATGGAGCTAGTAATTAGACTAATGCATCTTGAAATAATAGACTGGGAAGACAGAAGGGAAGGAAACCAAACTATGGTTAAGCAACTGTGCAGTATCTGAAATGTAGGCGCAAAGCTACTGAATGAGATGGGCATAAAACCTTTGACTTGTCAAGGGCAGAGATGTACCTTACTTTAAAGGGCAGCCTTTGTCTGAGAGGATTCTCCTTCTCCCAAAACTCCACAATCATAGTGCATTTTTTCTCACTTCAAATACTACTATTTCTTTTCATGCACTGAGTCCAAAATGATCGTACAATAACGTTGGATAACTTCTTTCACTGCCAAAGGAAAGAACGGGTGCACAGCTCAATTCTGCTGCCTACAAAGAAGCACAGATGAGGGGGTGGATCCAGTTGTCTGCAACAGGACTAGCAGAAGTGGACCTCCTCATGCCTTATAGGTATGTGAGGGGGCATCACGTGGAGGTGGGTCTTGACCATTTCCCCCCTGTGGATGTTGGAGCAAAACTGAGGGAACCAAGGTTCAATTTGCATGCCAGGAAGTACTTCCTGATGGTGAGGACCCCTCGGGTATGAAATGAGCATCCATGGAAGGTGGTCGAAGCCCCATTGGTAAGGGTCTTCAAGGATAAGCTGGACACACACATGGTAGGCATGTCATGAGTGGAGTCAGCTGGAGCCAGGGACCAGAAAAGATGGCCCAGGAGGCCCCTTCTGACTTGCTCTGTTTCTATGTTCCATACCCTCTTCCCCATGGCATCCCTTCTACCTCCTAAAACCACTACAGAAATCAGGAGACCCTACTGAATGGGGTAAACTGCAGTAAGAGGGGGGCAGATTCCCTCAGTTTGGATGAAGATACCTTTTGTGAGTAGAGGAAGAATTGTTCAAGCTCAAGGCTTGCTGTAGCCTGTTATCATAACAAACCATAGTTTGTCAATACATCTGGATGCGCTTGTTGGGTTGGATTGGCCTTCTATCAGTTGCCAGATTTCAGAATGGTATCTAGATTCTGAACTGAACCCAATGAGAGTAACCAGTTCTAATGACAAACTATGATTTCTTATTATGAGAATAAGTTGCACTGAGCCTTAAGCCTGCACAGTTCCGACTTTGCTTCTACTGTGGTATCTCATGTGAAAAGGAGACCGGAAGCTTCCTCTTTTAATTTGGAGCAAACTATGGCTTAGCATTTTATGGTTGAGTCCACACGCATGACAAGCAATGCTACACAGTTACCATGTATCCCATCAACGAACTTGCTTGGAATTCATTCCCAAGGTGCATCACTTCCAGCCTAGGTCACCTGTTCCTTCCTCTGCACATAGAGGCTGGATGGCTGGACTGGCTTTTGCAGTTGCTGGTTTTTCCAGGGCGTCTCTGTAGTAGTCGCATACCAAGACCATGGAAAACATGATCTTGGGTTCAGACAACACAAGGAGCCATGGTGGTACAGATAAACCATAGAACAAATCATTGTTTCTTCTCAAGCTTTCAAATGTACCATTGTGAAATACCATAACTGTGTTCAGACAATATTAAAAATGATAAAAAAAACACCATGGTTTGTTATGTAGTATGAACCTAGCCTATGTATACTGTTAAGACACCTACCTTATATGACATATGGCTAGCACACAATGCTTTTAATAGGATAGCTGAAAATTATGCTCATCTTCCATCTTTCTCCCTGATCAAGTGTGTCCATGACATACAGCTGCTTCTCCTGCATGGATCTATGTATTTATTCTGCCTGTGTTGAAGATTTATATACTTGATATATTCACATACATACAGTTATATGGGCATGCAATCACTTCTTAAGAGTTTGTCTTGTTTTGGCAAAATTGACAATAACATTGATTTGAAAAATAGTGTGTGCAAATGATCAAATCAATTCATTTATAGTGTCAGGATTCTACTGGTAGAAGTTTCCTTGTGGAATTATTTTGCTTACGTTAATTACAGACTCTGAGATTCTTCATGACATTGATATGCTACCAATTCAAGCATAATGCATTAAAGAAGCAAGAAGAATGAGGCAACTATGTTGCACGGAGCGTCTTTCAGCTTAATTATATGCTTGAGAATGACAAGAAGGACAGGCTTGCTTTTTACTCTCTTGCAATTTCTAAAGAACTCTGGAAACCCGGCACAGGTGTCAGATACTGGAACAATAATAGAAATTAACTTTTATTATTACTGAGCTGAACGGAGTTGGTTTCACTTATTAGTATCTCCACAAGTGAAGAGCTCTCCTGTATTTTTTAGAATGTGTCGACATTATCTTGACAAACCAGGTGGGAGGCTTTAGAAAACCTTCACAGGAGCCATGTGCTTATCCGCATCCTTATTTACCTAAAGCCAGCTTTCAGCTTGCCTGCACATCCTGCCTCTTCTCTAACCAGCACAGGCACAATGCATCAGAGAGATGAAGGCATGGCATATAATCCCTCTGATTTTTCCTGACATGGTTGTGTGCATCACAGATCCACTCTTTTTCAGTGGGGGTAGGGATAAAAAGGAAAAAGTGTACCTCATTTGCTTCTGTAGCAGAAGTGTATCATGCTGTCACTGAATGTGTCATAAAAAAGACATATTCACTCATGTTTTGCAAAGTGAAATATGCCACGATCAATGTGCTTCTGGCATGGAAAGAATAGGGGTGTGTGGGCAATTAAAGACTTTTCCTAGTTTGGATTCCTCTGCTTTTGAACCAGGATGTCTGGAGAGGACGAGAAGTCCTTGTTTGCTTCGGAAATAAACATACTTGTTACCTTGAGATCATCATCAAACATCTAGGTGTTTTGGATATTTGGTCCCAGTGACTGCAGAGCTATGCAAGTGCAATTGTGTGCTGAGTAGCAAAGAATTGTTCATGTATACATAGAGTGCATCAGGTAAAATGAGAACTTCACTGTGGTGTCATATTGGCTATCACAGCCTGCTTAGTTTATCACGTGCCACACATTCTCTTAAGCAGCAGTGTGGATAAGAGTATCTGACAGTGTCTCTTGCATCTTATTTGTCTCTTGAGCAACCTATATGCGGGTCAAGTGAAAACTAATACAAACCAGTTTTTAAGAGCTTAACACCATTTCAAATAGACCCATGGCACTAATCCAGAACCAGATATAATTAAAATGGTTGAGCACAGCTTTCTAAGCTCTGCAATGCTAACCAGGAGAGTAGCATTGAAGTGAAAGTGTCCCAGACATTACTCAGTGGTACCAACCAACTTTAATGGACAAGTTTGTGAATGAATGTATTTTTCTGGTGGGCAAATTTTATTGAAAACTGGTATAAATTCATATGGAAACAAACATTTAGTTGAATGACATATTGCAAAACTTCTGATCAGTTTTCTTATCCTTGATTTCCAGTAGAATCCCAACTATTGTTCCTACCTTCTGGAACTTTCATGATATGCACTTCTGCCCTTGTCAATGAGTTTATTTTATCATTATTTGCCCTGTATATTAGCAAATATGTTTACCTTTTGCTCTCAGTAACACACTCCTATGAAAATCAGATTTTGCTTTTAAAAATGAACTTTCTATCTACTTGAATATATACTCAATTATGTAGCAATGAAGGATATATTAATATGAACGTGTATTTTAACTGAGTTCTGGGTTTATCTGTGGGGTGGTAATACCAGGAGGTTATTGTACTGGGTCAGGTGGTTGGGATTTATTAGCATTTGCTACTTTATAGTTCTGTAATAAGATCTGCAGTATAGAAGACCAGCTTCAGTTCGGTATATTTTTGTCATGGTAAATGTATGTTCCCTGTTATAATGGTAGAACATAGATTCTGGATTTCCTTAGTTCCCAATTTATTGTGTAGGTAGCATGGGTAACTTTGTTGTTATTGTTTCTGTATTCTTTGTGCTTAGAAGACTCCCTCATCTTTCAGATCAAGGTGAAAGGATGATAAATACAGTGTAAATAATAGGACTAGCTTCAAAGACAAATAGGTGGTTGCTTTCTCTGAATAAAAGCACATTCCAACAAAATACAGAGAGCATATGATATAAACCAGGAATTTGCTTCTACTTGTGGCCATTTTTCTTGACAAGGGAATGTTCATTTTAATGGCAACAGAAGAAAAAGCTAGGGAATCATGCGAGAATGAAAATTGTAAAGGATTATACAGGTCTAAAAATGCAACGTATGCAAAATTCCATTTATGCCTAGTATAAAATAGAATGATGTTTTAGAATTCACTCTGGGATTTAAACTTTTTACATTGTCATCATGCTGATCATTCATCTAGTTGGAATCTGAGATGCAAATAGACAATGCGAGCCTAGAATGAAATTAAGTTCTGAACTCCAAACTCATTGCTTAACTGGCTAACATAATAGAAGGGCAGAAGCCATGATAAGTGCTAAAATGAAATAATGGAAACCATATATATACCCATTAAAATTAATTAAAGCAAAACTCTCAAATTGTCATTTGCATTTGGAAGAAAATATGCATTTTCTCTGGGAATCCATCTTAATTATGACAGAATCATGGAAAGAATCAGCCAAGGACAAGCTTTGGAGGAATGGAATAAAATTCTGAGCATGAAAGAATCTTTGTTAGAAGTCAAACATACCCAAGAACAGTGCATTTTGTACTTAATAGGGCTATACTTGAACATTGTAATTAGGCATGGATCTTAATGGCTACAATCTGGAGAGCTGCTACAGACCTAACAGATTTTGGATCCAAAGCGACAGGGTGCAAATCTGCATAACACACAATTGGAGATCCTGGATAAGGGCTCTTGCCCAGACTATTTAACCTTTCAGGAGGGCTGAAAAACATGTTTTTCTCTCCACTGAACTATCCTATCCCAGAAAACACACACTTCTATTTTCTTGCCCAACACAAAGTAAAATTTAGAAGAAGAGCTTACTATTTGCACCAATGAAGGTTCTTACCTTCGAGCTTGTGGAATAGTAACCCCTTGCTCCCCAGTTACAATGCCTTTGGAAATCCCTCTTCCCCCTGCATGGCAATTAAGCCTAGAAAGAAAAACTCCCCTTAATACTAATAAAAAGACACCTTGCTTGAATTATTTTACATGGAGGTGTTTCTGACAGCAAGAATAGCATGGGCCCATTCACAAAAATTTTCCTGGAGTCATTTCCTAACTTATGGTGACCGTATGAACGAATTGTCCAGTCGTTGACGGCCCAGCCCCACTTTCATGCCTATGCATATTGATCAGGAATACAATAGAGTGGAGGATCTTGACCTTTTTGTAAGGCCACCCATGACTTTCAGCACCATCACTAGTTTCCCTGGATCCACAAAGGCTTTGCTGTAATCTATAAACCATAGACTGATCTTCTGATTTATGTGCTCTAGTAGCCAGTAAATATTTGTAATATGATCTTGAGTGCCTCTTCCTTTTTTCTCACCCCATATAGGGAAAAAGTATTTGTTATAAAACATTGAGAATTGCTTTGTCTGCATAGGAAATTAGTGCAATGGCCCTTTGGTTGCTGCACTCTTTTGCATCTCCTTTCTTGGGGGATTGGAATGCATATTGAATCTTATCAGTCTGTGGGTTATCGCTTTTTTTTGTCGGCATATTCTTGTTAGGATCTGGACCAATCTGCTTCTGCAGCTTGATGCCCTATCTACTCTGGGTGCTTTATCCCTTCTAAGTGCTTTCAAACAAAGCTTTCACTTCCTAATATTGCAGGTCCTTCCTTATAGAATTCCTGCTTGAATGAGTCTGCTACCCTTTTATCCCTTCTGTGTAGATCTTCTAAATATTGTTTCTACCTTCTTATTATATCCTGGTATGTTCTCCTGTTGGTTTTTTGGCATTCCTAATCTTGTATTTCTCAAATCTGCTGGAAGAGGATGCTTGTTTTTCTTTTTTTGCTGCTCTCTTCTATTTCTTTGCAATAACCATTGTAATAGTTCTTTTTGTCTCTATCTGAGAATCACTGAAAAGTTGTGTTCAGGGTCCTGACTCTATTTCTGGGATATAGAGGAAAGAGACAGAACACCCATTTCCTGGTTGTAATTTAATAGCTCATTTTTTTCATTCTTAAAAACAAAAACCTGGGAAAGTAGTCTGAAAATCAGAAGTGAAACTGAAAGATGGCAATGTTGTTTGAAGAGCCCATAAACAACCATGAATAAGTGCACAAAAAAAGTGCAGAATAAATGCTTCATGTAAAAAGGCCATTATGTGTTTCTGTAGGATTACAGACATATGTAGTTATCTTACAAATATCCCTGAATTGTGCAAGACTTCTAGATAAGAGCTTTGGGTCAAATTGTGTTTCTTTTTGACTCCAGCCTATGAACATCCAAAAAGTGTAAATGTTGGGGAGTATTCAGTCGGTGCATTGCATGTTGATAATAAAGCTTATTAACAGCATTATTTTGAGAAACAGGGAGGAAATTAAAAAGAATACTGCCACACCAGGTTCACCTTTGAGAATTCTCCTAGACCCATCTTGTTGTTGTTGACTGGTTAGGGATGGTGACCATGAGTTCATTTTACCAGTTTCAGCTTGTCTTTCTTTCCTGGAGAAGATGGGCATTGGTTATTCATGTCCTAACTCAGTTCCAGGTTAGATAATAATTTCCTTTACATGGGGTTGTTTTCACAAACTTCAGTTGGGTCAAAACCTGGCTCCATTTTTTAAACTGGAGATGATGGAGCAGACAGTGTTGCTCTGATTCTACTACAGTAGTTGCCGGTTTGTTTCTAGGCCCAAATCAAGGTTTTAATTATGTTTGTTAAAGATTGCTCTTACTACATTGGAGAAAGATGAAATTGTCTTTTATTGTGGTGAGTACAGAGTTAAGTGCAGCAAGCCAGTTTAGGAACATGGATCCCACAGTCTGTGGGTTCTGGAGCATTTTGTAGAGTTCTCATGGAAGTTTTAGAAGGCATGCAGGTATCTTTCACTGGGGAAGCTAAGTGTGTCTCATTATTGTGAGCCCTAACAATACAGCTTCTGCTATCTCTGCTAAGATGATGGACTCAAACCCCTGCAAATGTTTAGAAAGGAAAAAGTCATAATTTTCCATGCTTGCTGGGGGGGGGGGGGCACTGGGAGTTTTAAGGCTCTTTTTGTGTGTAAACATGCATGGAAATATTTCTTAAATGACAGACTTACAGTGCAGTCCTCTGCAAGTGTATTTTGAAGTACCTTCCACTGAACTTAATGGAACTTATTTCTTGGCCTTCACAATTGAACACTGAGGCTGCAATCAGAAACCCATCTACTGTTGAACTCACTTTAGGATTGCACTGTAAATGAGCACTTGATTCTTTTTCTTTTGTTTGCAGTTAGTTCCTTATTAGTAATGGAAACAAAATGGCAAGCGGGGGAAATTAAACTAATGGGGAAATCAAGTGTTTGAAATTATGACAAAACAGATACTCACATGTGAGCAACTACAACAAAAATGCTGTTCTTTCTAAAATGCTTAAGAAAAGCAGAGGGAAATTTGTGAGCTGACCTAGAAAGTTGTCCACTCAGAACAATAAAATCTCACCACCCACCAAGTCACGGGGATGTTGCAAACACATTTGATAGATGTAATCCTGTCTTGTCATACACTTCAGTGATGATTGGAATGCACTGCCTAGAAAATGCAGTATGTTGCCAAGATAGTACATGATGCAAAATCCCAATAAAAAATGCCAAGGACTACTTACTCCAAATGACTTCCCCCAAATTTTTCCTATTTCTCAGCATTAATCATGAACTGGAAAGCTTAATTTGCATGTGAAAATTGGTGGCACCCTTCTACTTTAGTAAATCATTGCACTTGTGAATTCAATATGTGTGATGTGGGCTGCCTGGAATGTTTCCAGGGGAACCTCCTTGAGCAGAAAATCATTTCCACAAAATTCACAGCAATCCTTGAAAAACATTCCAGCCTTATCAGATGGTGTGTCCTAATTTAAGATTCCTCCCGTAATAGTCTCTGCTGGACTGGAGATGCTTCAGTCAGGGGTGTTAGGCTTGGTTAGACCCCAAGGGCCCCATACCTATTCTGCAAACACTGTATGTTTGTTGGTACCTATGTGGGTTTTATTCTTAGCTTAATCGCCATGTGGGGTGCAATCTTTGATCACAGCAGGTGAGAAGAAGGGCTACCCTCCTGCTCCACTGTGATGCCCACAACTTCTGGCTAATGGTGCGAGTTAAAAATCAATCAAAAAAACAAAATTTTCCCTACATGCAATTAACCTGAGAAAAGACATTCCAGTGTTGCCAATAGGAAGAAGTGTTGTGTTGTGTTTTGTTTTTAAGCTAAGTTGCTATAAAGGGTGATTATCCAGGGGAATCACTCAGGGAAACTGGTGACTTCTTTGTTAGTGGGGTTTCTTATCCGTTGCAGCTTAACTCATCTCCAAAATAAGCTCACCACCATGGATAGCTTCTTATGAAGCTTAAAATAAAAGCTGCAATGGTTAAGAAGCCAATGTGGCCACCTGCAGGAGGCAGCCTGTGCAAAGTTAGCTGTGATTACATCGCATTTATATCCTATCTTTTTCCTCCTGCAAGAACTCAAGGCAGCTGGCACAGTCCTTCACTCCATTTTATCCTGGCAACAAGAACTCTGTGAGGTGGGGGGCAGACCAAGTGGGATTAACTGTTCCAAAATGACCCTGTAAATGTCATGGCTGAATGGGGATTAGAACCTGGTTCTCGCCGGTCCCCCTGGTGAACATGGAAAAGCATTTCAGTTGATCTGAATGAGCCTCTGAAACACCACACTAAGATTTATCAATCATAACTGCAATAACAATGATTAATAAACACAGAGCCCCCCTGATTAAGTATATGCTTGAGCTCTCTTTGAAATCCTTTTTCAATTTTTCTGATTAATTGGACAAATGTCAGTTCCTTACCCTATTCATTAACTATGGTGCAGAGCCTAATTGGATGGAGAAAGGGAAGGGGAGGAGGCTGATCTGAAGAATGAAACAGGCCTATTTTTCTGTAATGGGAAATGTTGCATTGCTGTGATTTACAATTAATGTACAGCACTCACCCTGACTTTTAATTTTAGATGTCTTGTTCATTGGACTTGCTTGCTTCCCTGCCAGAGTTCTTGGTCATGTCAGGCTGACTTTGGTTTAGTTATCCTCTTTTCTGGGGCTAACAGCAGGATGCAAAATGCTTTCGTTTTAGTGGAGAGAGAAAAACTGCACAACCTGATGCCTAAAATGAAGTAAGTGGGCAAAGTGGTCATTAGCACACCAAGTTGCAATTCAAACATCTCTTGATTTGATTGAGGCTCGGGGACACATACCAATCAGATTTTACTAGTTAAAACTACGGTGTATTGACTCAGTAGGCTTTTCACTAGCTAAAGTGCTTAAGAATAGCAATTCCTGCAAGGAAACTTTTTGCAAAGATTCCCCCACCCCACTCCCTCCATCTTATTTTTATTTTGTCTGAATCCTTTGGAAACTCCTTTTTTTTTTTTAAGTGCTGCCATCACTACTGAAAACTACCAAACCACTTAAACCCTTTCATTTCAAACTTGAGAATTTCAGAGGTCAGCCCAGCCTGAGCTCAGGCAAATTTCCCCACTGACTTGGTGGGACACATTGTTCAAGGAAAGTATGAATAAAAACAGAATAAAAGCCTCGCTGAGAAGTGCAGGTAGAACATTATCTCAGCAGAGAGTGAAGAAAAGACTTGGGGCTCTAAAACATAACAGCTCGCACTTCTGCATGCTTCTATTGTACTCGGAGGTTGTGCCTGGAAGCCTGAAAAATGGAATTGAGCAGGCAAGTGGTGAGGTCCGACCACAGCAGTGGTGGAAACAGCATATGTAAAGGAGAGCACATTTTTGGTCAGCAGTGGTGCTTAACCACTTGCTTACTTTGGAAGTTAAATCAAGTAAACATTGTACGATTTCTGCACTGGTGAAATGCAGAGGGCTTTCCATGGGGAACCTTGGGAGCCGCCATGAGCTCCTTGCAAGAGGAAGGAAGCTGGGGTAGAAATGTGATGCTGGTGAGGGTCGATCTCAGCTAAGCAGCAACTCTTGTCTACGCATAGTTTTCACTTGTGTGAATGTGTTGCCTAAACTTTGCAATGACTCCTGAAGATGCCTTCAAAGGGGATGATGGGCTTCCCTGATTTTCACCGCTGCTTAGGCTTCAGTTATATTGCTGGGAAAATGCAGACTTTCTTGGAAGCCCTTTCTTGGAAGCTCCTGAAAATAGCAATTCCCATATGGAATGGTGTCTCTCATTCCTGTACTGATTGATTGATTGCATATTGCAGCATCTCTGTGCAGGGAGTCCAAGGCACTACACAATCCTCTTTCTCTCCTGCACTTCTGATCTCACAACAACCCTGCAGGGTGGGTTAGGCAGAAGGTGAGTGACTGGCCCCAAGACACCCTGTGAGCTTTATGTCTGAGTGGGCCTAGAGCCAGCATCTCCTGAGCACCAGTCCAGCTACTTGGGCTGTTATATAGGATTGGGGCCTCCGGCATGGTGCCCATGAGCACCAATGTCCTTCTGGCATCTCTCTTGGTGCTTGCCAGGTTCCCTGCTTCTCCTGACTTTAAAAGATATTTTGGTTCAATTATTGTTACTGTTCATTAATTTCTTCAACTGGGAGGCTGGCAAGCCACAAAATGAAGAGTTGGCCCCCATTATTTCCAAGAACGCCTCAGCCACCTGAAAAATAGGACCTCACACACCCATCAGCTGACACTCACACCCCTTCTGTGAGGTGGAGATAATAATACTTACTGCTTCAACAGGCTTGAGATGTTCCTGTATCAAGAGAGTTTGGGATATGAGCTGCCCCAGTTCAGAGGGTTTACTCATGATGAGCTAGCTGGACTGTGACCATCCCACTTTGATTCCTCTCACAGATTCAGTGTGCTCGCTGCTAGCCTACCAGCTTGCCCACTTGCCCACCTGCAACCCTTTTCATGAGGGAAAAAAAGGTGTGGGGTGACCACTGAAAAATGGGAGTGATGATAAGGGATGCAAAGATTTGAACTGCATGATTTACTGCGAGGGATCATGCAGCTGGGGATGTGGGATTTTATCTTCCTTCCAATTCAGTCAGAGGAAAAGACTGATGGTGGAAAGAACTGTCACTGCTGTTTCTAGCAAATTCCTTCCTGACCGCCAAGACGGCATCCTAATTAAGCCTTGTCGGTCCCTCCCTGAAGCAGGAATGATAGTCCTGAACAGAAGTGCCTCCCAAACTAAACCAGGAAGGAAATAGGGTCCCAGATCTCTGGCAGAGGAAACTTACAGCCTCATGGTCCTTGGCAGGAAATCTTAGGTCCCTGATATAGGTAGAACCAGTATGTCAAGGCTGCTTCTGGGCCTGAAATGAGGGTCAATTTATCCTGAACTCTATTGCTTTGCTTGACATAAGAAAATCTTGTAGATTTTGTTACTCTGGGGGCAACACACAGGCCATGAACTTTCAATACATTATCTTGATCTTTTTGTTCTTAGCTGACCTATCTAGCTTTGCAGAACACTAAAACATAGTAGATGAAGGTGATGCCAACAAGCAATCTTGTGTACTGGCCATCATGACAGAGATTCTCAGATTCAGAATTTTAAATGTTTCTTCAGGAGAACACAGACAAAGATGAACAAATGGATTTTGATGTGAATGAAGCAAGGGGAGATTTTTGTTGTTGTAAATATTGCACACAAAACAATCTTAACTGGTGTGTGTGTGTGTGTGTGTGTGTGTGTGTGTTGGAAGCGTTAGTGCCTCTACCGTTTCCAAAGCTCTGCTAGCTCACACAGTCAAAGCAGGTGATGGAGGTGGTGGGCCTTTCTGGCCCCCTGGTTCTTTTCTTAAATATTTTTTTAGCTGCCATGCCCAACAGAGAGCACCGTGGAGGAATTTCACTATGTTTGATCCAAATGGGTCTAGTTGGGGTGGCCTGATCCTAGAACCTTTGAGGAATCACAGGGGCTTTGGATCAAGCAGAAATGTCCTGTTTCTGCCAGCCCTTTCTGCTAGCAACCGTTAGTGAGAGCACCACTGGTAGTAGCTTCCTACGGATGAACTGGGCTGGTAAGATAGCATCTCTGCCTCAGCTTAATAACATCCACAGTGAATCTATGCGTTAGGAGTCCTCTGTTAGGTAATTCACATGAACCGCTCTGAGCACTGAAACATGTACTGACAAACCACAGTGGAAACCATGGAGGCATGGCTTACATGTGAACACAACCAGAGACTAGGATTTCATGACACACAAAACTCAGCCATAACAACTTAAGAAAAGCCATCCTGGATCAGACCAAGGGTCCATCTAGTCCAGCACTCTGTGCACAAGGTGGCAAACCAGCTGCCCACAGGATCAGTCAAGTGGGATGAAAGCAAGACCTCCTGCTGCCCAAGTTCCTCAGCAAGTGGTGGATGCAGGCATGCCACCTCTGCTGAATGAGGTAATTTTAAAGCCATTTGGATGGCTGGCCATCACTACTTCCAGTGGCAACAGATTCCATAGTTTAACAGTACATTGTGCGAAGTGTTATGTTATGGTGGCGGCGACGGGGGGGGGGGGGGGAATGGCTTCCTCTCCATTTTCTCCACTCTGTGCATAATTTTAAGCACGTCTATCATGCCTCCCCTTATAGCCTTTCTTCTAAGATAAACGATCCCATTTGCTGCAACTGCAAGGTAGGACTTGCTCCTACCTTTCATGATTTTAGTCGTCCTTCTCTGCACTTTTTCCAACTCAATAATGACCTTTTTCAGGTGCAGTGACCAGAACTGTATACAGTATTCTAAGTGTGGTTTCTCTTTGTGAAAGATTTGAAAAGGGGGAATAGGATCTTTTCCAGTCCTTTCCTAATCATTTCTAACATGGAGTTTGCCTTTTTTTCACAGCAGCTGCACACTGGGAAGCTGCACATTTAGCTGTCCTCCCCCCCCGCCCCACCCAGGTCCTGTTCTTGCCCAGTCACTGCTAGTTCAGTTCCCATCAACCTGTACTTGAAGTTGGGATTTTTTGCCCCAACATGTGTCACTTTTCGCTGACTTATATTGAACTGCATTTGCCAATTTGAAGCCCATTCTCCCAGCTTGGTGAGATTCCTTTGGAACGCCTCACAGTCCTTTATGGTGTTGACCATTCTAAATAGTCTGGTATTAACTGCAAATTTTGCCACTTCACTACTTACTCCTAATTCTATATAGTTTACGAATAGGTTAAAAAGTACTGGTTCTAATACCTTTGTTGAGGGACTGTCAAAAGACTTTTAGTAGTCCAAGTAAACCATGTCCACTGGATTGCTACTGTCTGCATGCTTGTTGACACTCTCAAAGAACTCGAATAGGTTAGTGACATCTCCTTGTGGAAGCCATGCTGATTTTTCTCATCAGGGCTTGTCTGTCTGTGCACTTACTGATTCTGCCCTTAATGATGCTTTCAAGCAGTTCATCCAGAACAGATGTTCAGCTAACTGGCCTGTAATTTCCCAGTTCCCTTGGATCCTTGTTTAAGAATTGGAGTTACATCAGTCATCTTCCAATCCTCTCGTACAAAGGCTGTTTTTAGGGGCTTATTAAATATTTTAGTAAGTTGGTCAACCATGTTCCAGTTCTTTAAGCATTCGAGAAGGATGCTGTCTGGACTAGGTGATATTGCTGACTTCCAGATTGTCAATAAGGTTGAGATCTTCTTCCCTAATCACTACTTTCTGTCCCAATTCAGAATAAATAAGCTCAGGGACAGGAATGTACCCTGAATCCTTCCCTATTGTTAGGCCTCAAAGGAAACAATTATATTTCAGGTTGCTGTGTGAGGCCAAAAACACATGTCCAGGCATGCCATATGCAAGCCAGTTCCCTTTAAATACATTTGCTAATTGAAAGAGCCCAACTTCTCTTAAAGCAGGGGCGGTGGTGCTACCCTTTCAGATGTTGCTGGAGTGCAAGTTCACTCTGGAGCCATGCTGGCTGGAGCCAATGGGGTTTGGAGTGCAACAGTATCTGGAGATCCACGTGTTCTCCACTCTCTTCTTAAACAGCTTAAAGTAAGGGGATTGGCAGGTACTCATACTTCTTAAGGAAGAGAAATGGCATTCATAAAATCATAATGAGCACTGTTATAGTTTGGCTGTAACTCCCTCACCCAACTTTGATTAGGAGTTTCACTTTCAGCTCAGATATGAATTATTTGCAGGATAAAGCCACATTGTTGCCAGCTTTATACCACTGTGCACCCTAAATCAATAATGTGCACATTAGAAGTAAGGAGTAAATTCAGCAATAACTTGCCTCCAGTCCACATTTTGCCAGCAAATGTAAATCAGTCCTTCTCCCACCAAGTTAATAAGGCCAGAGTGTATTTACTCAATTCCAACTGGATATAAAAAGCACGTAATTTGGCCAAAAGCAAACAAATGCAGGCACAAGCACTCTGTCTATGCCTGTGTGACATTTATATTGTAATAAAAATGGATTCAGAAATGTGCAGGCCTTTAAAAGTGGAAATAAATTACAATCAATTAAAGGTTTGTTGTTTGCATTTAAAAAACAGGGAAAAAGTTAGGAGGAAAAGTGACATAAATCAGAATTTCCTTTAAAGGCCCAGAAAAAAGCACATGGAAACCTTAAGGAAACAATTTACTGAAGAATCATTAGTTTTAAGCAGTTCCAGGAATTCTGCTCCTGGCTCTCTAATGATCCATGAAACTTGAATTCAATCAAAAATGATTTAACAGCAGCACAGTTGAACTCTGTCAACTTTTGCTTGCTTGCTTATTCCTTTTGTTCGCTCTCTTTAAAGTAAAGGGTCTCCTTTGTGTGTAAATAATGTCAGTTTCTCTGCAATTCTAAAAAAGCTTTCCATAGAAATGTTATTTCATTCCTTGGAGGTAGTTTGCAGCTTTATTGACCTTTGTTCTCCGTTCCCTTGATGGTATCACATACACCCCAAACCTGATAGCAGTAACTTACTGGATATGCACAATCAGGTTGGTAGTCTGGAGAGACTTTTGAGAGCTCATACATTAGACTCTGACTTTCCAATCCATTAATTCCGTTGTTCTGCGCCTGTTGGGAGCTGTATCGTCTCTTGTAAGAATAACAGATCACAGTTGAAGCTTTTAAGCTCTATTACTGCGAAAAGCTGCCTATACAGTCAGCCCGTTTCGCCTTAAATATATACTTTTAATGACCAAACTTTAACGATCGAGTTAATCAAAGTATATTATTTTTCAGGACCCTATGGTCAGGTTCTGTGTTTTCCTTGTATGATATTCCACAGTGCTAGGTGTTTTTGAAGTCAATCAACACCCCGCACAAACTGTCAATAGTTTTCTTAGTGTACTAAGACAGTGAGCAGAAATTATATCTCCATATCTGTTTGACTTCATTGCCCAACATTCTGACCATTGACCTGGCTGTTGGGGGCCTCTGAGAGTTGCCGTTCTTAACCATGAAAAATACATGTTGTCCTGGGTGTATCCTCCTGTGAGTATCCTCCCGTGGGATCCCTTTCACAAGTACTGGATCCTTTGGACTCAAGTGCAGTGCTGTACTATTTTTAAACATTTGCCATTCTTTAAACTACATGATAGGCTTAGGTGCTACTTTTGACTTTCCAAACTCAAGGCCGAAACTAAGCTGTCAAAGGTAATTGAGGAGCAACCACCTGTATTGCTCTTAACTGGAATCCAAACTCAGTGCCTTAAAAATGGCAACAATCCTTTTTGAAATAACATACTCGAAAGTAACCTCATTGGCAGAAATCCATGAGGCAAAGAGAAAATTGAGTCAGCTAAAGTTTTTCAGGCAAAGATCTATCTCAAAAACATGCACAAACCTTTCAGGTGACAATGGAAGTAAATATACTCACAGATTTTTATATCATTGCTGTTGCATTTCTAGGGATCCTAATCTATTTTCTGCCATTGGCAGGGCCATCCAGTGGCATCTGAGGAGTCACAGGATGGTGCAGATTCCTGCTCACACCTGCCCCAAGGCTATAGGCACAACTATGACCCCAAGGGGGCAGAAATCTAAGTGCAGATTTTTTGCCTCCACTCTTCTGCTCTTCGCATCTGCCTCAGAAAGTACTGCAGTGGCGTCTGTTTCAAGACACATGGAATGACTTTGGGGAAGGTGAAGAGAAGGCCTTCTGGTGGTTGGGAGACAAGGTGCAGGAAAGGCCTGGAACAATTCAGTCTAGGGGCCTCTCCATCACTGCTTCTGCCCACTGCCAGGTGGGTCAGTTGGCTGGGTTGAAAAGCTCATCCAGCTGAAACAATTTAAAACACAGGAAAGGCAGGATGCAGAAGCCATCGTCCTCCTTCCATCTTGCCTGACTCACTTCTGCAGGGCTCCAGGTAGACAAAGGCCCCTGGGATTGTACTTGTCTATCTGCTGAGCACTGGCCCCACTGGAGTGGCAAGTCATTCAGCCCAAATTGCTCAGAAACAGACTCTAGGCAGATACAGAAGTGCAGACGCAAATGGGCCCTGTGCATTCAGCTGTTCCCTGAATCCTAATACCTATGGCAGTGATTGGTATCAGTAATCATATTAATAACCTGTATACAGAGTGGTCTCTCTTCCAAATTAATTATTTTTCACTCATAAAAAACATTTCCCCTTAAGTTTCAGTCTCCAGACTGTGGTATGATTCTAGACTAGAGATGTACAGATAGTTAATTTTGTTGTACAGATTAATTCCTTTCTGTCTTGTGTTTTGCAGGAAGTCAGGTGTTTACTCACTGGGAGAACTGCATTTTTGTTTTATTTATGCTAATTTGCATTCATGTTTATTAGCATGAATGGTGCCAAAAGTGAAGAAGTGGCCTTCAAGTCTATGGCATTTACATGACTCAGGAAAAAGCTGGTCCTCTAAGGACATCTTAACTCCTCTGAATTCCTTGTGGTTTTCTCATGCATCCCAATTCATACTTGTGTTAGAGAATGAAAGGAAACCAATAGGACTTCAGCTCATCACCTGACTTAGTATGGATCCAACCCCATATCCCCAATCCAACTTTTTCATGCATATATTAATTTGAAGCCAAATAAACATTTAACTTCCCAGACACCTGTATGACCAATTATTACCTAAAATATTTAGTGTTCTCATCAAAGTGCTGAAGCTGTATATCCCATTCAGTTTTTCTTCTTCACTTTATCAAAGCTTGGACAAGCCTTATTTTGAAATTCTGGTTTCCTTATGGGTTGGAAATACAAAATTTTAGGCTGTCAAGCTCTCTTAAGCCTAGTGGTGCTTATATTTGAGAAAACATTAGGACTGTGGCACTGCTAAGGTCTCCTGTCATTCTGTTCTTTTCATGAAATTATGAACAGAGTCTCAATAGTGAGGTGGATAGTAGAGAAACCAAAAGAGGTGCACATATTAGCATGAATCTCTGATTTTTTGTCTGTGCATTAATAATCCCATTTACACAGCACCTGCCCTACTAGAGTGGAAAATATGAGCTGCTAAAACCTTATTATAAAAAGAATTAATTGGGAAAGAGAGATCACACGAGGAGACAGTGAAGATAACAATGGAGTATGTTTACCTAGGGTTCTGTCTTGCCTGGGTTGGTCACATTTACTTTAATCTACAAAAGGTGTGACATATGCTTTAGTAAAAAAGTGTCCTGCATCCCACTTCCTGAATTTGGAGCTAACCAACAAGATAGTGCTGCATGCAGCCCCTGATTTTCTCAAGCCTAGTGAAAAAAGAAAGTTGGAGAGACTGACTTTTTGACCATTTGTAGCAGCATTTTAAAAAATGCACCACCTAATGGCAATTCTAGGGACAAAATGTAACCAATGGTTTACTAGAGGCAGGTATCAGATAAGAGAATTCTGTTTTGGGGGGTGAAAACTTAATGGATTTTTCTGATTTGGCCATGCAGATTTCATTGCATTTCCCCTTGCCTTCCCTGTTCGGCTTGCCTTGATTTGTAGTGAATGGAGTCGGAGGAATGTCACTGCATTTTCAATAAGCAAGTTGCATTATTTGGTGGGTGGGGCTCTTGAAGTTTGTGCATGCACCACTTTGCCCAAGAAGTGGTTAAGTGGACGATGAAATGGGTAAATTCTTTGACAAGAAGGAATATGGTTCTGTTAGGTTAAACAAAGAAGTGTGTGGAGAGCATGAAACTGAATAGGATATTTAGAAGGGGGTTATGATTCTGTGGAGCTACATGGCAGAGAGATGGGCTTGAATCTAGTTCACTTGAGCAATTTTGCCAATTTATTTTCCACCGTTGATGCATATTTCCAGATCTCCCCCTACCCCAATTTGCACAAATTACCATTTGCACAAATTACCATTTGTGCAAATAGCAGAACCTGGGAAAAATGGGTAAAACTTTTCCAGAATTGGGGGAAAATATGAACACTATAGTCTATTGCTGCTTAGTGAAATGGAAATTTACATGGAATCCCATTGGGCATAAATATAACCGAATTCTCAGCATTTCACTTTCCTGTAACCAGAAAATAAGAGTTATTTCTGATAAATAGAGGAGAGCTGGAGTATAGGTAATTATTAAATGTTTGTAAAGAGAATGGTCAGTGCTGAATGATAAATGCTCCCTATTTGTTTTTATAACCTTCACCATAGCATTGCATGCCTACGCCGACCAGGTATATTCCTACAGTGGTGCCATACATGGTGTTTTTCATTACCATTAATTATATTGCCCACCACGAAGCTATTTAGGTTCCCATTTTGATGTATAAATCTCTGCAGCACTTTATACATTGCTGACCTGATTTATACTGTACAGCCTTCTTTTTCCTGGTGCTCACTCTATTATTCGGTCTCAAAGTTAACAGCAAATGTTTGGTTTCTTTATGGGAGCCCATATAAATGCTGATAGAAAGGCTGGCTGAGTATGAGTGTTGACTTTCCCTATGTCTATATATAGCTATTGTTAAAATTAACAACCTTTTTATTTATAATACCAATCCAATGTTTATTATCCACATTATCTGGGGTAATCTTTCTGTCCTTATTTCAACCTTGGCTGGTAATGTTTATGTTAAGTTTTTATGGCAAGGCGGTGCTGCTGCTTCTGTTAATCTGTAATAGCATTTGTGCCATGGGAGGGGGCACAAATATTAGCCGACCACCATAATCAAGCCCGTGTCTGCCATGCCACAGAACGAAATAAATCTATAGTTGGAATGAAATTTGCAAATTAAACGGATATTGGTTTGATAATTTAGGGCCTTGATCCACTTCTAACCAGAAGCAATGAGTTGTGCATCGCACCTCTTGGTCTCAGACAGAGAAGTGCATCCCCATCTGCAGCAGAGGACAAACACAGCCCTTTCAGTGGACACGATAAGAGACACGCACAGAGGTGTACACTGGCATCAGGCAGGCCCAAAGGGAGTTTTTCCCCTCCGTGAATCGCCCATTCTGGATCAGAGTTGATCTCATAAATCATTTCTGAAGTTTATGCTAACACAATTACAGCTTGCATCCCCCAAAGGAAGCGAACCTTTGGATGCAACCAATTAATTCTGTAGTTTGTGGCAATATAATTTATGCTAATTTATAATTAATAGTAGATTACTCTGTGTCATGATTTAGAGGGATTCTGTTTTGTTTTTGTTGAGGAAGAATTTAGTTTTCCTGTCAAGTTTATAAGAGGGCTGAGGATGTAATGGGTAAGGGCTGGGCTGGCTCAAGACGTTTTGTTGCCTGAGGTGAAAACAAGATGGTGCCTCTATTCTTCCCATGCACAAAAGCCAACTGGACTTGCAGGTTAGTATTCCCTAAACTCATTATTGAGCAGCACTTGGCACCCAGAGTCCATGAGCTAAATTAGGGGGTGCAGAGCAGGTCACACAGGACATAGGTCTCTCTCTCAGCACCTTTCTGCAGCCTCCCAGCATGGATGTCCTGAGGCAACTGCTTCAATCTTCATGGCAGATTAAGTAAGCAATGGCAGAAAATAATGGACCTGTGGAATTTGCACAATGTAGCATCCGCCATTTGTAGCCCAGGACTAGGGGCAAGGATAAGAAGCAGCTCAGCTGCCTCTGAGAGGTTCCCAGTTCTCTAAAGAGTCAGCGTGGTAAAGAAAGGAATAGAATAGCACTTGGTTCATTGAGACTGAAGATCAGATCCTTCTGCAGCCTTGAAGTCAGCCACAGCCCCAAGTCATTCAACCCAAACTGTCCAGAAACAGACTGCAGGACTTAAAGAGTTGCAGGCACAAATGTGCCCCGTTCCCCTAATCCTGATACCAGTGGCAGTGCTCTGTATCCCCAATTGCACTCGTAACCTGTATGGTGGAGAGTGCAGTGAATGCCTTTCATCCCCTCTCAACTCTGAGAATTATTCTCTGCCTACCAAGAAAGGTTCAGCCTGATTTCCTGTTGTTCCAGAGGAATATGCATGCACAGCTGGTGCTGTTCCACCGTTGAGCCAAGGCCATTAACTCTTAGCCTAATCTAACTGAAAATGTAGTTATGAAGCTAAAACAGCATAGCCCCAAATGGTCCGCAGGTGTTAGCACCTTGGAGAAAATGCAAGAAGACACGCATGTGATGAACACCTAGACCTACATAGCCAGACCATAATCTGGATTCCTAGGGAGATGCTTACACACACCTGGTGCAGGGAAACTGGGGAAACTGTCACATTCACATTCTGCTTGTGGGATCCTGTGGGCAGTTGCCTTGTGAACAAAAATCCTGGACTCAGAGGGACTAATGGTCTAATCCAGCATGGTTCTTATGCTCTTACATCCGTGCCCTGTAATTGACCCAAGCAAGCAAGTCAAGTTATACGCAACCACAAAGACACAACGAATGTGACTTGAGAAAGAGGATGGGGGGAAGCGACCTCAGTCCTTTGACCAAAGGAATTCCTTGCCTTCCATGTTTCTTACATCTGATGGAATGTGAGCAAGAGATTTACCTACAGGCCAGCCCTGCTTGAAAGTTAATAGCTAATAGCTATTAATAGCTAATATTGTCAGATTTGTTTGATATGATGATCACTCTGTATTGAATGGCAGAAGATGGACATGACACCCTGCCAGCAAATGGAGGCTTTTTTCAGGGGCCCCCGGGAAAAGAGAACATGGCTGGTAGAATCACCATAAACCGAGCACAAGGAACTTAAACTCATAGCTGCTGACAAGGTAACATCTGTCTTCGTTTGTGACTACTCATAAAATGCAAAGCTCTAGTTCCACATACAGGCACAGGACTGATGAGAGCACAAAGATTTCTGATGAAGTGGAACAGAAGGCAGCAAAGCCAATTTCTAATATGAATTCTGAGAGGTGCATCTGTTATTATCAACATGGTATAAAATTGCTCTTTCTGTCTCCTATCACCCACCACACAAGAGGCATGCACACCAAGGTGGCACGTTCGGGAAAATGGTTATCTGATTGATTAGAGAAACCCACCACAACCTGTTTTCTACAAGGAGATGCTTGGCTGCTTGAATAACATGGTGTGTGTGTGTGTGTGTAGGGGCATGTGTAAACACTAGCAAAGAGTACCGTTTTACCAAGAGAAGTGTATTTTGCAGTTATTGTTAGAAGCCTGAATTCACAATCAGCCAAACAGGCGACGGTATACCGCGTGTCTACTTTCCAAAGAAGGAAAGTTAAGCTCATCTTCAGTCCTGTGCTCCTTTCTCCAGGAAATCTTCTGCTTAGTTTGTTTTTTTAGTTTTCATAAAAAAGAGGTAAAATGCAAAAAAAAAAAAAAAGTGTGTGTGTGTGTGTGTGTGTGTGAGTGAGAGAGAGAGAGAGAGAGAGAGAGAGAGAGAGAGAGAGAGAGAGAATAATACCAAAGGATATTACATAAATATAACATATAAGTTCAGTATCTAATAATTTCATGAAAAACTGAAAATTTCTCTTTTCTACATACAGTTAAGTCAATCAGTTCTTAATCAAGATTTGCAAACAGATTGATCTAATTTATCAGACTAATTATAAATAACATCATAGCATTAGCATTGAGGTATAAGTCACTAATGATATTTTTATGAGTTCAGGTTTCTTGAATATTAGTTAAATTGCTTATAATAAGCTTTCCATTTTTATTTTCTTCTTTGGCAGGTCCTCTACTTATATAATTGGTTCGTTTTGCCATTTCTGCATACTCAACTAGCCTATTTTTCCAGTCTTTGGTAGCTGGCCAGTCTTCTGCTTTCCACTTTGATGCAATATAAATCTTGTTGCTGTTATATTTGAATAATTCTAGCATGCCTTTTGGAAGGGTCTCTAGTATAATACTCAATAGCTATCATAGGAAAATTAATTTTAAGATCTTTCTGCATTTCTGTGTGTATCTGTTTCCAAAATCTTCTGATTTTTTCACACGCCCACCACATAGGGTAAAAACTTCCATCTACTTCTTTACATTTCTAAAACATATTTGTCATATGTTGGGCAAATAAGATGAGCCCCAATCTTTGCCTCACTATTTCCAGTTTCAAGGGTTTTTTTTAAATACACTGGTGTATAAGGGTGTATCTCTAGAAAAAACTGAATTATTTCCAGAGACTTTGCATTCACAGAAAGACAAATCATGTGAGTGAGGCTGGCTAGTGCCGACACAAAGAGCATGGTGTCCTCAAGCAGAGTCTCTAGAGATATTTGCAGTTTTCCCACTTTTGTGGGGGTCCTATGGTTTCAGGCATCCTCTGGGGGACTTAGAACTCATCCCCTGCAGATATGGGGGTCCTAGTATGTTATGAAAAAAGAATCACCTGACATACAAGGCGATTTGATTGATTTCAGTTTGAAGGGTCATCTTAGACGCCAGAATATACAGTAGTTTGTTATCTTTGGTACTCTGGCTCCATCGGTTTGCCTTTGACCGTGGCTCAGCCCACTGGAATGCAGTCTCCAAGAGATTCTCTTTAACCTTCATTCACTTGCCTTCTTCCCCGCATGGGCCTTTACAGGTTTTCTATCTGCATGAAAATTTGTATGGAGTTTGCAAACAATTTTGGTAAGAAAAATTATCCATTTTTGTATGCATTTTTTAAAAAAGTACTCATTCTGTGTGCACACATTTGCTGGTCAATATATTTTCATATTGATTGAGACTGACTGTATATATTCCTTTGCATCTACAAACTTGTGTGCAGAAGTTTTAGAAATATACCATTTTGGTGTGCATTTTTTGAAAAAAAAAAAGAAATGTGCACATTTTCTTTTGCAACTGTGTCAAAGTTTTGGAAATCTTTGAAGTGCTATTGAATTTGGGTTCATGTTTAAAATTAGGAAGTGGAAAAGTTGCAAGTCAGCATGTAAAGGTGAAGTCTATGGATTTTTCACCCAGTCTGAACAGGCTTTACGACTGAATAGTGGAGTGAAGTGACTTCTGCACAGAATCTCTCCTCCCTCAGCACTTCTGCAGCCCATTTTCTGCTGCAAAGGCTCTCTCAAGCCCTCTACAGCAGACTAGGGGCACACGTGAGAGGCTTCAGGGGAATAAGAAATCCCTTGCAGTTTCCATTCTTCTTCTAGAAAGACAACATTAATTATATTCATGTTATAATTAATTATTAACACAGTAGTGCAGTACCTACTCTGTTTCCCATTAGTACAAGGTTCTCCGAGTGCCCAGTTCTTAAGAAGCCCAGGAGCTGCAGTTCTTTCAAGGCCATCTTCAGAGGTGTGTTTGGTGGGAGGCCAAGAACAGGCTGCTCCCAAGTTTGCTAGGCCTGAGCACTTCCGCTAGCTAGCAAAGACCTTTTCATTCAAGTAAGCCATTCCTTGTAGGTCAGTCTGGCAGACTGCATGCTGCTTTTATTCCAGACTTGTGTTCTGTATTGAGTTTTCATATATTTGTTTTTCCTTGTTTTAACCAGGTTCTAGTTGTGATTGTCAGCTACCTTGAGTGCCACTTTTCTTGGTAGAAAGATGAGGCACAAAGCAATCAAACAAATAAAACAGAATCAAAAAGCGAGCCGGCCACAAATGAGTGGTTAAAAGAGGTAGAAGCAAAATGGTGCCTCAGGAGACAGGGCTCATGACGTTTTACATGTCATGACCTGTGGTGGACTCCATATAAAACCAGATATGCATCTGAGTTTTGAATTCATGGCAATGTTGTCCTCATATAATTAAGGGAACACAAATCACATACAGGGGACCTGTAGCCAGTTGGCAAGCAGTTACAGTTAATGTTTTAATAATTACCAACAAGTACTACAGATAATGTCCAAGTTGAGCAACCTTTGCAACTGATGCAGATATTTTGGGGTCTGTTATCTCTTGTTCTCACATGGCACTAGAGACATTACTTTGTTTTTCCGCTTTCTCTCCATATGCTCACTGGTGTCTGTCAATTACTATGCACAGAAAAGCATGATAATAAATCAGAAGGCATTTTACCAGCGGTAGTCTCTCTCTCCAAGTCGAACTGCTCCAAACACTTTGTGCTGTGCGAATAATCTATGGTGCTTACCATAGCAACCTCCTGGCTACTCAATTACTGAATGTAAACTTGGAGAAAGGAATTCCATTATTCAGACATCATTATCAAACACTGCACATTTCTTGTTTTAAAGACTGCAATTAGTCAGATACTTAATACTGCAATCTCATGGCCATTAACTAATGCAGTAGGAGCCTTTTGGTTTAAGTTTTCTTTTCTTTTTTTGTAAAATGAAATTTTAAGAATTTGATCGGGTTTGTCATTTTTAAAGCTTAGGGCAAATTAATAATCAGAATACTATGAGTGAACATCTATTTCCAAAGGGTGGTGGGCTCTTTTCTAATTGAATTTATATAGTACTTGCTTATTATGTATCATTCACAAAAAGAGGCATGCGTTATAATACTGCTTAACAAAAATCAGAACTTTCTAAAGCTTTGAAGAATGTTGATGTGATGAAATTGTGTGGGTTTTCTTTTTTAATTAAAATGCTTTTCTTAATGGGTCTTCCAGTCTTCTGGGAAAGAGTGGGCCATGGTGGATGGGTTACCCTAGTAATGAGACCTATTTTCAGATCTGGATCAAGGATTCCCTACAGTCTGACTAAAGCCTGATCCTTATTCTTGCCACATAGGAAGGTGGCCAATACAGTGGATACTGCATGCCTGGTGAGGAATTGGGGTTAGCGACTGTGGAATGCTCAAGAGAGTAGTCACAGGCCATCCCAACTCTGGTAATGAATCATTCTCTGGTTTCTCAATGTAACTCCTGTTGTTGTTTCAAGAAAAGTCTGGGAAACTATAGCAAAGGAGTTAAGGATCAGGTGCCATTTTCCAGTAGTTTAAATACACATTGTGTATAGAATAATAAACCTAGTTTCTGATCTCTACTTATGCAATTGCTAGGTTTGTATCCCAAGCCCGGTTCCAGAAAACATCCAGAAAATCAGAGCTGACATGATTACAAACCACTGAAAGCAACAAGATGGTCTTTAGGGTGGCTACAGGTGCTGGTGGTGTTTTCTTGAGCTTGGGGGTGAACCCTGGGGACTTATAATCCACCTTAAAGTGAGCTTTACAAACGCACAATTTTTTCTGAAGCTCAGATTAAAATCAGACATGGAGAAGAAATCCTGCATTCTTTTCTACCTGTCTCTCCCCTCAACTCAAAATATGACTAAATCTGGATTTGACCATAGGCATTGTATACACTTGATGTCCACAAATAATTATCCAAAGCAAAATTCATGTAACAAACAGCTCCAAATTGTTTCTGGGCACTTTGGTTAATGCCTGAATTGAGCCTTTGCCCTTCTTCTGTTGCAGCATTGCCACTGAGTGAAAGACACATCACGGCCTCTTTTACCATCCTCATGCAAGGAGGGAGGACCTGTTTTGAATGCAGATGAATGCATCCCTTGTGATAATAATCAGTTCCGAAACATACGTTTCATGATTAATAAGTCAAGGCTTTGCCCCGAAAGCCTTTTGAAGCTAAGGAACAGCAGTCTGACATCCTTAGGAAAAGCGTCTTTGCTGCCAATAATCATAATTATTCAGATGCTAATCAGAGTGGGAGGTGCCCACATCCTTGTCAGCCCCCCCATCATTTCTTTGCAATCAGGTGTTTTAACTGTTTATTTGAGGGTTTTAATTTTATTCTACTCCTTTCTCTTTTCTTCTCTTAGTTCTTCTATTGCTCAGATGATTGTAACTGCCTGGCAGCAATATTAGCTGAACTTTTCTCCCCCTAATCAAGCTCAGGTAAAGATAAAGCCTAGTCTAATTTCCCATCATCCCTAGGCTGATTATGCAGAATGTTATTTGCATGGTATAGGTGGTCACCTGTGCATTGCATTTTCAGGCAAGTCTGTGGATTCCAGATTATGAATACATTAGATAATTTAGATGAGATTACAAAGCTGCAAATGTGATCTGCTCTTGCCTACATTTGTAGGAAAGTTATGCCTGGCTTTTGACACATCTCTTACCTGGATACAGGGTGCATGCTAGGTTTGAGGGAAACCTGGGGAAGCTGCCCTTTGCCGCACTCAAGGTGGAGTACAGAAGAAGGTGGCACACAAGAGGGATTCATCAAATGTGACCAACCAATATATGGTAAAATTGCCCAGGTACAAAAGCCAAAAGAAGAAAAAGATGTAACTATGCCAGGTAGACTCTTTCACACTGCTTCTTTGTAATTCATCATCATCATTATTAAACGTTTCAGTAATAACATTTATTATTATTAAACATTTTCATTTATTATTTCAGGGACTGTGTACAGATTATTTATTTATGTATTATACTTGTATGACTAAAGAAGCAAGGTCAGGATAAGTATTCCTAGAGAAGGGTCTCCTGTGCTAACATACATCTTTGCTGCATCCCTGAGGTAAGTTGGACCTGAGTAGGGGTTTCCTTGATGCCCTCCAAGTGTGAAGAGAACATAACTGTACTCACATATCCCACCATGGTGCTTCTTAGTGAGTGTAACCATTGTCCTCCAATGCCTTTATAACATTGCAAATAAAACCGAACCAGGCAACCCTTGTGAAATGCTCACTTCAAAATTGCTACCCAATCCTAAAGAGAAGCATTTTTGCAGCAGAATCTTTTATCCAAAAATAATATAAAACAAGGAGCAGTGAAATAGCCATCATTAAACTCTGGCTGAAGTCTTTATCTGAAAGAAGTTCCCCACAGGAAGAAGGAAATATTTAAAACAAAATTTTGATGAAAGAAAGGTCACATTCTGCAGAGCAAAGAAAGGCCACAGTGTGGCAACAGGATAAGAGTCTTTCCCACAATGGCAGCCATCGATGCCAGAGAAACTTTTTAAGAGTAAGAGAGGTCAGGAACTGACCTGCTAAAATGACACCAAATCCCAAGCGATGTTGCCTATGGGGAGATCTTTGTTGCAGATCATATCCTTTTCATGAACAAGTCTTCTTTTTTAATTAAGGAGTTAGACATGTTGCTTCTACAATCCTCTGTTACAAAAATCCTTGGTAAGCCTGTTAAAAACCAGGTAACTAATCTCTGGATAATGAAAGGGCTAAACCAATTCCCATTCATTCTCATTAGGCTACTTCTCTCCTGCCCACTTCGTCTGGGCTTCAGTCCAGCTAGGAGAGCTAAGGGAGACAGAGTGGAACCCTGAGCTGAAGACAGTTGCTACAAACTCATTAATTTTCCAGATGGTGGCACTTATTCAATTTAAAATTTTAATAGACTTTCACTTCCAGTGCTAACCAGTCTGCCTGCTGCTTTTGTGGTTACCTGGGCATATGCTTGGCAAGAAGTTATCAGTGCCACCTCAGAAAGACAACAGGTTGGAACCACAAAGAAAGTGGGAGATTTTTGCATGGTTTTTCCTTTCAGAGATACAACCTGACAGATTATGTCTCTCCAGTGAAACGAGGAGAGACTCCTAGGACTTCTAATGCAACCAACATTTCTCTATAAACCAGTTCAGCCCACATCATTGGGTTTTGTAGACAGAGAAGCCTACAATGGAGAAAAGATTAGTGTGCTAATCATTAAGGGGCTGGTAGTGGAATTTAACTCAGCCCCTGAACACCAGTGGCCAGCTCTCCCATGGTGTCACCTGTGCAGCAGGTGGGTGCAAGATACTTCTCCAGGCAAACTTTTCTAAATTAGGGACAGAACAGGCTTTATGGCCCTCTGCTGGTCCGCCCTGATCAATGCATCTTCCTTTTCTAGGAGAAAAGGTCCTCTGTGTGATCAGATGGGACGGAGGCCAAAATCACCTCCTAACTAGCACACTGGGTAAAGCTTCATTTCTGGCATCTCAGCTTCATGTCTTTTATAGAACCATTCTGGGAAAGGTACCTGCCCACAATCTTAAACTGCTGCTACCAGTCTGGGTAGATAGTCCTGAACAATTCAGACCAAATATGGAAGGTTTATATCATTCCAACTATTTCTGATAATCAGCTGATGAAAACTCTTGTTTATTTAGCCAAAATAGGGCCATCTGCCTACAAGAGCAAAATGTCAACAGACTTAGGGAAAATGAAAAATGGCCATTTGGAGTATTTCTGATTAAGCAAGGTAGACTGTTGTGTATGTTCTATGCCAAGTCTCTGTGCTTTCTCTAAATATATCAGTTTAGGACAAATAGGCAAGTAATAATAACCTGGGCAAACATGACCTGGCAACCCAACATGGGTTGCTACCCAAGATGAGTTGTGTCGTATGATCTCCCCAGGATGGCTTGTGTGTGGGCAACAAGCCACCCCAACAACCTGTCGGTGGTTGCGTAATCCTGAACTGACTGACACCATTATGGATAAATACTGTCATCTTCTGAGCCCCATGGCAAATGGAGCAAAGACCCTAAACCCCACTGTTGCCCCCAAATGTTCAAGCAGCCCTGGGTGCCTGGCAGTGGATCCCCCCTCCCTGATGCATTCCATTTTGGGTCCGATTTATTTCCCCCTTTTTTCTCATGGAGGTTTGGAGAGCAACTGTCAAGGCAGCTTCCACAAGCTCTGACTCAACAGCCACGAGTAGGCCTTTCTAAGTGCCCCAGTGGCCAAGGTGGACCCTGTCACGTCCGGGATGCTACCCCTTTGCTGTAGGTACCCCATGATAATTGCCACAGCCAAGGTTTCAAATCCCCATGGAAGCATTAAAGTTGCCATTCTGCAGCTGTAACTTTTAAAAAAAATCACTTAAAAATTGCACTCTTTTTTGTGCAATTAAAAAAAAGAATTTGGCAGCCTCAGACAGACTCTCCAACATGCTTCTGGGGCACTTTGAAGGGATTGCTCCTAACTGGCACAACGGGGAACATGAAAGCTGTCTTGACAGATGGCTTCCCAGTCTCCAAGAGGGGAAAAAGAGGGTGGGAGAAGCTGCAGCCTGCCTGAAACGGCTCGTGGCAAGGAGGAGGGCAATGTTGCTCCTTCTACAGTGCCCTGGGATTACCTGTGAGAGGCCTGACAGGGGAGGAAGGGGCCGGACACCCACAGTGAGCCAGTTGTCTGTCAGGGCTCATCTTGGGTTGTTTGCTTTTCGCCTGAGTAGCTTGTCTTGATGCATGGATATGCCCAGTGTCTGCCTCATAAAGAAGCAGACACTGTGGCGCCGTAGTCCAGGAATTAATGGGACATAGAAACAGACAGAATAAAAGTTACAAATGCCCCGTGATAACACCTGTATAGGCAGACACAGCAGATAGGACCAAAAAAGAGAAGATCCTTTTAACAGAGAGTTTATCAAGGCTAAATTGGTCAGAATAATCTCAGTGTGCATTTAATCGTCACGTTAATTCTTTGCATTAATTGAATACAATAATTGTTATATGTTAAATTGTTGAATTAATTGAATGCATTAATTGTTACCAGAGAGACTACTGCACTGGAATCTGCAAAGGGATTTATGGAAATAATGACAAAGAGCCAAACATCCAAACACATCTAAGGACCAGATGTTTCAGTACGACTTCACAGGTTTTCAAAAGATGTGACATCAACTGCATAATTATCTGATCCCAGATAATTAATGAGAACAGAGGAAAAGTTGGTGTGGAATTTAACCCTTTCTTGCCATTGCTACCTTCTGAAAATACTGTTTGTTCTGGGCCTGACCCCAGCATGTTGTCTTTTGAGTTTCAGCTCAATAGCTGCATGTTTTGTGCAGAATTGCCCCTGAAAATGTATCAATGGCTCAGTAGCATACGGTATCAAAGGCATAGACTGTGTCTGATAGAAGGGATCTATAGCTGAAACTCAATAGTCACCACATTCTCCCTCTAACTCCAAGAAATTATTTAGTTTTCCCACTTCTGTACACGAGCACACACATTCATTGGAGTGTGCATGCACACTTTTGGTGAATTTATTCACCAAAGTAGTTGCGTGGGGATATTTAAACCCTTCCACTCACATTCAGTTATCTTAATCCATAGGACTAAGGACCCCTGGGGTAAGAAAAACTCCAGGATCACCTACATGCCACATAATTTAATGCAGTGTGTAGCCTAATACTTACTTATCAAAACCTGATAAATTAGCCATCTATTTCTCTGAGAAGAAAGGAAAATTCTAGGCAGGTTCCTACAGTAAAATTCAGTTTCAGTGGATAATGTGCATCCCTTGAAACAAGAGGTCTTTTGAAAAAGGGAAAAAGCTACTATTTCTATGGATAAATCATACAATGAAGATACAAGTATAGAATGTGAGGCTATTATGCAATTAAGATACTCTATTTGCTGCAGCCATTTATGCTGCTACAACCCATATTTTAATAGTGGAAATGTACTGTGAGCACATCAATGATTGAAGATTTCTGCTTTAACACCAAACATCTCAGTGTTGGTAAGCCCCACAGGTTATTTATGAGGAAATACTGCCTGATGTGCTTTCATCAATTACACTCCATCTTGATTGCTTTTCCCACTTTACAAACCCTGCTACGCAGAAACAGGCAAAAAGTCAGAACAAACCGCTCCCCCCACAACCCACCAGGAATGAGTGTTTCTTTTGCTCTTGAAAGTGATTGCTAATCTTCTGCTGTCTAAAACGTCAGTGAATACAGACGCCTGTCTCTGTCATTCACCATCACTTTTACTTATCCCGTTCTCTTTCCTTTCTATTCTACAGCATATTTTAAGGTGCAATCCTATGCACATTTAGACATAAAAATGTCTTAGAACAAGCTGGGACATGTTGGGAGTTATATGCCTTTTTTCCTATCTGGATATCCATAGCATTTGTATCTTTAATGCTCAGAGAAGATTACAATGAAGAATTCCAGGTCAGAACCTGCAGGTTGGGAATGACAACACCAGGGATGTTCAAGTTCAGTGTGATTCTCTGAATGTCCCTTCGCAGCCCTCATATTCATATGCAGCACATTTTTCATTTTTGTTCAAACAGGAGAAGTGCTCGTTTCATATAGGAAAGTTACGCATGTTTGTATGTACAGGCAGCCCCTGGGTGACAAATGAATTCCATTCCAGAAAAAAAGCAAATTTGTTTTTAACTTGAATTTGTATGTAAATTGGATCACATATAGTTGGCCATCCACATTTGCAAGGGTTAGGGGTGCAGGACACACATGAAAGTGGAAAAGCTGTGAATACCTCTAGGTCACTCCCTGCCCAAACTCATGAATGTCTCCTCTTTGCATCAAGGAATGCCAGAGAGATCTGCCTCTCTGTATGAGTGAGCCAGGAAGGCATGCTTTGGAGGCCTTCCTCTCACTTCCTTTCTCTCTATGGTGATGATGTTTTTCCATAGCAATTAAAAAGGGGGTTTATGGCACTTCTTTTGTAAGTACAGGTTGTTCATAACTTGGGTGTTGGACTGCCTGTATTTTTCAAAAGTGTGCATTTTACCCAATTGTCATAACCTGAAAATGCTCATTATTTTTAAACACACACACACACATTAAAGCTGGCTTTAAAAAACCCCCCAACTAAATTTTTGAATGCTATTGCAAGTTCAGGAATGTGTGCTTTCCCCCCAAGTTGGTGCCTTTTGCATCCTTGTTCAAAACTGTGGACAGGGAAGTTCTTATGATTTGTGAACTGAAACAAGATTCTTGCCCATCCTGCATGGAGGTCTACCTGTCATAAAGACAGCTCTGTGGCAAGGAATAAAGGAGTTGGGGAAATGGAGTTGTAAATTCTTATATTATGCGGGCAGGGAGAATTCTGCGATGACCTTGTAAAAACTGTCAGGCATGGGATCTCCGAAGGCAGGGTCTGTAAGGTGAGACATTTCTGGCTTCTCATTTTGCCCCTTTCCCACTGCATTTCACAAGCATCCTTTCTGGCATTACAGGTATAGATGTGTCTAGGCTAAATGGTTTTATTATATGACATAAAAAGCTTGGGAAGCCCTGATTTTTAAAATATTTTATAAATTCCAATTTATGTCATTCTCCCCAAGCTGCTTTCATTTTATGCATTTCAATTTGGGGTTCCTTAAGTCATTTTATGCACGTGAGGTACCTTAAGTCTCCTATACATCTTATGAAGTTCTAATCAGAAGCTACTGTTATTATTACCTCATAGTTATTGCTCTGAGTTTCTAAGCAGATGCTGGAAATCACAAGCTAATAAAAACTGCTACTAATTTGGGCTGAAGGACAACTTTGGCTCTCCTGAGGACAAAACAATTCAAGCCATCAAAAAGTTACTTTAACAATGGTGAGAGCCAAGCACAAAAATGACCTTGTGTTCATGAACGTGTCCAGCATGATCCACAGATCATTTAGGCAAAAGTTCTTGGTGGATTTTACATGACAGTGCAGCTTGGCTTCAGAAACAGCATGTTGAAATAGCGTGTGGGATTGTACTTAGGAGTTTGGGCTTCAGTCCTCATGAGAGCTGCTGTGATAGGGAGGTGAGAATGCTGGGCTGGCCATTAGGTGACCCAGCTGCAGATCTTGTGATGCTTGTAGAAGAGAACTAATGTGCTCTAATGGTTAGACTGTTGGGCCTGGACTCAGGAGATCAGGGTTCTAGTCGCCATTAAGCAGAAGCATTACTTCCAAATCATGAGGCATAGTAGTTCCCCTGTACTCCTCACTAGGCAGACCCCACCCGGAATACTGTGTCCAGTTATGGGAACCACAATTTAGGAAAGATGCAGAAAAATTAGAAAGGGTCCAGAGGGGAGCAACAAAAATGTCCAGCAACAAAAATGAAACACTGGCCTATGAGAAGAGACTGAGAGAACTGGGCATGTTCAGCCTTGAGAAGAGAAGACTGAGGGGGGACTTGATATCCCTCTATAAGTACCTCAAAGGCTGTCACAAAGAGGAAGGTCAAGATCTCTTTTCACTGATATCAGAATGTACTCGTAGGGCATAGAATAATCGACTCAGGCTGGGACAACCCAGGTTCAGGCTAGATATCAGGAAAAGCTTCCTTACTGTCAGAGCAATATGACAGTAGAACCAGTTGCCTAGAGAGGCCATGGGCTCTTCCACACTAGAAACATTCAAGGAGAAACTGGACAGCCATCTGAGTGGGATGGTGTAAACTGGTTTCCTGCAACAGCAAGTGGTTGGATGAGATGGCCTTCTTGGCCCCTTCCAACTCTACTATTCCATGATTCTAAGTAGCTCAATGGGGGAGTTTGGGACTGTCATTGACTCTCAACCTGACCTACCTTGCAGAGTTGCTCTGAGGATGAAATGGAGAAAGGTGTTATATAAGCTGCCTTGGGCTCCTTGAAAGTTGAACTAAGGTGGAATATAAATGTAAAAATAACACAGAAGTGGCCCTCATTCAGCCTATAACTGTGTCTTACGTCTTTCTTCTAGGTGGGGGAACAGAGGGGGCTCCTTCATCCTGAACCCACTTGGGGTGAACAGGACTGCTGAAGCCATCCATGTTCAGACCCTTGGAACAAGTTCAGATCAGGCTATGAGCAATGGATGCATATGGTGCCTGTACGCTGTAGAAATCCACTCCACCTAATGCTCATCCTCCTTGCTCTCTGCTTGGTGGATGAAATTGGTCACTGTAGGTCATTTTGGTGGCAGAATCCTCTGCACTAGGGAAGTGCAAATCAGCAAAAGTTAAGCCATTCTAGACTTTCCAAATTCTATCTCATAATTATATAAAAAAGAAACAAAATGGCAATAGGATGACACTTCAATTCTAAAATAAAATCAAATGGCTGAACCAAAAAATGTGTGCCTATGGTGTATTTGTCCACCTTTAGTGGACAAATACACCATATTGTATAAATGCATACACTTTTGTATTCACTTATACACTTATTGTATAAGTGGATACAGAAGGAGGGTTTGTTTGGTTGCCCAAAACACCAAGCTGCCACACAACAAACAGGCACTTTTGTGACCAAAGGTGCATTCCTCTGCATATTTAGACATAAAAAAGCCCTACAGCTCTCAGCATTCCCCAGGAACATGCTGGGATCTATGGACTTCTTTCTGTACATGTGCATGGGATTGCACCCTTAGTCACATCTTCTGAAAAAATCAGTTGCACCACACACCTGTGTCTTGCCCCTTTCATCTGAGTGGAGAAGCAAAAATGATTACATTGAACAGAGATGGAAAAGTTGTATGTTTGTTTGTTTTTTTCAGTAGCTGGCATAAAAGAAGAATGAGAACGAGAGGAATCAATTACCCAGAACAAGAGAAAAGGCATGCACAAGCAGAAGGACAAATCAATGGCTTAGTTTTGAATGCCAGGCTTAAGATAATGAAGAGACATCCAGTGATAGAAATAGCAATGAGACAAGTCAATAGAAATTGAGGATGAAGACATATCAGAAAAGCAATTCCACCAAAGTATGATATCTCAGGTTCAGATTATGAATCTTACTGGCTCATAATAGCCCCTCTCAAATGAAGTATTATTCCTCCCTTTCTCAAATTCAATGTCAGCTTGAATTAAAATAGCAAGTGAAATGGATGTGTGGCTCATGGCTGTATGGACTGGAGTAGATTTGATTGTTCATTTTGATTGGGAGTGCAATTGGACCCATTTAAGCCTCTAATCAGGGGTGTAATACAGCCCAGTTTAACTCAGATTGGCTTGGAATAAATGAAATCAGAAAAATAAAAAATAGAGGAGCAGATCATCAAAGTAAAAAGTGATAATAAATACTATATCATGTCTCAGATCTCAGCTCTTCCAAGAAGGATCTGATCTTAGACTTTGTTGCTCGTGGGGACATTCGTATTGTTTTTAATCATTTTTGAACTTAGTTTTAATAGATTATAGGATGAAAGATAATCTAAGTCTTAACTCCAACTCAGAGATTGCCAATTTGATCTATAATCTACTCCTTTATCAAGTGGCTGACAAATACAGCTGTCATTTATTGACCAGTTCTTGCTAGGCCTGTGAAGTTTCCTTCAAACAAAACCTATGAAGTTTCTTTGGTTTAAAAAAAAGCTTGAGGAAAGAGTTCCAGAAATGTTCCATTAAAACTTGGGAAAATTGCAGTTGCTCTTGGCTTAATCCCATGTTATTGATATCAATTTATTTATAAACCCCTTTTATTGTTACTAAGAAACCTAAAATCCTCCTAGAATTGCTTGGACACATTTAATATCTACTGAGTGTTCCTAGCTCACATGTGATGCCAATGTTGACCCTGCAGTATTGTTTTAATTAGCTGCTACTAGGATATGGAGATGCCAGTCATTCCCAGATCTTGGCTATGGAACTCTGAAGCTCTGGACTGAAAAATGCTATTCCATCTGCTTGATTGGCAGGCAGTAATGATATTCTGCCTGGGTGGGTTTAAGTGATTGTCAGGGTGTGATTGCTGTTTACTGAAGCAATGCCTTCTTCACAGAAACACCAAACTTTTCATTTTAAAAAAAACAACAACAACAACAGCGATGTTCAAATCAAAGTCTTAATTGCTAACCTGCAAGAAACAGGCATATGATATTGGATGGCTAGTCGTGTGCAATTTATTTGCTGAAGATATAATAAAAGAGCCATCCGACAATTTGAAATGGATGAAAGAAAATAGAGCCTTTGCTTTGTACAGAACACATGTTAATGTAGGTGAAGTTGGACTTCACTACAGCTAAAGTTGTTTATGATTATATCCACAAAACCAAAGGAAAAGGTTAGTCAGGACAAATTTGAGTTCCAAATTTTTGCTTTTATTGTGACACAGACTGCTATATTAAGTTTCCTTGCTGTGGAATAAACCCTACTGAAGTCAGGCTTTGGTCTGTTAATTGTGCCTATCTTTAGCTGGATTAGTTGCATGGAATACAGTGCTTTTATATCTGAGTAAATATTCATTGGTCTGCACAATACTAATAGTGGGATCAATAGCCTGTAATCAAAATTCTGTTGCATTTTCTCTTTGGTTACCATAAATTCCAAAGTCATCTGGGTGACATCTGTGAAATTACTCCATAATATATATGGTCTCACTAAAACCAAAGTCATAACAGAACTGTTTGCAAACTGTGCAGCTACTCATCCTGTTATGAGTTACTTGATGGGGGAAACTCTCTCTCCCCCAGTTTGCATGGCTTGGCTTTGAAATGAGTCAGACTGCTTCTCTCTCCCCATCCCTAATGTGGATATTGCTCCTTTTATTTCAGTGCCAATTCATATTCACCTCCTTGAGCTGCCAAATCTTTTCTGTTCTGCTCCCCTCACCTACCCAGCTCTACCCTCCTGCCCGGTGACATACACAGTGGGAGCTTTAACAGTTCTGTATAATATTAAATCAGTATAAAAGATTTTTTCAAGCATTAAACTAATACACTACTTACGATTCAATGGCACTTTAAAAAATAGGTGCTTTTATTTAAAACTTTTCTCCATCTCCAATTTTTTAATCCCCATCTCCTGTAACACAAGGTGTAATATTAGCAACATACCTTTGGCACTCGAGGGAGAAGATGAAAGAAGAATGCTGCATTGGCTTTTAACTTTACAATTGAACTTCCTGCTCCTATTGTGCCATCAGAGCAAGCATGGATTGTCTGGCAAAATTATATTATAAATAATTGGTGACTTGGAATCTAAAGTAAGTCATAAGCAAGGAACCCCACAGAATACTTAGCTACTGATATGTTCATGACTTTTGGTAACTGGAGCCCTTTTCAGGCATCTCCTCAACACAAAGCTTCAATCAAGGATTGACAACATGGTTGGTGGACTGCGTACGGTCCCACATGGCCATTTTGTTGCCTCTGCCTCACTGAATTTGAAGCAGTGGCAGCAAAAATCACAGCACTTTTGCAAGGGAAGAAGGTACACAGGAAGCAAGTGAGTACAATGTCAGCCCAGAACTTGGGAGATCACAGGTCTAGTCTCCCTCTCAGCCATGAAATCCACTGGGTGAAGGTAGGCCAGTCAGAATCTCAGTGTTATCCGCCTAATCAAGCTACACCAAACAACTACTGTGCTGAGAAATAGAACAGAACAGAACAGTCCACTTAAAGGTAAATGCAAAAGACTCCGTGCTTACTTCTCTGGGTATAATATTTCAAAGATGTAGGAGAACCACTGAAAAGGCTGCTAATCTGATATTTCTTGAGGATGGGGAAAGGAGAAGGGCATCTGAGGTTGCATTCTTGTAAGTCCAACTAGCCCTTCCAATATCCTGATCCCCCCAAAAATGGGATGTATATGAATTTTGCTTTTTGCTAGCTATTTGTGTGAGCATGCCCTGTTTACAACTTTAAACATGATCACAAGTGTGAAGCTATGTTCATTGAAAAAGTTTGTAAATTGTTTAACATGGGCTTCTGTTTGACACTTTTCATTGCATCTGCACACAGAAGTGCTAGCCAACACAGCTTGCAAGACACATGCATGGCGCATGCCTGACTCCACAGGCATTCTCAGCCAAAGTTTCCAAAGTCTCTTTAAAGGCGCTTGAAAGCATATTATCGTACTTCAGTTTCATTTCATTTCAATAAATAAATGAATGGAAGCAATGTAAAGAAGCAGGCCCTTGAACTTGACTTCACAGCAGCGGACTGATTTGGTATCAAAATGCAAGGATGGAACTTTGTAGGTCAACATAGGTATTCCTAATGTGTGTATGGGTGTGCATGTGCGTGTGTGTGGGGGGTAAGTGTGACGATTATATCCCTAATATAGAACTCCCTTTGAGAATGTGATGGTTTCATCTGTCCTATTCTTCACATGCTGTTAGGGATAAAGACTGCTAAACATTAATTCATATTAACTTGCAATGGAAATGTGTGAGGGGACACATTATGTTTGGATGAATGCCCAATGAATTCAAGGCAGTGTGTCATTACAGAAGACATCAGAGCAAGTTCTGGGGCAGAAGCCTCCAAGCTCTTATGCATTATCTAGAAGGACCTACACAGAGCTGAGATCTGTGGTTCAAATTCGTAATAAGCTGTCACTTCTTATAAAGCACAGTGAGACCATTTCATCTTAGGGAGAGAGGAAAGTTCACAGAACAGCTAATGATGTGTAAGTTGTAAAACCCTTCATGCCATGATGTTTCAGTATGACTGTAATAAGTCTTCTTGGGTTGTCTGAGTGGCCGGCTTCTTAAATGCCCTTTAGACAATACAGAGCAAAGTGGAGAGCACTTAGCTTCCTCCTTCCCGGTTAGTGAACAGATGGGTTATTTCTCTGTGCTTTTGTAAAGCTTCAATTTCATTTTATTTTCGATTTCTACATACTACAGCAAAATAATATATATAAAGAAAACTAGACTACATATAGAAACTCTTTCTCTCTCTACCCACCCACCCTCACACACACACTCACACACATATACATACACACTGCCCCAATTCCACAGGCAGTTTAGAAGAAATTAAACCAACAGTGAGTGATATTGACTAATACAGTATATTAAAAATTGTTGCAGAAAATGACCAGTCTTTACATATTCCAATGAACAATGCATGCATCATGTGTAAAGCAGCCTTTTCCAACATGGATATTTGGACCTCAGCTCCCATGAACCCTAGCTAACATGGCCAAGGATAATTAACACTGAGAGTTGTCCAAATATCTGAAGCACATCAGGGGCAGTGGTGAAGCTAGTTGGAGACCTGGGGCTGAAATTCAGAATACATAGCCCAGGAGAACCATCATGATAACCAAGAGAATGGCAGCAGATAATGAGGAAAGCTGAAACACATTCTTTTTAAAAAAAGTTCCTGTAGTCATTATTCTGTTTTGGTATAAGTGAGGCCAAAACACAAAACCTTAGATGCTCAGAGTATTTATTGTGGTTGTTGTGCTTGAATCAAGGTTGGTGGCAGCAGTCATAAGTTGGCGGCAGCAGCCATAACCCCCTGGACTTTACTGTCCAAATGTATGTTTACAAAGTGTTATCCTTATGGAATTTTGTCCCCTTTGCCCTCCCTTGTTTTTAGATCATTACTTGGAGTTCGAGCCATCCATCCAGCCAGCCATCATTTTTGGGTATATAGAGAAGATCCAGACACAAAGACAGAATAGACTTACACCATTCCAGCTTCTTTCACAACAGTAGGGGGAAAAGTTTGGCTGAGTCACTGAAGGTCCACCTTGTAAACATAGGGCACGTTTTACCAGGGTCTCCAATCACAGAGTTTTGGAGGACAGCAAGTATGGGATCATATTTTCCAATGCTAATTTTCATGAAAATTATGAACGATTATGAAAGAAGTCCAAAATGTGACTCTGCAGCTTCTGCACATATTCTTCTGAAACTTGGAAGAATTCTTTTGTGGCGATAACTATTATGTATGTAAATTTGTACAAATTGGCCAAAGAAAAGTGAGAGGATGGAAAAGAAATCCACCCAATCCTGAAATATTGAGGATGTCTCTTTGATATGAATTGCTGGACCCATCCTTCTGAAACTAAAAATTTCTAACTTAAGAACACCTGTAGGTTGTATGTCACTTTAAGAACTTAGAGGGAAATAAGTTACAGTGAAATTATTGTTATTATTATTATTATTACATTTCTATGCTGCCCCTTGCCAAAGCCTCGGGGCAGCTTACAACACAATAAAATACATTGAAATACAATAGCACATAATAAATTACCATTAAATACAAAAATACAAAAAATACATTGAGTTACAAACATGTAGAGTCAGTGCAGTTTAGGGCCACAAGGATGGTGGCATGATTGCAGGGAAAGTCTAAGAACATGCCACTGACAGGACTAGCCACTGACAGCCATCTCCCTTTTGTCTGTAATTTTCACCAAGTTACGCCTCCAAATAAAAATGTTATTGGTCATTACCATATAACTATATATCCCAAAGACCTATTTTATTATGTTTGTCAGGCTTAATACCCTTTTAGTAGCTACTCTGTCTACTAATCTCATCTCATTCTTGCAAACAGAAAATAGTTACAGTCAGTGCTTTTTTTTTTTTTTAGAAAAAAGGTGCCGGAATTCATGAAATTATTTACCTTTCTCACGTAGTTAATCACTGTACACACACCCACACATGTCAGTTGTGTAATGAAACATAACGGTCGCTGCTCGCAGTAAGCGAGCACACAACCAATCACAAGCCGAGCAGCGCCACAAGCCGAGAAGCGCCATCACAACCAGTGTGGACAAAGTATGCATGCATCGGATTCGACGCACAAGCGGCCCGCATGCACCGTTTTAATGATTTTGCCGCCGACCTGCTACGCTCGACAGGGCGATTCAAATCTACGTGGACCAAACATCAAATTTTCAAAAGTTACTTTTAAAACTTGGAAAATCCGTTGAAAAAAGGTGCCGGAACTCTGTTCCAGTGCGTTCTATGACAAAAAAAAGCACTGCTTATAGTCATTTTTCCCTCATGATAATCAACAGGACACACAAAGTCTCAGGTTTCTTTATCTGCAGTTCAACATTTGAATCTAAACAGACAGAATCTGAATCAGCTCAGAATATCTGTCTATACTCCACAGAACCAAACCAGGGTCTGACAGGAGGCTGAAACAATAAGACCACAGCAACAGCCTGACTTATGCGTCATCCTCCACTTTTTAAGGAAGAAAAATCTGTACATGTGAAGCGTTACATGCTACAATAGGTTCATTATGCGAAGGGGCATATGAGGACCTCCATGTCTGATTTTTTTTAGCTGCAGCTAAGGCTGCTTCGCAAAATGAGAGTGACAAACATTGGGGAAATGATTGCTAGTATCTAACACAATCTTATTTTGTTTGGGCTTAATTTGTCCTGTCTTTTGAGTATGTAGGCAGCAACTCCCCAGAGTTCTTCTAATGACAGGACAATCCGTTTCTTAGAGGAAACCATCCATCTAATGAATTGTCACAAATAAAACCAGCCTTGACAAATTCCAGGATTTATTCAGAAGACAAGGGAATGGTAATATAGTAGTTACTGGGGGCTTGGTTTGAGGGCTTAAGCCTGGTTTGGAGGCTTATGCCTGATATGTTACAAGGCTTCAGACATTCTGGTTGTTGTTATTTAAGGTGAGAAACCAAAGAAAATATGATTTATGAAATTTTGAGTTTTAATAATTAAACTCTGGTTTGTGGCATAGAAGCAGCACCGAGTCTTCTAGGTTTTGATCTGAGGAAGCCTCATTCTCTTCCTCAAAATCTTTTAGAGTCTTCATTCATTCTCTGTGTTGCTGAAGAGGTAGTCCATTAGTACCAGCTTCATCACACTCAAAACTGTACAGACAAAGGAGAGGTACCGGCCCCCTACTAACACTTTCCTAGCAAGTCTATTATCATTAACTTTTAGTTTCCTCATTTTGCTCAGATACCCACTTAGGCCCTTCTTCCTTGGCTTTCCCCTCTGCTGTCTGACTGACTCCCTGCTGGCATTGGTCCACACTTTTCTCCCTTTTCCCTGAATGCATTTGTTGCCTGCTTCCATCAACTCTCTTTATAACCCAAAATAACACTCTAGTCCCCATTTACAGTGCAATCTGGAGCAACTTTCACCCTCAGTTTCATGAAGAACACTTCTTCCCTGCACTGCCAGGAGTTCCCCTACTCCCTAACTGCACTCTTATCTATTATATGAAACTACTGTTTTGTTTTAATAGTTGGGTTTACAAGGGCATGCATAAATGAACACAAATACCTGTTGCCTAGTCTAACCTGCTGAATGTTACATCTATGTTCTTCTCAGAAAAGATTCCTTAGTTAAGTAACTGTGTCTGTAATCTCCAGAATTCTTTAATCTTTAGGCACAGGGCTTTAAAGAGGGTTTGGCATTAAAAAGAGCCCCCTGAAGTGTCAGGGTTGTATATCAGAAGGTTCATGCTCACACATACATCCACATTAAAAGCACATGTTACCAAAAGTTTCTGTTCTCAGATTATTTAGGGCATTAGGGTTGTTCATGGAAAACACCTGATGACACATACTCACCATGCTACTTCCTTTTATTTGTGTATTTCATTTGGTTCTCCACACAGGAATAAGCTAGCAGAGAGCCAGTGTGGTATAATGGATGAAGACTAGCATCTTATCCGGCTCAACTTCCACCCTGGTTCTAAGGACATTTTGGGGGCTGGAGTGCACCAGCTCTCTAGTCCAGAGGATGTAACCTTGCTTAATTACTCAAACTTCAATATGATCCTCTCTGCTCTGCATTGTAGAAACCATGGACTACTGAAATGGAACATAGATAGCTGCTCTGATGGAGGGGGGTTAACATGGCTACAGAAGAATTTGATGTCAGCAATGAGCAGTGAGTGAAAGATCTTGTGTAACTTGGCACAATCATAAGTGCAAATGGAGTCTGCCGTCAAGTATAAGAAGAAGGCATAAGATGTGGAAGGATGGCAATGAAGTGACTAGAAAGGAATGCTGAATTTAAGAATGTTTGCTGGAGACTAAGGCCAAAATAATTCACACCATTGTACTTATTCCCAATTACTATGTATGGGTGTGAAAGCTGGGCAATGAGGAAAGCCAACAGGAAGAAAAATGGTGTATTTGAAACATGCTGCTGGAAGGAGCAACAGAAAGATGAACAAATGGGTCCTAGATCGAGTCAAGCCAGAAGTCACCCGTGGAAGCAAACATGGCAAGACTGAAGCTGTGGTACTTTGGGCACATCATGGGAAGGCAAGACTCACTGGACAAGATAACTGTGCTAGGGAAAATTGAAGGCAGAAGAAGAAGAGGGAGACAAAATACGGGATGGATCAATACTATATAAGAAGTCAGAGCCTTGAGCAGGGCTGTGAAGGACACAACATTTTGGAGGGCTTTCATTCATATGACTGCCATTCATCAGAGAGGACATGGCAGCAGTAACAACAGTGGACATATAGAGGGACAGCAGGGGAGTGCCCACTGTCTTGTCTGTGTACAATTGTTTACTCATGTAAGTTACATATGCACAGGTTCTATGGTATCTCCATAATACATATCTCAGATTGTCCAGAAGGACCAATGCAGAAATCTCCTCCATGTAAAGAAGCACACGTGAATATATAGAGGTTGTCCAATCATGATTTCCTTGTTTCCATCTTCCTTGGCCATCATTCTGAAGAAGGTTAATGTCCAGTTGCATTTCAGAAACCATACATGGGCTGACACATGAGCTGAGCTTTGATGTGATGGGAGCAGTGACACCAAATCAGTCTGCGCTGGAGTAGGCAACATGGGAGTTATGGTCATGAAGGCACCTACAGACAACATTTTGGGTGCTTGCAAAGGTATCTCCCCCCCCCCCACACACACACCCTGCACTATGTTCCTAAAGAACTCATTTTCTTTTTGGACAATAGGATTGCTGTGAAGTAGGTTTCTGCTGGTGCTGGAAAAGGTGGTTCCATGGAACTGTTTAGTACTTGGTTTCAACCACATTCCTGTCTTTTATTCAGTCTTCTGGGGACGTCGCTTGTCCTTTGCCATGCTTCCTTTAGCAGCCACTCTGTCAAAATAGTTTCTGAAACTGCCAAAGATACCCACTTGCCTACCACTGATCTACATTGTGCTTTCCTGCTCGCCATGGCTAAGCCGACAATCAATCATGCATCACAAGCAAGCGTGTATAATTCAATTTATTCAGGCTGCAGATCTCCAATGGATACTGAAATGATGTGGAAAACCTGTGGGTGGAAGAGTTTTGTCTTCTTTTCCTTCCTTTTTGAATCTTGTGGGAAGGGGAATATTGATTTTCTCCCACCACCATCTTTATTCATTTCTCCCGATATAATACTTAAGATTATCTAGCACTTGTCATATAATACAGTTATGAAAATGGTCAGGAATAGTATTTTCTGGCTGAAAAGAATTTATATTGCTGGGTGAGTGTTAAAAAATAGCTAAATCTTCTGAGCTATTCAGTAACTGGGTGCTTAGGTGTTATGGAGAAAGGTGCTCTATAAATACTAAAATGGACCGTTCGGGTGGATTGAGTTATTTTAATGCTTAAGGGAATAGACAGGTGAGACTGCTGTTTTTCATTAAACTAGTCCATAATGTTAGCTAATGGTATTGCTTCATTTATACCTCCCTCCAACCTTGTATACCTATATGAAAAATGGAGTTTTCAGTAATATGCAAACATTAGGAAGTAAATGTCCATTTAAATCATATTTTAATGATTTAGTAGTGGAGTTAAGCAAGTTTAACTCAACAGCTTGCATCATAATACAAACTTATAAAGGGCTTTTTAAAAACCCTCTGAAAAGGAAGTGGCAGAAATCCTGAATTATGATGTTGGCAAAGCCGTTTTGAAGGTCTTGATAGGAAGCCCAGCTTCTCACTCATTACAGCGCTATCAGCATGCCGTTGTCGAGTGGTCTCTTGACTGGCAGCAGGCCAGGGCTGAGAGGAGGGCTGGCTCAAAACAGCTGGATCATTTTGCAGTAGTTTCCCTTGAACCGCAATGAGTTATTTCAATTTGTCAATTTTTCAGCAAAAGGGCAAAATAAATAATAGATTCTTGAAAGAAAGATGCTTCATTTGACAGCAGAGACATCCTCAAGTTTGCAATACATTCCATGCTAGATGTAACCTCACTTGAGTTGTGGGACTAATTCCCAAATAAACTAGCTGACGAATTAGTGGAACCTCCTTGTATGCTGAAAGAAAGGATATTTTAAAGAATCAGAGGCTCAAGCAGGGCTTTCCCTTTCCCTTTGACTGGTTTTCCATTTTTCTTTTCAAAATGGCATCTCATATTTTCCCTGGACATGCTGCTATGTCTTACTTATTTCTCAGTGTTCGTACTTTGGCTGCATTCTGCTTATCCTCACTACTTGAGTTCTTAATTGGAAGGAATTATTTGCTTGAATTTTAATTTGATTTCCTGTGCATTTTTTGAGCATGCAATCTTCCACGACTGTCCTACATGGCTATTCACAGTACAGAATGAAGTTGTCCTGACTGGCTTTTCTTACTTGGCAGTAGATCACCAAATTGATGGCCACGTGTGTCCCTCATATACAAAATGGAGTTTTTATAATAAGTCAAACGATAATAACAGTACATAACCGCAGTGTGGAAGACTATGGCCAGATGATTGGGATCCCTGCCTGTTCACCCTGTGAAGTGTTGATATAATTACGATCTTTAAACTGGACTTGGACAGGACAGCCCTTCAAAACAATGTTATCTTCATTTGTATACCAGCGTCCTAGTTACTGAACCTCTTCCTTGTGGTGGTTAGGCTGCCTCCTTTCAGAGGGTTGGTAATAATTTACAGTTCAACTAATCTTTTAGTGTTTAATGATAACTCATATTTTTTGAGGATTATCCTGCTTTATTGTACCATATTTTTTCTGTTTTGTTTTATTTTTAATTGCGTTTAATCCCTGTAAAGATTTTATTGTAAAGCACTCAGTGCTGTAAGCACTCATTGTACTGGCCTTGTATGGCATGATAAACCATGCTGGTTGTGGAACATGTTAGTTTTGGAGTGGCTTGTTGCATTGTCTGAACTCAGCAGCCTGGTTCATTAACCATACATTAACCAGTCTGGCTTCATTCAGCCAACACAACAAGATACTCTGAAACTAACATGGTTCGCAACCCACCATGGCTTACTGTATTGTGTAAGCCCAGTAACCAAGTTGAGGACCAATTCAAAAATACATCAAATCAATACATTTTAGATTCCAGTGTGTCGTGCATGCTTAAGATAATGAACATGATGACATTGTTTGGAGAGACATTTTCCCTCAAGATGAAATTAGATGTGAGTAAACGTTTGCAATTTAACAAGGGATTTTTGCTGTCACTTGAAATGCATTTCAGTTCCCCTTTACCCCTCTTGATTGTATAATTATATTAAATAATGAAGAGAGTTAAAGATGTTTTTAATTGAAAATGATAGTGCAACCAAACCTTAGGAATGCTAAAATATGATTTTGCAATGCTAAAACTGATTTTGCAACTTTTTCTAACATTCTTGCTTATGGTACAGGCTCTCATGGTTAGAGAGTACAGAACTTGTTAGAATGTTTTTTGTTAAGAACCTATCTTGATCTGGAGAAGGTTTCTGTAGAAATGTTTATATTCACAGCAGATGTATACATATGTAATTTTCATAAAGTACTTCTATTAGCATTTCTTTGCCACATTGCACTGTTAGAACCCCTGCATCCTCTGTTCCTTGAATAAATTGCTCTCAGCCATTCTTGATTTTAGCCTGGAGGGAGTGGGGAGCACAAAAAAAAAAAAAAAAAAGAAAGAAAGAAAGAAAGAAGGAAGAACAGAAACTATATTCTAACTACCTGCTGTGAACCCAGAAATGAATATTTCACTTCCCCAAATCAGTGTTTGAACTTAGCTAAACAACTACTTTTGTAATTACAAACAACAAAGGTGAAATTTAGAAGTATTTCCCCCCCCCCCACTGCTATAACTGTTCTTGGAACCAAGCTATTCTATTGAGACCTGCCAACATTAAACCTTATGAAACCTCAAGGAGAATAGAATACTGCTAGAGAATTCCAAAGATCTGTTTTTAAATTCCAAAGATCTGTCTTGTCCCCATGCTACTCCTTCTTGTTCGCTAGCAGTACAGACTTCTGCTTGGAGAAGCTTTGATCTTTCAAGATCTTGACTAGAAGAAAGACTTTAAAAACAATTGGTTTCCATATTTCAAATTATAAACTCCATATGTCATTGTGCAAAGTTTTAAAAATTCTTATATTATATTTGTTTGCTATAGAAACATAGAAACAGACCGAGTCAGAAGGGGTCTCCTGGGCCATCTAGTCTGATCTCTGGCACCAGCTGGCTCCGCTCACGACATGCCCACCATGTGCATGTCCAGCCTATCCTTGAACAGCCGCACTGATGGGACCTCAATGACCTCTCGTGGAAGTCCATTCCACTCTCTCGGGGTCCTAATTGTCAGGAAATGCTTCCTGGCATCCAAATGGAACCTTGGCTCCCTGAGCTTTGTTGGAGCGCATCCTGCCTGCCTCTGCAGGGGAGAACAGGTCTCTACCCACCTCTGTGTGACACCCCCTTACATACCTGTATGTTGCCAACATATCCCCTCTGAGTCTCCTCCAGGCTGAAGAGACCCAGTTCCCTCAGTCTCGCCTCATACCCCATTCCCTGCAAACCGGCCAC
>NW_025335798.1:7834858-7882713 GCF_004798865.1 Varanus komodoensis | reverse complement strand
AGAAGAGGAGACTCAGAGGGGATATGTTGGCAACATACAGGTATGTTGCCAACATATCCCCTCTGAGTCTCCTCCAGGCTGAAGAGACCCAGTTCCCTCAGTCTCGCCTCATACCCCATTCCCTGCAAACCGGCCACCAACCTTGTGGCCCTACGCTGCACTGATTCTAACCTGCCTATATCCTTTCTGTAATGAGGGGCCCAAAACTGAGCACAATACTCCAGTTGCAGGCGCACCAGGGTCGTATAGAGTGGTAGTAATACCTCTCTTGATCTAGAAACCACACTTCTGGCTATGCAACCAAGGGTGGCATTCGTTCTCTTGACCACCACATCACACTGCTGGCTCATGTTTAGCCTGCAGGCAACCAGTACCCCGAGGTCCCTTTCACAAGTGCTGCTCTCCAGCCACTTGTCACCTAACCTGTACTTATGAGAGCTATTCCTATGCCCCAAGTGCAAGACCTTGTACTTATCCACATTGAATGCCATCCTGTTGTCTCCTGCCCACTTCCATAGTCTGTCCAGATCCTTTTGGATCTGGAGTACCTGCTCCTCAGTTGTGGCCACTGCTCCAGTTTTAGTGTCATCTGCGAGTTTGATCAGCAGACTGTTCACCCCTTCTTCCGTGTCATTAATGAAAAGATTAAACAGGATCGCCCCAGGACAGAGCCCTGGGGGACCCCACTTGTCACTGGCCGCCATCCCGATGATTTCCCACTAATGGTTACCTTCTCCTTTCAGTCAGTCAACCATGCCCTAATCCACCAGACAGTAGTTTGGTGTATCCCAAAATTTATTCCTGAAAAAAACCCAAGGAGATTGACAAAAATCCTCCATTCCATTTTATCTTTCCAACAACCATATGAAGTAAGTAGCCTGAGAATCAGTGACTAGATCCAAGTTACTGGATCCATGAGCTTCAAGGCTGAACTGGGACTAGAGCTTAGATCTCTGAATATTTGCCTACTTGTCAACATCCATCCTACTACTGCAAGGAGCTACTACTGCTACTGCTACTGCTAAAATGGCCATGATTTTCGTTTTTAAAGGAATGTCTACAATATAGGGTGCTATGATTTTCAAAGGTTTTCCTCGTGTCTCTGAAAATTCAGTGTGGAAAAAAGTGAAAAGAAGGACACAAAATTAGGACTCGTATTTCTTCTACGTCTTTAGACTAGAAACATGGGAGATCCTTTTACTGATATAATAAATAAAACAGCAGGGCTGATAAGACACATAGATAATCTGATCAAACTTTGCAGGGCCATCTATTTCTCATGAAACAAATTTAGGAAGGTAGCACAGTCCTTTTAATCATATTGTAAAATTGCACTGTGCTGAATAAGCACTCTTGTAAAGGCAAAAGTGGTCCATCTTTGGGTGAGCCCTGTGTGAGCAACTTTCTTCCTCATCAAATGCAGCAGCCCCAACAAAGGCTGCTGCATGTGACATGGAAGAGGAACCCTTCTTGCCCAGCACATGGGCCATGATTCCTTTCACATCAGGTGAAAATGGGGAGAGCAAATCATGAACTTGGAATCTGGGCTGCAACAAAGTGGACTGGAACCCGGGGAGCCAGGCCTAGGGAAACAGCCAGATTACCAGTCTCAAAATGGATCCCTCAAACATCCCTGACCCAGGTTGACATTAGGGCTGTAACGATTCTCCCAGAATCCAGCTCTCTTGCACTTGTTGGACTTTTTCTCTTGCTGGGCCCTGGCTTAGGAAGTGAGGCAAGCTTAGATCAAGGCTACAAAAGCTTGTGAACACCAGTGCAATTCCTCTCTGCACTGATATACCCTTCAGAACAATGCATGGCATATTTTGCAAACCTGGCAAGTTTCTACAGCGTGTGTATCCACAACTCACCTGTGCAGAAGAAGGATGCTGTGGGCAGCCATAATTCTCAATAGAGTTGATTCCTGATGTACAGCTGTGCAAATGCTCAGTGCCAAGTCAGGCTTAGGACAGAAAGAATGTGGACTGGAGTCCAGGGAACCAAGACAAGGAGATCTAGTAGATTCCCATCCTCAAACCAGATTTCTCATAGAACCCTACCTTACACATTCAAAGAATTATCTACGTTTTCAAGAATCTATGTTCAACTCAGTAGGACATTTTTAATTTTTATATATTTTTAAAAATAAGTTTGGAGGTATGCTAAATTCTTACAGAATTCTCTGGGATTTATAGAAGCACACAAGCTAGGAGAATACCAAGAAGAGTACTAGCAGTTTATGATTCTTACAATCTACTGAAGATGTTCACTCAGATGTGGTACCCATTGAGTTCAGTTGGACTTTCTTCTGCAACCTAATTTCTCTCATTCTTGCTTCAAAAGATCTGCACACCTCCTGACCCCACACAGCATTCCAAGGTCCTTGGAAATATAATGAGCCATAGTTTTAAAAAGGTCTTGAAAAGTCTGATAAAATGGATTGGAAGTTACTCAATACTGATGGAGGTGGGGAAGAAAAATCTTTAGGTACCTTGATATACAAGCTGCACTGAGGTTCTTAGAAGGTCAAGCAGAAACATGTTTTGAATAACTGAAGCTTCAGAGGGAAAAAGAACTGTCTATTCTCAGAACAAGACAGAGAACCTGCCGGCTTGCTTGCGTTCCATCTTCTGAGTAATTGTCATACACATAGTGCCTTATGTCAAAGTTCTTTAACATTTTCCCTGTTTTAAATGTTTCATTCTACTGATGCTTAAGCTATATTCTGGCAAACTGTACTGAATTGGATGGAGAAGGGGAAGAACTGATTAGTCAGCCTGACTTCCGTTTGAACTTTTTGCCCCCAGTGACTAAAAGTACTCCTAAATTTGGCACCAACCCAAGGAAAAGTTAGCCCATAAACAGTTCACTGATTTTGCTTCCTGTTGCTGGAAGTTAATTTAATAATGAAATACATACCTGTAATAGCCAGTTTATAAATGTACAGGCCTCATTGCCCACAAAACATATTTGGAGTTCCAAGGATGTGTGCGTCCGGCTTTGTTCTATTCCAGTGTTATTGCAACATGGAGCCTAGTGGTTCTAGAAACATGAGAAATCATTTTCCTATTAGTATCACCTGGCTGAGAGGAAAGATTTTTAAATCATAACTACAAGTGTGATAAACTTATCCTTATTTTTTCAGTAGCCTATCTGTGCCAGGATATTTATCAGCCCTGCTTTGGGACAGGTTGCTGTAATGATTTTTCATATGTCAAAGTGTTCACATGATGGTCACGATCTGTATTTCTTGCAGGTCATTCCCCTCTGATCTCACATTCTTCTTCATCCTGTGCCCATGAAGCTGGCCCCTATCTACCAACTGAGGATGACGTATGGTGCAATGATAGAGGTAAGCTTTCACCCATAGAAACTTATGTTTTAATGCAGTTATTAGTCTTTAAGTTGCCACAAGCCTCTCCCCCCTGCCCATTAGTGTCTTTCTTGCTTAAACTGTTGTGAAGAAAACCTTTGAAGTATGAGGGCCATTTCTGTTTAAGACTCTGAAAGTGCAATGGAACAGAAGACTTCACGGGGTTTATACTCTTGTTGGACTGGACATCAACTCCCCTTTGGTGATTTATTTTTAAAAAACAAAACAGAAATGTATTTGGTCTTCTGTGATACCAAATAAAATTGGTCGGCCAAGATAAAGTTATTTACAACGAATGTGCTGCCATTTGCTTGCTTGGACATATTTCAGAGTTCCTGTAAAATTTGCAGCATTGTGCCAAGGTTTGTGGGGTTGGGTAACACAGGATTTGGATGGCATTGGCCACTTGCAAAGCCATTGCGGAGTTATAACTATACTAGCTGGAAGCACGTGATACTTTCAGTGGAGTAATAGCGATATGCAGTGTTGACAGTTTCTAATCATGCAGGGAACCTGGAGCATTGCCTCAAGTTTGTCTTTCACACACACATGGTAACTATAACATATATTGATCGAAATCTCTCTCCCCCTTTCCCATTCCCTCTCTCGTTTTCAGCGGGAAACTACTTATTAATCCTTAAGTGGAAAAAAAATGACCTCCAACAACCTACTAAGGTGAAAGCTTTCAAGTAGTCAATAAAACACATCCTGAGTTTCTTGTAGTAGCCCATTTGCTGTTGCCATGCTCATCCATAGGGTTAAAATGTGATATCTCACTGCCTGCTCGTATTTGCATCATTTTGCACTCCCTTCTCGTCCTTTTCCTTGGGCATGTGCAGTGTCCTGAATGAAAGAGAATGGAAACAGGGGAGAGGAGTAGATCCCTGTCACGTGCTGGCAGCTGTCTCTCCATCTGTCAGGTGCCTTCTTGCCACAGACCTTTTGAATTGGCCTTGTCAGGCCCTTGTTGCCAAGCCAATCAATATGGCATGCTTCTTAATCCTGTGGGACAGCTCTCTTGTGAGCCCACTGCTGTTGATAAGAACAGCTAATCTGAATTCTTGGTTCACAAAGTCAATTTGAATAGCCATGTTAAGATTTCTAATCCAGATTTTCAACCAAAATCGCCGCTCGATGGAATCCTCACACTTTTCCCTTTCTTTGGAAATCTGTAGAAAGAGGAGCTGAGTTGTTAGTACAGTATTTCTAACAAAAATGGCCAGTGAGGAAACATTTGTCTCACTTTAGCTGGAGTTTTGTTTGCAGGCTGCTTCCCTGCAGGGTTGCTTCTACGTTCTAACATCCTGATCATGTAAATGAGGTCAAGACTGACACCGTTTGCACTGACATCTAGGAGATCATGTTCTTCCACCTGAGCTGCCCATGTTTTTAGCACCAGTCGAAGTGTGTTTTGGCACAAACTTGACCAAAGCCCTTATCTGTGGCTGAGACCTAGTCCCTATTTGCAACCCCTATGAAATATTGGTACAGTGGTGGAAACTAAGGAGGGGATAGGACCAAGAAAGAGTGGGGCTATAAGAAATTCAAATCAGGAAAACTAGGAATGTTAAAGAAGCAGGAGCTGCTGTTGCCACAAAGGCCCTGGATGACTTTGGGGTGTCTCTGAATCCACGTAATGAATTCACGTATATACAACTGAATTGGCATTTTATTCCAGGGTTTTGTGGGGTCTGCACATGCAGCTGACTCTTCTGGGCTCAGGCCAGTTGAAGAGGACATTTTGGATTCTTTTGTTTGAGTTGGTTTCAAAAGGACATTTTAACTTTGTGGTACTACAACCAGTTTTATTTGTATCAGTGCTGTTGCCAGGTATTTGGGTGCACGGATTGTAGTATTTTGTTATTATTATAATTGTTCATGCTGTTTTGGTAGAAAATTGTTGATAAGAAGAGGTTCATTTTGTATGTTAGGTTGTGTTACAATGTTCATTAGGAAACAAATAGCCTCATAGAATCTACCAGTGTTACACTTTCAGACTCTAGAATTCCTTGCCAAGAGAAACCTAGGGCCTACTTTCTAGGCTGTCCCTCAGCAGGCAAATGTGTTTCTGTTCAGAAAGGCTTTTGGATTCCCTAGCTGACTGCTTCTGACCAGGGATAGAAGGATCATCCAACCTTGAGCTTCCCGAGCTTCTCCTAATTCCTTCTCAGAGTGTGTCTGCATCATTCCTAGTCCTGACAGAGAGCTTCCCCTGCTATCCAACAAGAAATACATTTCTTAAAAGTGTATTTTTATAATGTATTTCATTAACTCACGCATGGAAATGCACCTCTTCTCAAATACCCATTTCATCTGAAGTTCAGAGTCAAGAACATGCAAGCTTTGTCCACAAAATTCACTCGTATTCTGAAATGCCTGATCTTGCCTAATCTTAGGAGCTCAGCAGGGTTGGATCTGGTTGAAATCTGGATGGATGACTTAAATATTCTAAACCACCCAGAGATCTTCTGTAAGCACTGCAAGATCTGGTTTTAAATGAATGGAAACCACATTGTCATAAGTTTATGTTTACATATTTTTTTCAATTCACCAGTGTTTTTTCAATTCACCAACATTGTTGGTTTTATTCCTGTTTTACCTGCCATTTAAATCATATAAAACTCTGGACTTTTTGTATGTTACTGTGTATGTTATTATTGTTATCTGGCTGAAGCATGTTTATCGGAAAGGTAGGATAAAGATAAACAAAAAGCAACCATTTTATATGGTATGGAGGCATTCCTTGTGAAGCAACTGGGACAGCTGAAGATTGCATTCCATTTGCTATTCCAGTCTAACGGGTAGAAAGCAGAATGAATAATTTCCTTAGGTTCTGAATCTTTCAGCAAGACAGCAACTGAACTCACAAAATGCTGGAAACCAAGAATAGATTCAACACAGTGAGCATAGTTAGGAGAAGATTGTAACAAGTTCTATTCATCTTATCTAACAAAGCACTACAATGTTTTACATTGTGAACAGTAATTAATAATCCAAGTGGAAATCAGGTTTCTTTTAAAGCTCTTATTTATAGAATGACAACAGAAGCATGGTTGAAGGGTTGAATTCTTAATAGAGTATTATATTTCATTGCTCTTGTATAAAAGTACAAGGTATTTATATATCTATATACAGTGCTTTAATAGCCCTTCTCATTTATTCTTTTAACTGCCCTATGAGCTAGACAGTTGGGTGGAAAACCAACACCAACACTCTGATCCAACTGGTTTGTTTGATCATCCTTAGCTAATAACATCTTGCTGAAGTAGAGTGACCATCTGAATTAAGGCAATTATAAATGTTTCACTGAATGAAGACATAGTTCTAGCTGCATTGGCAGTGGCATTGGCTGGGCCATTTTCAAGAGCAAGTGGGGGAATACCAAGAGAGACACATTGCTTCATTGCAAATCAGGGCTACCTTTAAAACAGATCTGCAAAGGAGGGATCTATGCAGGTGGTGGTTCTTACAGGCAATTAGCCTGTAACATTTGGTGAGACATTCAAGTCTTGCTGGGATGCATCTGACTGCTTGCCATTTGCTTTCCCATGTCATCCCTTACCAGAGTTAGGAAACTTTGAGTAGGGGAAGTGAGTCCACCTCAAAGGCAGCCCATATGTCCATACTGGGCTGCAAAACCTTGAGCATGGAGACTCCAGAATTGCTAATCACTGTACAGGTGCCTGTGGATCCTCACTAACTCTTGCTTCAAGTACACAATGCTTGCATTTTCCTACCACAGGGATGGGCAAACTTTTGTTTCACCTTCAGTCCCCTCCTGCTATGAATTATCTCTAGCAGATTCCTTTGCAGATTGGCCAAGAAAAAAAACTAGTTACCTTTATCCAATAGGTGCACGCAATCCTATCTGTACAACTCCCTCCGGAATGGGGAAATCTCTGAATGGAGAATAATCTTTCCATCAAATGGACATATCCCAGTTGTGCCTTGCAATTGATCTTATTTCATGGCCAGTTAAGCTCCCTTGGGCACCTGCCTGCTCTTCAAGAAATGGACATAATCTGGAAAGCTTATTATACATATTTTATTCAACGATTGAGAGGAAAAGGATGTAAGGATGATTTACGTAGCTGGCACATTTATTAACTAGCTATACAAAAAGAAAACTGATTAAAGAACTTGATCAATGGAAAGTTTATTATATGTATTTTATTTAGCAATTGTGAGAAAAAACAGAACATATAGAAATATCAGTGAATCACAATTTCAATATAAATGTTTCATTGTCAGTAAAATTAATATAAAGGGAATGGAAATATGTTAGTAGTAAGTAATATGAATAAGAATAATTATGAATTTAATTCTTTATTATGATATTGTTTTATCTGGGAAAAATGAAAAGAATAATTATTAACTGATGGTGGGTTTGAGAATATGTTATGAGGTGAATTATTATTACTGATACCCATGTCAAAACATTTTTCTATGAAATAATTACTAGTCTTTAAGTATTAATTAATTATTATTTTAACGAAGTATTATTAAGTTAAAATTGTAGTTGTAAATTTGGTAGAGGTAACAACAACTATTGATTTTTGTGAAATTTCCTGAATTCTGTACAATATACAATATTCGTGTAGGATCCCTTGGTATCTTTTTTTCTTTTTTATTATGAAAATAATTGAAATTAGTTTGAAAAAGAAATGGACAGAATCACATTTGACGAAGAATGACCACCACACACCATCTTCTTGTAATTAAATGCAATTCTGCCAAAGCCTCTCAAAACAAAGCCATGCCTTTTGGTAGTCCCAGGTCATTCCCTGCCCCGTGTGCATGACTAATATGCAACACCTCTTGCCAGAACAGCTTAGGAAAGAGGCACAGAAATGTAGAACAGTAGAATTGGAAAGGCCAATAAGGCCACTGGGTGCAGCCCCCTGCTCAGTACAGGATTCAAGTGAAAGCATCCTCAGCCTCCAGCTGCCAGGCTTCTTCTTGCAACCTTCCGCAGTGGGAGAGCCCACGAGCTCCCTAAGTAAATGGTTCCGTTGTTCCATTGCTCTAACAGTCAGGAGGTTTTTCTGATGTTCAGCTGGAATTTGGCTTACTGTTACTTGAGCCCATCATTCTTTGTCTCATGCTCTGGCTGTCCTGTATGTGACAGCCTTATAAGTACTTAAAGAGTGCTATCATATCTTGCCTCAGTCTTCTCTTTTCAAAGCTAAGCATGTCCCATTCTTTCCATCTTTACTCACAGGGCATTGTTTCCAGTCCTCTTATCATTTCCACTTCAATATGCACTGCATGGTGGCAAACCAAGTAAGACCAAGTCGGCTTCCAGGAGAGGACCTGGCAGCCTGCTGCACCCAGATATGAGCACACACAGGTGTCCATTGCTTCTAGCAGTCTAAAGAATCCCTTCATTTTCCTACTTCAGGTAGCCAACAGATTTAAGACCGATAATGCCCTTACTCTACTGTTTTCCCCTTGTCCAAGGGGAAGTCCAATGTTGCAGCTGCAGAAGCAGCACCAATTTGGAAGGGACGCGTATGGATCTGTTGCAATTTCAATGCTAAGGCCTTCAAAGCTAGCTTTCTTGCAGCTCAAAATGGATACTCAGTAAGAGGAGTGCCCCCTTAATGTCAAAACAAATGCTCTGAACTGTTACTCCCTAATGCAATAAATGCTTTCAGGTCCATACCAGACAAAGTTCATCAACCTGTTCCAGGTGCAAAAACAATAAAGACACTTTGCCCAGTTGATTGGTCTTGGAGCACTTCAGATAACCTTGCACACCTTAGTCTGTGAACCCTAAGTCACTGGGTTATAGAGCTTCACCAGAAATATCCATGCTTGTACATGCAACTAATTTGGAGATTTCATAGATGGCTATTAGTGCCAGTGGATGGAAGAGTGCGGCCTCCTAGAAGAAATGATGCAAAACCAGCCATTTCTCATATTTCCCTCACAAATTATCTGTAGACATGGAAGACACATCCTGTACTAGATGAATTGTCTTCTATTCCTCAACTTTGGACCAGAATGCCATTTCAATGAGTTTACATTGAATGGTCCTGCTGACTCTCCACCCTTTGTGTCATGCCATTATACAACACTGAAGCAGCTTTTCCACAGGAGTCATTCTGCACTGCTATAGCTCTGTCCACTCCCTGAACTCAGAACTCCCCACCTGCCCTCATGGAACAAGCTCTGGTACCAGGGGCTACTGAATGCAGGACAGCTTGCTCAGCTTCAGTCCACCAATCTTCCACAACCTTTCTGGCATGGTTTCTGGATGTACCCTTGCCTCTGGTGCCGATTCCCTGAAGTGCTGACCCAGATTACATGATAAAGCATCTGTGATGCTGTTATCCAATCCTGGAATATGCTGAACCCAAAACAAGGAATTCAGCTGGGAGTGGTGCTTTGCAAATACTCTAACCAGGCACAGAATCCTTGAGATTCAAGAGATGAAAGTACTGATAACCTGAATGGTGGCCAGATTATGGCACCAGAAATGGACCATTGCTTTTACCAATTGTTCAATTCACAGATTGAAACAGAAACAAAAAAAAGGAGGGGGGATCCAGACATGTGAGATCTTTAGATATCTTTAGATGTTTTATATTGTTAACTTGTTTTATATTTTTATTGTATAATATTTTAATTGATATATTTGTGAGCTGCCCCGAGGCTTCGGCGAATGGGGCGGCATAGAAATTTTCTAAATAAATAAATATCTCACTAGTGCACCAACTCCCAGGACAGTGTTCAGTGCACTACTGATCCCATATGATTACTCCAAACCCCAAGGCTTCCGAGGCATCAGATTAAATCTGCAGCTCAGCTTTGAGCAGTGGTTTCCTCTCCCAGAAGGGAAGCTCATTAAGATGTTCCATGAATTGTAACTACACCAATGCATCATCTTTGAATTTGATGATGAGACCTCTGTATGCTAGTCATGGCATCACAGGACCCATGAATGAAGGCTCTGCCAGGGAGAATCTATCTGCAGACAGAGTCAAGGTGACAGACCAATTTCCGCAGCTGTAAAAGGCCAAGGAGAATTATGTTTAGCTACCTTGAGTGTCTTGGAAGGAAATAAGGTAGGATGTAAATATAATAAATAAATGGGTCTACTCTGATTACAAGTGGGTACAACCTCCTGGATCCATGTCAATTTGGTTTCTGTTCTGGTTTTGACCCCAAGACAGCAATAGAAAATCTAGTAGGTAAAGGAAGTGCGACTCTGCTGATTAACATTGCTCATTCAAATGTCAGATTCATTATTCCTTATTAAAAATTGAATGGCATAAGTTTAAAAATTCAGCACATTTTGCATTTGTGCAAATATGCATTTCAGTTCTAATATCATTAGCTAGATTGTTAAGGGAGAGCACATTTGTCTGTGGTAAACGCATTCATGTTTAAGCTAAAAATGATAGAAATAATATAGCAGGTGGAACAGAAACAGGGTAATATGATAATTATTTAAAGACTTTAATTTTCATTAGATTTCATAAGGATTAGCCCAGCAAGCAGTCCTGAATTCTGGAATTGATATTGGCATCTTTGAACTAGGAACCATTAATAGGTCAGGTTTCCTCACAAACAAATGGAACTGGAGACAAATTCAAAGTTACAGAATTTTAAGATCTGGTAGACTTGAACCTTGGAACATATACATTACTGCACATAGATTAAATTGAAGAAAAGAGACTTATCTATTATATGGGGACCTAGTATTTTGCTAGGATATGTCATGCATCTCTCAACATATCTAGAAGCAAGTCTCAACCCCTTCTATCTGCTACAATGGCTCAAGTTCATACTCATTTTTTCCTTGCAAATCTTTCTCTCTTAAAGATTTTTCTCTCAAAAAAACCTTTTGTCCCTTGTTTCCTTATCCTATCCATGTATTTGTTTTTCTTAGCTATATTGTTAAGAGCTTTGAACTATATGTACAAGATGACCATTTCCAAATTATAGGTGGCTATAAAGTATAACACAAAGCATGCTAAAATACTATATCCAGGGTACCTTTTCATAATTTGCATACATTTGTGATCCCTTTGTTGTGAATATTACCCCAAAATTGTTTGGTGGACTCCAAGATCAAGCCACCCAGTTCAAAGTGTCCCTTTTAATTCTACCCTCTAGAATGGTAAAATCTGTTTTTATAAATAGAGCTATTTAATAAATGCCAGCAGAAACAACTGGGGATGATTGAAGAGAAAGCAATATTAATTGGATCAATATAATCCAATTTCACCTCATTGTCAACCAGCAGAAATACTTGGCTCTTTCTTCCAATTTTCACTAAATATAATCTCTTCTTTGTGGCCACTCTCATTCATCTCTGTCACTTTTTCTTCCTTTGCAATGCCGCTTAAGATATCTGAGAATGGGGCTTGGAGCTTGTCTGTGCTTCTAATTCACCAAACATTAATCTTGGTTCCCTAATATGCATACTTGGTAAGCCATTTTGCCTAACAGCACAGCTCTGTATATGACTGAGCCAAAAAAAACTGCACCACTAAGCACATAGAATTCAGTCTGAAGAATAACTGGCTGATAGGTACTTTGCAATAGACATTACAGGTATTCTGTCTACCCCAGTCCTGATCAAATTGACAGCTTGGGGGGCAAAGGGATAAAGTGTCACTGCCCTTATGCTAGGTTCCAAATCCAGGTTGGCTCTTGTTTGCCTAGCCTAGAATAAAAATGCAGGAAAGTCTGTTTTGGTCCTCAGAGTGGTAAAGCAGATGTGGATGAGATGGTGACATCAGGGGCGAGGCTTGGGTTTGTTGGGCGCTCTTTTGCGGGATAAACCTGGCCTGTTAAAAAAAAAAGTGTGGGGCAATTTTGCTTTGTTTTACATCAAGTATATGCAGGAATCCTGCTTTTTCTGTGCACGAAAGTGCTGATATCTCGTCCAGGTGAGTGATGGGGTTTAGCTCAAAGTGCCATCAGCCTGCTTGCTGGAGGCTGTCCCATGAATTCATGTGCATTCAGTGATTGCATTGAGAAATAAAGCAACAATAATCATTACATTCAGTGCATTCAGATTCACACTCAAATGTATGAGAATGAATGTGTAGTGCATTGTAGATGCCATCACTGGCACTTGCCACCTTTTTTTAAATGATACAACTGTCCCATCCCACTGCACAAACCTTTCTGATCACTGCTTGATGGCGCAAATCTCCTATTTGTGGAAAGCAAGTAGCAATCAAAAATGTAAATGAGAAGTAGCACCCCATCGAGATGCTATTTAGAAAATCCTAGCAATCTCAAACATCACTTGTTCCCCGATCCCTATGAAGCTACTTTATATCTCAACTTTTCAATGAGCACTGTACTGAGACTACTGAACCCCAGCTTAGAAGAAAATGTAGCTGTAATGCTGTTGAAGGCTGCCTGCATTTTTCCCTTTGAATGTCAGCCAGAACTGCAAAAAAGAGTCAATGCCATTTTGCCCACTGAAGCAAGAACACTGATCATATATGAATTTTTGGATGTGGTGTTGGAAATGTAAGTGTGTGTGTGCTTTTAAGTGTCAGTGTGTGAGTTGCATGTAGGATAATAGCTCCAGGAAAGTAATTAGCACTCTTAATGCCTCCAGCTGCTTCGCTCCTGCCTGCATTCTTCTTGCTGTGCTTGTTGTTCGTGCAGATATTATTCTTGCTAGATGTCCTTTGTATACTTTTTCAGAGGATCTTAATGTCTGAGGATGTGTGTGGCCTGCTATGTTTAAGCTTTTCACACCCTTCTTCCTTTAACTTGTCATCTTTCCTTACCATCAGACATTCTGCCCCACTTCTAACCAGCTGAGGAAGTTCCTATCTATCCCCTTTTTGCCCCACACTGTAACATAATATTAGTTTAATATGAGAATATAGCTGTAAGATATGTCAACACAGGGTGTTCCAGTAGGACTGTTTGTTGTTATTTTTCTGGCTTTCTTTATCTTTTGAACTTTAAAGGGGTCTGCTGGGTTAACTTTTTAATTTCAAACTGTCCATATAGTTGTGGAACACTCACACACACCTCAAATAAAGCTATTTGTCTTGTTCCAGCAGCGACCCATTGAGATGACTATAAAGGCTACTATTATTTTTGAATAAACAGGCTTTAGCATTTTTCAGTATTTTTCAGTATGGTATGAAGTATGACTAGAATGATAAAAATCCTGTTGAGTTTAATCACAAGAAGAAAGGCATCCCTGAAGCTTTTCAGTTGTAAAGGGGAGGGAGAGAGGGAGGGAAGTATGTACTATAGGGGGAATCCTGTGATTGCCCTGACTCTCTGAAAGACAGGTGCTGCTCTTAGCAGAATCAATGAGGATAGTTCTCTCCACAGAATGAAATTCTTACCATTATCCCATGTTCAGAACCATTGTATCTGGTAGAGAAGACTCATAACATGAAGCTCTGTGTGCACATTATATCATATTTAGCTGTGGGTGCTTGCCCTATTTGCTACAATGTATAAGTAAGTCAGTTGAGTTAATTTTTGTTTGAGATTTACCCAATTCAGATGTTCCAGAGCAAACGGACTGGAATGCAATCTAAGGCCTGGATCCATACAGTTCCAAGCCTGCAATATGATTGACATACCCTAAAAATGTGTTGAACAGCATGTAGACATTTGAACAATGTGCATGGAAAATGTGCACTTTTGAAACATGAGCTCAAATATCTATTAATCAATGGGAGAAGGGTGAGTGCACTGAAAGATGCACAAAACTGGTGTGCATATTTGGAAAGTACATACGGATTTTCATGCAAAAGGAAAAACAAACATACATCACAATCTAGCACAGACTCAGGTTGGAATGAGGTTCAAGATGAAATTTAGAGAACTTCAGCTAGTCCACTTCAGCTAGAGATCCACACAGACGCACACAAGGTTTTATGCTCTACCACCATTAGCCCTGCAGGACTAATGCTGCACATTTCAGCACCAGTGAGCCAGCTCAGACATAATAGGGAGCCTGAGATTCGCAGGCAGCTTAAGGTCTTGTTCTGCAGTTGACTGGCTACTTGTTTGTTTGTTTGGTTGCTCCAACTTATTTCTAGCAGCTGAACTCACCTAACCCTTAAACTCAGTAGGTGACCTTAGGCAAACCTGATCTCTACAACTGGAAGAGGATAGTATTCTCTTCAGGCATTATCGGACTGTGTTCAAAGCGTGTGTGAAGAAAGGGAGTTCTCGATCATCCCCCACACCTCACCACCCATCAGCCTGGAACTGTGACAGCCATGGTCGGAAGCGGAGAGGCTCATGGACACGTGGAGGCTTTCCAAGTGATTACGGACCCTAATTTTTTTTTACTTCGCATAAGTGAAATTAAATCCAAAGAAGTGCTTGTGACTATGTCAGAGCTTCTAGCATCTTTGAGCAAGTGGAGAAAAAAACACAAATTCTTACTTTTCACAATGTAGACTCAATGAAAAGCTCTTACGTATGCATTTGTGGTTCTTGTGGTACATTTGTGATAAGGCATGTTATCTTGTGAATTAGAGAGACCTCTTGTATGTCCCTCGGTGGAAGGATACTTGGTATGCCTTTGCTTTATAAAATATTTTTCCTACAATAAGAACATAAAAAAACATTTCAGTTAGCAAGATTTGTATGACTAAATAAACTAAATGAACATAGTTTGGATCTGTCAAACAAGAACTATTGCAAGTATTTCTGATGCTGCTAATAGCATGTTATTATTTTCCCCTGTCCTATAAATGCCATGCTGTCTAAAGGCCAAATCCAGGATTTGATTTAATCTGAAGATAATTATCTGTTGCTGTTACTGCAGACAGCATATTTGGAAATGAATGACAAAATACAACAGGGGAGCAGCACAATGTGTAAAATGGGAGGTAGTGGTAAAGAACTGGACAAGGTTATTAAATGCTTGTCTTAGTAGAACGCTTTTAAAAAGTAATTAGAAACACTTGTAATAGTTCCCCCTTTGTTTGTTAATGAGAAGCAGAATTACAGTTTAGATTTACATAGAAGCAGATGTGCTTTTGTTGTTGTGATGTGCTGTTAAGTTGTCTCTGAGTTATGGAGATCCCATGGATGATTGCCCTCCAGAATGTCTTGTCCTTGACAGTTCAGCTCAGCTCTTGTAAACGCAAAGCTGTGTCTTCCTTTATGGAATCAAACCATCTCATCGTTGCTTTTCCTCCTCTGCTTTTTACTTTTCCTGGCGTTATTGCACTCTCCAATGTGACTTTGCTTCTCGATATCTTCTCAACAGCCTCAGTTTTGTCATTTTTGTTTCCATGACACATTTGCACTTGATTTGATCGAGGACCAACTGGTTCATCTTTCTGTGAGTCCAGGTGATTTGCAAAGCTCTCTTCCAGCACCATGTTTCAAACACATCCATTTTCATCCTGGGAGATTTCTTCACTGTCCAGGTTTCACACCCAGACATAGGAATCATCAATATATTCATGTGGATGATCCTGGCCTAAGCCTCCAGTGAAACTTTCTCAAAGTTGATGATTATTTCTATTTCCTTCATTGCTGGCCTTTCACATTTCAGTCTTCTTTTAATTTCTTACCTGCAGTCTCTCTTTGAATTGATGATTGAGCTAAGGTATGCAACTCTTTCACAATTTCAGAATTTTCATTGCTGACAAAAAGTTGTACAGTTCTTCTGGAGTCATGATTTTTGTTAATGTTCAGTTGCAGCCCTGCTTTTGCATTTTCTTCTTTCACTTCCACCAGGAATTCTTTCAATTAATTTCAATTTACTGGCTGTTTTCTGCCGGTATAGGGTATCACCTGCATATTTTAATTATATCTTTTGCCAATTTTTACTTCTTCCTCCACTTTCTTAATTTAACATTCTTTATACTGTCTGTGTACATATTGCACAGATAGGGAGATAAAAGTCAGCTTTGTCGGATGCTGATAGTTGCTTAAAAGTTGCATTCACAATTCTGAACTTATTTCTGTCAGCTTTTGCTTCTCACTAGTCCTTAGAATCTAGGCTTCCACCCACTTTTTAGTTTTTAGTTTTATTTTTGCTAGATAATTTATTTTTCAGTCTTTCCTAATAGTATTTCTGGTTTCAGTCCACAGCTCTTCTGGTTGATGCTCATCTGTTCAGTAATGCAATTCTGTTCTTTGTGTGAACTTTAAATTCATCAAGAATGTGATTTAAATTACATTTTGGCACCATGCTTCTGTTAGTGATTTTTTTCACCTTTATTCAGACTTTGATATTTATAGTTCATGTCCACTACCACAATCAGGTTCTGATCTTGTTTGAGCATGAAAAATAGAGATTCACCATCTCTTACTTTCAGTTATATGGCCTATTTGATTTCTATTTCAGTCCTCTGGTGATACCCATGTGTACGGTTATCTGATTAGTTGCCTCTAGCAAATATTTGCATTGAACAGATGGTTGTCTTCAGAGAATTCTGAGTCATTCTCTGGACACATTCTGGGCTCACTAGCTCTCCTTCTACCACTGAATACTGCTCTGTTTCCTCAGTTCAGCTTCTAGTCACTTATGTTTATCAGCAGAGCTTTTTTGTCATAGAACGCACCAGGATGGCGTTCCGGCACCTTTTTTTCAATGGATTTTATGAAGTAATTTGGAACTTCAGATCAGCAGCAAACATCATTAACATAGTGCCTGCAGGCTGCTATTGTGCCTGCTGTCTGCTATCTGAGAGTGAGAGACAGCTGCTTGGGACGCTGCTCCTGCTCGGCTTGGGATTGGAGTGTGTGCTTATGAGTTCCGGCACCTTTTTTTTTTTTTACAAAAAAAGCGCTGGTTATCAGCATATCTTGTTTTGGTGTTTTATCAATTTCCTCTTGGATGCTTGCATAAAATTTGTTGATTTATTCTTCCTCTGCATCTGTTGTATGAACATAGACTTGAATGCTGGTTATGTTGATAGATTTTCCGAGAATTCTGATTGTTATTCTTCAGCTGTAATTATAGCTCCTTACTGCCTGAGTGATGTCTTGCCTCAGTATTAGAGCTACTCCATTTCTTCTGAGTTTGTCATTCTGTGTTTGACTAACTGAGAATGTCCCATTCCAGCCCACTTTAATTTGTTCACACAAGTACTGCAATTTTTAACCATTCAATTTCTTGTTTTACAGTTTGCCGCATGTCTGGATTCATACTTCTAACGTATCATGTTCCAGTTGTACATATTGTGCAGCATCAGACTGTCACCCTTGTGCATGTCAGTCACTGGATTTTCTTTCGGCTTTGATCTAATTGTGTTGATAGCAACACTGCTGTTTGTACTTGTCCTTTGCTCTTTCCTGTAGCTGGTTGAGGGCATTCTGACCTGGGAGTTTCATCTGCTGGTGCTGTATCTTCTTTCATTTTGGATTGTTTTGCCATGGTGTTTATATGGCAAGAAGCATTCAGAAGTGGTTTGCCATAGCGTTCTGTGCAGTACTGACTAGAGTTACTGGAGCATCACTGCCACTGACTGAACCAGATCCTTTGGGAGCATCACCTTCAACCACTGGTGCTGCTTAGGCGCTTCCCTTTAGGAGTTTTGCTACCTCTGAACACTGTCAATATACACTCTCTTCTGCTTATGTGAGCTGTATGCTGTAAGAAGGTGGATGCATCTGATCTGGTGTCTCAGCTTTGACCATTCTGCCTTGGGTGGCCCTGCTAGGAGACCAGACTAGTGGCACAATCAGGCCTTCTGGAGGCATTGCTCTTGGCTTCTCGGACACACTCAGGCCCTCTCATCATGTGAAAGTACACATTTCATTTTTTACAAAAAAGAGTTGCTATTGAGCAAACACGTGTTTTATTTTCAGAATAAATGCTGGTTATTGGCATAGAGAAACTGTTTTTAAAGAAACTATTTTACATATTTTCATTTCTCAAGCCCCTTTTGCCGCCCCCCCCCACATTTGAATTTCTTTTGCTTGGTTCCACTTCATTTCTTTACAGAGATTATTAGCTTGTGTTTGAGCTGTGTTACTTGTGATTCCAGGTAAGGGATTGTATAACAGAATGCTGCTCTGTAGGAAAAATAGTTCTATCCACCAGTGCATATTGGAGAGGAGGCTGATTGTCTATCGATCTATCTATTTGGAGGTGATTTCATTTATGGAAGTTGTCAGGCTGTGTGAAATGGTGCAGCCCATGCTCAAATTCAGGACTAGATTTCTTTCTCAGATGGCTTTGGACAGGGACATAATGGATGTATGCACTGAATAAGCTTATTCCACTCCCATGAACACACAGGATGTCCCTGCAAACACACAGGGACAGAGGCCTTTTAAAATGGGATCGTCAAGAACTTGAATGTTTATAACTGTCTTTAGATTCTGTGCTGTACTGTACTCTATGCATGCTGATAGAATGCATATTTATTCATTTATTTGTTTGTTTAGAAAATTTCTATGCCGCCCCATTCGCCAAAGCCTCAGGGCGGCTCACAAAGATATCAATTAAAATATAATACAATAAAATATAAAACAAATTAACAATATAAAATAAAATAAGTTGCCCTGGCCAAAGAATAAAATAAATAAATAGTATTAACAGTTAAAATGACGTTTGAATAAGAAGGTCTTGGCCTGGCACCGAAAAACAAATAATGATGGCACCAGGCGGACCTCTCTGGGGAGCGCATTCCATAGATTGGGCGCCACCGCAGAGAAAGCCCTCCTCCGAGTACCTACCCTCCTAATTTCCTTCACGGAGGGTTCCCGGAGAAGGGCCTCTCCCGCTGATCTCAGGGGGTGGGTGGGCATATATGGACGTAAGCGCTCCTTCAGGTAGCCTGGACCCAAGCCATTTAGGGCCTTTTAGGTCATCACCAACACCTTGAATTGGGCCCGGACTTCAATGGGAAGCCAGTGAAGCTGACGGGGGACTGGAGTCATGTGAGCATAATGCCCAGTCCCCGTCAGCAGCCTGGCAGCTCTATTTTGCACCAATTGAAGTATCCGGACCGTCTTCGAGGGCAGCCTCACATAGAGCCATATACCACTGCAACCACACAGGATGCTCTGATGTTGGAGGAACAAAGTGCATCACGGTGGAGCACAAGAGGAAAACTCACTCAGTGCTTGTCCATGGTACTGTTGTTGACAAAACTCCTGGCTCACTAGCACTGAATTGCATCTGAGCTGGACCAAGGAGAAAGACCCTGGCTGCTGCTGAAGGCCACTGCTTGGCAGGGTCAAAGGAAGAGGACAGACTGTGATTATACTGGTCCAATTACTGCAGGTTCCATGCATGTAAAATGACTAGCTATGCCCAAGTTCTCAGCAGCTGCATCTGGGCTGAGTGTGTAAGCAGCTTTTTCCTGCAGCTTAGATTCCATTAAATTCACCTGATTTATCATCTCAGGACAGCAGCCAATCTGTGTGGATTTTCTTTATCTTTCACTTCCAACTGCAGGGCTTTTTGATTCTGGTTGGACACTGGGAATGCGTAACATGTGGAAGATTTATTGCTAGAACCTTACAAATGGTTTGCCCCAAGATTGACTCTAGACATAGTAAATGCCCAAGGAAGGACCAGAATGCTGAAGAGGATGTGTTGACTGTCACAAGTGATTCATTCAGCTACACTTGACGTATTTACTTTAATTTAGACAAGACATCTCATTTCCCCGGAAAGCAGAGATCTTCTTTAATTCAGCATTCCTCCACTCCCTGACTTCACACACACAACAGATTTTCATACTCTTCAACTTAAAGGAAAATAAACTAGTGGGGCCTATGCAATGTATATAAAAGCTATGTACACAGATTATTCTGCTTTTGGAGGCAGAATGCAGGACTGAAGCTGGATCTTGAAGAAACTGCCAGCCTTTCCAACTATGGGGGATACAGAATTCCTGTCTGCATTCTAGCTCTGTTACCTAGCAGTGGCATGATATTTCATGGAAATTTGAGTTCCTGAAGCCCTTTCCTAAGCAGTAGAGATCCATGGTGTAGGGTAGCTATGCATACCTTGCTGAAAAAGAGCAACTGTATCACTGGAAAAGAAGACAAAGGGGGACAGAGGTGTGTAATGTTCACAGATGCAAAGTGATACACATAGATGCAAACTGAGATATACTTAACTCTCAGTTAAATAAAAACCACAACTCATTTCTCCAAATCTGATCATATGAACTGAGTGCCTGTTCAGCCTGCTGAGCCATTGCTAACTGTTGATGGGAAACTCCAAGCCCCTTCTGTGATGGCTTCTTGATTTTGAACCAGCTTGGATTGTACAATCCATCAAACACCGGACTGTCCTCCATCAACTCTCCAAAATAAAGGACAGTCCTTATAAAGTCACCTGGCTACCCTGCTCTTCAGAAGAGGCCCCCCCCCTTTTAAAATCATGCTGGCTTTGCTGTCATCGCAGAGGTATCTCCAGGCCTTGATGCAACTCTGTCAGGAGAAATCACTGTCCATGTACATGTCTCAGAAATGGATGATTCTGAATGCTCGGAAATGTAGCCACGCAGTTTAAGAATGGAAATAGGATTATCCTCAGGAATGCTATTCCATGTTCATGTGACTGAGGCTGAACTGAAAAGAAAAAAAGATAGGCCCACCTATGCAGACTGTTCAGTGAAAGCACAGGAAACATAGATTAACACAGTTGCAATTACATTTTTAAATAAGGTTATTCAATCTAAGTCAGGGATCATTAAACATTCAAAATGATAAACACCGCAGATTCAATTTACCAATCAAGTAATCCCACATTCAGTAGCATCACTAATTAGAATGAAGTTCTATGGTAGGGCATATAGTGTGCTTGGATAAATCAGGACATTTTGCTAATGAGTTTAAGTAGCCAAGCTCTGGATATAGAGAATACACCTAGGAGTCTCTATGAATGGTAAATCTAGAACTTTGAGAACTGATGTGCAAGAAAGAATTATACTGTGAAGCAGCCTGATTTCTGTTACACTAAAACTTCATCATGTTTTGAAAATCTGCAGTGAAATCCCATAAATTCTACTCTGCGACATTCTGAAACAATATGTGAAGCAAAATGAATAAAAAGGGCTGAAACTGAGAGATGCAGAAAAAAACTCAAAGTTTTTGCCAATGCACTACCTGTCCTTCCTTCCTTCCTTCCTTCCTTCCTTCCTTCCTTCCTTCCTTCCAAAAGGGCACTGTGATTTCTGATGCACGCTGAATGGTAATCCACCATTTTCAACCAGCTGAGGCTTTGTTTCAAGACACCTATCAGGCCTACACAAGTGAAATAAAGCTAAACATGAAATATGCTGCTCATAAAACAAGCACCTCTTTTACTAGTTGCACTTTCCCCTCTTCACTAAGTAGCATTAATATCGTTTCAGTGCGGAGCTGGCAACAACCACCTCCAAAGGAGAGCTGCCTTCCAGGTCCATCCAGAAGCACAATGCACACATGCTGCTGTTTTTCTACCAACATATGGTTAGCTCATTTTCCTGATGGCACCTCCTGCTTTCTCTTCTACATTTAATTAACTGTGATCCTGGGAGATAAAAACACAACTTGGTATTCAGGCAATCCAGCCTCCATAGATAATGGCATGCTCATTCCGTTCCACTGGGTGTCTTGCTGTTAAATATATTGTCCATGCTTCGTACCAAACTTGGACACATCATGCTTTGACGGCATTAAATAACCTTCTTTATGACTTGCTCCTTGTTAGAACACCAGGCACCAGTCAGTCCTATTCCCACAAAGGCACAGAGCTTTTGAGGTGAGAGTTTTTCAAAAGCAGTCCGGAGCATTTGTCACATTTCAATGGTGGTTTGGTGACTAATGCTCTGTGAGTTCTGAGCTGCTTCGCCATGGCAGAAATGCACAGCCAGTGCTTGTGCACTGCAGCAGTGAATGTACAGCAGGCTTCCAAGTGGCAGCATGGTGTGCAATAAATGGCAATCGAAGCACCAGCCAGGGTTGACTTTACCAGGTTTCTCAGACTTCCACCTCAAAGCTTAGTCCACTTCGTTCCCCACCCCTGAAGAATCTTTATTGAAGAAAAGCTGGATTCACCTGGTTGCAGAGATGCTCTTGCTCCTGAGGATGAAGTAAAGGAAAAAGTCCAGGAGGAAGACACACTGGTCAGGAGAGAAAAGGCAGGACTCTTGAAGAGGAATAAGGGGAGTCTTCCCCCGCCCCAAGGAGTCTCTGAACCAAAGGGTCCACCCAGCTCCTGCAAACTCCAGTACTTGAAAAGATTAGCGCTGGTATTCCCTCTCAGCAGGAGTTCAGTTTGCAGGCCAGGACTATGTGATGAGTATCAGCTAGGAGTCTGGGCATATCTAGGTGGTATCTGGATAACAGCTCAACCAGCACACTGAGGATTGCGTTGGTAACAACATCTCCCTCAGCTTCAACCCTGAATACCTTGTTCCTGACTCCTTGGCCTTGTTGCTTTGACTGGACTTCCATGGACAACCTTGGATAGAACTTGATGCTGAATCTCTGCTGAATTACTGGACTGAGAACTAGTTATCTGGCCTTTGGACTGGGCAAAGAAATTCTTTTTTCCTTGTGTGAGGAAGACCTTAATCTGATATTTGCAATGGTCTTGTCTGACAGGTTATTTGCTAATTTTTGTGTTGCTTATCTTGGCTGTGAAAGAGCAGGCTGAGTTCCAGGATTTATTGAAGCTGACCATGAATCAGGACACCAGTCATGAATGTAAGTTGTTTTAATGGGAAAAGTGGATATTGTCTATTTTTCCGACAAAAGTATTTTGCGCATGCAATTATAAGGTGAGGAGTATGAGAGCTCTTCCAGAAAATGTGTTCATTTTCATGTATGAGGGGAAAATGGGGTCATTTGCATCCAAACCAAATCAAAATGAAATTCTTAAACATCCCTAATGATAGAGCTATTGCAGTGGGAAGACAGCCCGGCCACAATGGGCCAGGATCCTGTCTCCTCTTGCTTAGACTGCCATGCCAGACATGACAAAAATGTGCACAAGTTAAATTCTACTAAGGGATTACTTTCCTGTAAAATATAGCAGTAGAATTCTGCTTTTTTCTCAGCCCTGAAGTGCTGCATGGGGCAAAGGCATCACATGCAGCCTAAGCAGGAAATGGGGCACAAAGAAGTCTGCATTCTTCTGGTTGTGAGATGAAGCCATGCAGAGCTCATAAGCCCAATGCCAGTTCTTCACTGCCTGCTTTAGAAATTGTTTTAGTATCTACATACTCTCTGTGGTCTCCTTGTAAGAGCAGCCAGACACTCTGCAGGTAAGCAAGGTTTCTGTGCTTTGGTACCTGTTGACCAGACTGACATGAAGGAAGCAGCTTTTTAACATGCTAATTGACATGGTTACCAGGAGTTGGCAGCCTGTGCAGAATAGTGTTTGAAGGTAGTCTGGTCCTGAACAGTGGACTATTCACGAAAGCATGGCACTGTATAAAAGAAGTTTACAAAAGGAAACAGGGGGACCAGAACACTGAAGGGGACTTCCTAAATTTGCTCTTAGGGCTTTGGGACTCAGGGAAGGGAAAGGAGCTGCTCTGGGGACACATCCTGAGTCTTGGGGATGGCCTGCTCAACCCTGAATATGTGTGTTCAGATGCACTGGAAGCAGGCAATGCCCGAGACTGCAAAGCAGCCCTTCTCTTAGCCACTTCCCAAACATCTCATAGTATTTGTTTACCAACTCTTCCAATGTATATAAATAAAGTTGTGGGTCTGGCGACGCGGAAGAGGTGGCTTCCTCTTTTATTCCAGGTGTGGGTGCAATACGTAATTTTTGCCTTTTATTTGCTTCTGTGCAATAGGATCAGCTAATAGTGTAATCGTATTCACAAACTAGGCTGTTTATTTCAAAAAATACTCTTTAAGAAAATGCTCATTCATATAATAATGATTCAGTACAACATAGTGCATCATTCAGTACTTCATTAGGGATGTATCTTTTAAATTCATCTCTTGTTGCCCTATCTCTGTGAGCTCTTCATTTTCTCTCCTGCTTCATAAAATCGTAAGACATTTCATGGAAAACTGTGATTGAATTTCGGTGCTGAGAAACCTTCTGATGTGGTATCCTGGGGTCCAAGACTTCAGAATGTCCCCCCGCCCAGTCCTCAATGTAATAGTCTATTACCTGAATGTAGGACTCATCAGGAGATTGTTGATGGGAGCCAGACCAGTGGTAAGCAAACGAGATGCTGGAAATGGGTTGAGTTGGGGTCATGTTCAGCGAATACAAACAGGACCTGCAAGTGGCTCAGCAGGAAACGATATTCTGGCCCCACATAAAATCATAAAACATTTCATGGCAAACTGTGATTGAATTTCAGTGATTAGCTTGCGAGCTATTTCAGGCAACACCAGTCTAGCCCTTGACAGCAGTGGACTTAATGGACACAACTTCCTAGATGAGCTCTTCCCATGCCATCCGTCTCAGGGCTCCAGAACTTCAGGCAGTGGTGCTGAATCAATCTTGGAGGCAATCCATATTTTGCTAAAGGGTACTACATCCTTGAATGGAAGCCTTGGAAATTGTCAGTCACCACAAACTTGTCTCAGGATCCTCACCTGCTTATCTCTACCTGCATTTCTTGCATACTGCTGCATATATCGTCATCCAGTATCAGTGCAGAGGAAGCAACCCATTCTGCTGCCCAGGCCACTCCTGCCAGCCCCAAAGGGGCCCCCTGAGCCAACACTGCTCCAGAACAGGTTGGAGCCCAAAGAGGCTCAAATGGGATGAGCATTCTGAGGTGGGCTGGGCTGCCCGCTTGTGATCCCACTCCTGCCAACTCCCCGTCCATGAATTTCTCAAAGGCTGCCCACATGCAGTCCCATCCCCAGGCCCTGGCATAGGGGAACCACCTTTCATCTTGTTGGTTCAAGTGCAGATGAGACCTTCACAGCTCAGTGACAGACCACAGGTTTTGCAGAAAGTTCCAGCACCTCCAGGTGAGTCTGGGAAACCTTTGATCTGACAGCCTAGTGAATCACTGCCAGTTAGTGCTGACAAGGTTGGGCTAGATGGACTAATGGTCTGATTCAATATAACAAAGTTTCCAATGGCCCTATGTTCTATTGCCAAATACTACCAAACTGTTCCACAGGTCATGCTTATTATCACTGAAATAAAGCTCATATAGCATCTTATCCCACTGCTGATTATGGTCCTCATTTGTTCCTGGTCAGCCAGCAAGGGCAGGTAGAAAACTTGATTTTCCTGGGAGGCAGGTCAAGTAGTACAGGAAGCTACTGGGATGATGGGGACACTGAGCTTTGTTCTTGAATTGCTTCATATGTGGGATCTGCCCAGTCTTCCAAGCTGATAAAAATGGGTGGATTCTTGAGAAAATTGTCATTCATTTTGAGGTCAAGCTCATCCTGTCCAGTTTCTATGTATGTATGTATGTGCATCTTTCACAGTGCATTTTTAAAAGTGCACACTTCCTTAAAAGTGCACTTTTCCTTAAACATGTTAACTTTCAGTGAATTTCTAAATACATTCATTTTGTTCACATCTTTCTCTTAAATGCCTAGTTTGGTGAACTGTGTTGGAAAGCTCACAAAAATGGGGGTTTCAGAATATACTGCTACCTCAGCTTGCTGAAAAACTTGGGGGGAGTGAATTGTGTAAATAAACCAAAGAAAATTTAGTGCATTTATCTTCAATTATTAAGCCTAAAATGTCTCTCATTGCCTGCAAGACTAGAATTCTAAGCATGTTGCATAGAAGACCTTCAGAAAAGAAGAGAAAGACATCCCACCCACATTCGGGGAAACTATTTTTAGTTTCAAAGCCGCAGGAAAAAGTTCCAATGAGATATGCATTGTACCTTTGAGTGAATTGGATGTAGAAGCCCAGGGCGATGTGGGCAGAGTATCAGCTAGGATTTTAAAACCATGGCCTGCTATGGGGATTCCTACTTTCTGAGTCTTCCTACTCTTTTCCCATGGATATGAAGCAGGCACAACGAAGCATGGAGAAAATGTGTCTGCAGAGGTTTGAGCAAGAGAATGCGGTTTTTACTGAATTCGATTGATATGACCCATCCTTTCTGGAGGCCATAAACCCCAATCATTATCAAAATGTTTAGGCACAGTAGGTATAAACAGTAAAGTATGATGGAAGTTTTCTTAGAGGAATTACTCACTGTGTCCAAACTGCTGTTGTCTATCCGTTCACACACTTTCTTGCTTCTCCTCCTCTCCCCTGGTCTTTAATTTTCTCCTAATGCTGCTTTAAGTTATTCCCTTAAATCAAACCAAGCACAATATAACTGACGAGTTCCTGGACTCTTTTTAATCACTCTCTTGGGCATAGACAAAACACTGAAAACATATTGATCCCCTCTTGTCTGGGACCTCTGCTGATATTGGCTCTTGTTCCGAAATACAACAGAATTGCTTTAAAAAGAACATCCCAGTTGTCCTCCATGGAACCATATCTGACTTCAAAACATATTAATTAAGGATGTCTCAGAAGGCCATATGGCACATGTATTGACAATGTATCTGCCATTTGAGCAGAACCCTCAAAAGTTTCCCGGCTTAACTTACTTTTAAATCCAGAAGGGTCTAAGACAAAGTTCAACCTGGAAAAAAGGGGTTGTCATTCGCAATGGAAGAAAAACTCATTAGTTAATTAATCCTAGTGCTTACATATTCTATCGATTCTCCTCCTATTTCAAGTAGAATAAAGCTGGTAATGGCACTTGCTTATGTCCACGCCTCTCCATCTATCCCATTTTCCATTTGCGTGTTGTCAAATCTCTTCTCCAGGGTCTTAAAAAAGAAGCACCATTTCTGTATTTCACACATGGATGAAAAGAAGCTCATGCTACTACCTTTCTGACTCCTTATAAACAATATCTATGCCTTCACATGAACAATACACATGGTATATCCTGCAGGGTGGAATTACGCTTCAGATAGAGCTAAAACACAGTACAGTGGGCTGTATTTGCATTTGACATGCTTGATGGGAAGGAGAAGCAGTGCCCTCTTCTGACCATTGTGGGCATTGCAGCGGTCAGATGGACAGATGTCAGGGCCGAAAAGAAGATTCCCACCCCTTCAGGAGTCACTGCATTCAAGTTTCATCATACTGATTTTCGGCATAAGACCTTCTAAAGCAACATTTATTTTGATTCTGAACACAATGATGTATTCACCCCAGGCCAGAACTTTGAAAGCAGCGTAAGCTGATCATTATGCCCCTCTAGTTAGGAGAAGATGCTGCTGCTGCAATAGACTTATATACCACTGGGACCACATCCAGATATTCATTCTATGTGCATTTGTCAGCCTAGAACTGCAACACCAAATTTGGAGCTGCATACAACCTGTGGGAGAACTGTGTTCTCACCTACACATCCATCCAGGGGCTCCACATCAAGCTTTCCTGCAAAAGAGCTGAGGAAAAGCGAGTAATGGGTACCTCTCCGTATGGATTCAAACTAGAGATGATTATGGAACCGCTGCGTCGATGCCAGCCTTCTAGTCCCAGTGCCCTCCTTCTGTCCTGGACTATAACTGCCAGCATTCTTGTCTCCTGGCCATGCCGAGTGGGGATGACAGAAGTTAAATGACAGTGGCCAGTTTGCTCACTGAGACCTGCCAGAATAATGCTCCTGTATTTTGTGGGGTCCCCGTTTGTTTTAGGCAGCATTAGACATGTTGATTTTGAACCCCGACATCTTAAGCAGCCCAGAACAAGGCCTTCTCCTTTATTGACATGCCTGATACCGGAGGGCTAACTTTCAAGAGAAAAGGCCCCGAAAGGGACTTTCTGCAGTTGCAGATACATTCTTTGTTGGCTTAATATAAGGATTTATACTTCATTTGTCAGTGAAGCTTTTCAGGATGGTGTACAAAATTTCAAAATAGAATTCAAGAAATTAAAAACGTACTAAATGTTCTGTAAAATATGTTGTTTATTGTTATGTATTGTAAACAGAAGTCTCTGATTTATGGTAACTCTGTGTATGCCCTCCAAAATGTTCTGTCCTGGATGACCCAGCTCAGCTGTTGCAAACTCAAGACTGTGCTTCCTGTATGGAATTGATTCATCTTCTCATTGCCATCACTGTTGTCTTCTGCCTTCAACATCTTCTAGCAGTATTGCCTTCTCCAGTAAGTCTTGCCTTCTCACGATGTACCCAAATTGTGACGGCTTCAGTTTTGTCATTGTTGCTTCCAAGGGAAGTTCTTGCTTGATTTGACCTAGGACTCACTTGCAAAGCATTCCTGTCGCTTTCACACCATACACAGAGAAAGAAATAATGAAAGCTTTTATATTAGCCTCTGTCAGAATCCATCCCTCTAGTGTCTGTGGACTTCCTCTGATGCTAAGCCCAGTTCTGCAAAGTGAGCCAAGCCAAGAGGACGTCCACAAATGCCTGTGGAACCACAGTTGTGCGATCAGCAATCTTCCCTGTCTGGAGCCACTGCAGGATGTGGAAAAGAGGCACTGTAAGAAGTGCATCAGGTGCCCTTCCAGGTGATCAAACTTCTACTGGGATTACTGCTGACAGTGGCAGCATGTGGGGGGAAAGGATGCTGCATGAGCAGCACATGGGGCTGGGAGCTCCTGCTGGGAACATGGCCTGTGGGCCACTACAGAGTCCAGGGAGCCAAGCCCTGGAAATCTGACAGATTCCTGCCCCTAGACAACTTCCTTGCACATACCTAGCCTCAAGCCATGGTGGTTATATGGAACGTCTGGGTTCAGAAGCAGCATTTGCTGGGGACCAGCCGTGGGAAAGAGCTATTGCTTTCATGGCCTGCTTCTGGGCCTCCTGGGACATCTGGTTGGCTTTCTGCGTGTACGGTGTGTGCTCTAGCACTGAGCTATGGCCTCTCTCCTTGAGGCACTCCATTTTATCCATCCCATTTCACGTCCACACCTACAGAACCTTCTGCAGGCTTGCTGGGGGGTGTGTGTGTGTTCCAGAAGTATGTGGACCACCTTGGAGATGGCTTTCTTTTCTTCCACTGGGGAGGCTCTCAACATCACATGTAGCCAGTCCTTGGCTGCTTCTATGATTGCACCATTAGCTACTCTGCTTTGTTCTCCTTCTTTCTCTGCTTCTTGAGTTCTGTGCTGTTGAATTTTGATTTATTATAGTAGGCACCTGAACTTTTCCTTTGCATATTTATCTGCTCTTTAGGGGATTCTTCATAGTGCTTTTAGCTACTGCCTGCCCTGTGGACCGTTGCGGAGGGGATTCAATTTTGCTGGTTTAAGCCACTTTTGTCTGCTGCCTTGAACACAGTATTTGATAGAAAAGTGGCACAGGCATCATTTATTTATATAATAAAATGTTGTGAAGCTGCCCCTCAATCTTGTGGAAATCAAGGGTGTTGTGTATCTAAATTTATTAAACATAATACAAGGAAATGCAATCAAAAAGTGAAATTAAGCACCATCATTACAGTAAGGGAGGGCAGAAAATGCAAAACCAAAACAAGAGAAATTATTGAAATGAAGAAACCTTTATAGACCCCACCTCCCTGCATCTTCTAATTGGCCAAGTTACTTATACTGAGTGTCTTGGTTACCCATCTGCTCCATAGGGATGTTAACCCTTTGTTTTCCAGCCGCCAACATGGGATAATAGAGCAGCATTTATTTTACAATGAAAATGGGGCCATTCTAAGTAGATAACAACAATGGCACGTGCAAGTTCCAGAAAGTATGTCCTGGATGTGGAACACAAACATATTTCTATAAGCATGGCTTTATATGCCCTGGGAATGAAGCACGATGAGAGAACTGCATAACTGTTCAGAGTGAGCTGTTTTAAAATTAGTAAATAGATCTGCTATTAATCATAAGGACAGTATAATTAAGTAACAGGAAACCTATCTGCTGTGTTGACTCTAACAGGTTCTGACCCCTTAAAGTGGTTTTATAATTGAGCGTGTGTGGGGGTGAGTGGGGGGAAGTTCAATTGAAATGTCCCTACATTCCTCCATATTAATTCCCATCAGTGCATATAGACTGTTATGTACTCAAATATTAAAATAAAGCACTTTGCCAGAATTAAATTCAGCACATATAATGTAGTGCTGCTTCTCTTCTCTCCCCATTCCCTCCCTCCCAGTGCTGTGAAGTGTTACCGAATGTAAGCAAAATATGCTTACATTATATTCCACAAAGGCTGAAGCATGAGCTGATCGCAAGTGCAATTATTCAGAGCTGAGCTAGCAGATTTCTTACAAGAGCTGAAATAGTATCTAAATATCAGATTAATAATTGGATTCTGACAAGTTTGCAATTCGGAACTGTGTATTAGATATAAAAAGCTGTTTATTCAGCATCAGCGTAGAATACAAGAAGATTTGTTTTGTATGGAGGCATAGAAGGGGGGGCGCTTGGTGGTATTTTTCATCTGGGTTTGACAAACCATGTATGTAATATGGGAAATTTCAAGAGGATCATCAATATAATTTGAAAGTGAGGCTACTCCAGAGTAAAACTGTCCAAAGACAGTATATGGCTTGCATAGATTTTGTGGTAGGGCAGTCTCTTTAATGTTCATGCTTGCTGTCAAAAGCAAGGAAAATGATGAGAATTATTTCTAATTATGCAATAAACTATGTTTCTGCTTCTTTGTAACATGATTTAGACATGTATCTAGATAAGTGTGGATTGGGATGTAGGATTGCCCTTGCAAACTCCCTCTGGCCGTGCTTTCCATGGCTCTTTATCCCTCGGCTCCTAATGCAGGACTCGCTCGGTGTGCCCTCAAATGCAACTCTGTGCTGCCCACTGTGCTTAGCTGCCTGCAGAGCCAATCAGTTACATGCATCTAGGAGTCAGACCTGCTGGACACTCTGGGACTTTCCTCTTGACAGACAAGCAACGGAACTGAGTGAAGCCTTCAAACACCCGTGCGGTGGACTGACTGCTGACATCTCTTCCCAGGGTCTGGAAAGGACTCCATTTCTTCAAGAAGTAGAAATAGGTCACTTCCTGTTTGCACAAAGCATGGCCACTTCTCTTTTCAGAGCCTGGGCAAAGGGCTCAACAACCAACGGAACGTTGGAAGAGAGTGCAGAAGGAAGGCCTCTAAGATGTGGTGTGGTTGGCCTGCTGGAGGACAGACCTGGCTGGCCGGCATTAGGCAGAGGCCAGCAAGTCATGTCCCATGCATAAGCACAACAGAGAACCTACAACACAGTCACACAACAACAGAAAATAACTAATGGCTGGAAATTAAGCAATCTCCTGCCCAAAACCCACCACCTCAGCCCTCAGGTAGACCAGCCTCCCAGCTGTGTATGAAGATCACATGAATTCTAGAATGTCAACCAGGAATCCTGGAAGGAATTTCAATGCAATAAGCAGCTTTCCCTGCTGCCTGGTGATACTGGATATAAAAGGGGTCTCCGCCATGCTCCTGGGGTCTATTGCCATTTGCTGTGATTGAATATATTTTCGGGAATAATGATACTTTTTAATCACTCACCCTTGTCATGCTTAATTGGGCCAAGCACACCAAGGTCCGGACCTTTACTGTTCATCACTGCGTATAAGGCCAGTTTGCATCAAGCTGAACCTAACAACTACGAAAGTGCAGTTTCTTGTGCTTGCATGCCTTCTGTCTGACCAATGTACAAACAGTAAACCAAGCAGTGTTGAAAACTTCTGCTGAGGTTACTTTTTAAACTTTGTAACAGTTAGAAATATCTTTCCTGTGCAATAATCACAACATTCCCACATGGCAGGAGGGAGCGACAGCTTCTGTGTCTTTCAGAAACTGACCACAAGGCCAGATAAGCTCAGCAGGGAGATGCCAAGTGAGCCCTTGCTGTGATTCTATCAAAAGTATGGAGATTGCCACCCTTTTCTCTGTGCTGAAGGTCTTGTGGCTTGATAGTTGTGATTTATCTCGAGCTGCTGTAGTTTGCCTCCTGTGATAATTCATGGGGGAAGCTTCTTTTCCAGAATTGTTATGCAATAATAAAGGCGACATGTGCTGGAATGTTTTCATGCAACCTCAGCATGCACCACTGGGGATAGTCTGGGACCAGTAGAGGGACACAGAATGTAGCGTTCCTGCTTCAGATGACTATTTTGGCACTATTCAGTGCCCTACTCTGTTAATGTGTGTATACAGCACCTTCAACAGTCATTCCCTGAAATGGAGCCTGTTGAATCAAGTCATTTCCTGTAAAGCTCATGGACTTGGTTGCAAAGTACATTATAGAATAAACCTACCAGGACAAAGGGGGCAGAAGCCCTGGCTACAGGGTAGAAGGTGACCAGGGAAGCTGCTTCATCTCCCTTTCTACCCCCTTTTCGGCCAGGGGAAACTTTTTTAAAATGTTCCCTTCCACTGCTTCTGATGAAAGAAAACGATGCCAGGACTGGCATCCTTGTTGAGATGCACAAGGGGAATGGGGCAACTAATGTGCACATTTAAACTTAAGTGTATAAATGTAAATTTAGAAAAAGTCACAGTAAATAGAAATGTCAGCAATATGGAGAAGACAGACTGGGTGAACAGCGTGCCTGCTCAATTTGCTGTTTGGATACTTCAAGGGTTCTCTTTTCTAGTCATTCTTTAAGCCAAACATGGAAGAGAGTTCAATTCAAGGATGCCTTCAGAGAGAAGTCAGTCCTCAGCAAAAATAGAGGGCTGTGAAGTGGGACACCTGGCCATCCTGTGGTTAGCTCCTGTCCTGACAGTAGCGAAGCAAATGTTGACATTTCCTACCGCCTGAATGATGAAATGTTTGATGGTGGGCCTCTTCCGTCCTATGGAGAACTATCCCTACAGAGAGTGGTCTGCAGTACCCCACCGTACATGGGCAGCCCACCTAGGGGCCATAGGTTTACACTCTGAGTTACATAAACCGTAAAAATTGCCCTTATGTACTGATGGTTTATTCTTTAATTCTAAGTATTGAAGCTATCTTGGTTGCAAACAATTCTCCAATCATAGAAGAGGTAATTCCAGGAAAGGAAACATGTAAACAGTAGTGGAATGTGGTGAATGAGTATATGCAATAAATAATCTAACCCTTGAAGCTGCCATCAGGCAGCAAGTCAAAATAGGCAGGATTTTTAACTGGAACTTCTGAGCCACTGTTGTTAAAGAATTTGGTTGTTCAGGGTGGTGGCTGATGTTTTTCGTTTTTCTAACAAGTCATGCAGTCTGCCTCCACATGGTACTATATTAATAAAAGATAACTTTATGTGATGACATATAACAGCTTCTACTAGCTATTCAAGCTGTTATATGAAAATTTGATAGTTCAAATAAAATAGTAAGAAAGTCATAATTAGGTAAAGGCTTTCTTATGTAATGTGTTTCCTAACTGTCAAGCCGTATTTTCTTGAGTTTCATCTCCCAGGTTTCATTCTGGCAAACAGCTTTTCTGTCCAAAATCATCTAGGTTTTTTTTAACATTTGGTTTTTACTGCAATATGTTGATTTACTATGATTAAAGATGTCAACTTCTTGTTCTTCGCCTTGGTTTTTATTAGTATACTGGTGGGGATATTGAAAAATCAAACTATGTAATAAAATCCCCTTCTAGAAAAGGAAACATTCTCGCATCCTAGTTTAAATATACTACTTACCAGATGAATTAACAGACTGGAAAAATGTACAGGGTGGACTTTCGTGTGCCCGGCTTGTCAGTAGGAAAAATGGTGTTGCGTGAAGTTGTGGGCACTGAGACAGTTCTCTGACTGGAGCCCTGGGCTAGCCCTTGCTCATTGCAAAAACATTTGGTAGGAGGCAGTAGCTGAGTTATTGCCTGCGGTACAGGCAGGACTTGCTTGTCCTTTGCCAAGAAGCCAAGTACCTCTCTCAGCTTACCTGCTTTCATAAAGCATTCTGGAGATAGTCCCAAGGCAACGTTTTGACTTTAAAATTCATAGCAGAGTTTCAATCCAGGTTCATTCTTTTTCTGTTCCGAAAGCAAATGTATCATTAACTTAAAGTGCAATTCTGTGCAAGTTTAAGCAGATAAAAGGCCTACAACTCCCAGTGTGCTGCAGCTAGCCATGTGTGGAATCAGCAAAGCTTATGGTCTTTTTGCTTTTTAATATTGCCAACTTTTTCACACACAATTTGCTGTTGAAAAACATGCAAACACGCACTTTAGGCAATTAGCATACTTTTGGCTGCAAAAATGTGTTCATATGGATTTGCACAAACATGAAAGGAAGCTTTGCACAAATTCTGAGACCATCTGTGAACAGATGACAGAAAGTATACCATCTGGAAAGATGCAAAATGCCTGTGGAATTGCTTGTACTCTGTTCATGCATTCATAGTCTAAACTTGCACTGGGCTGCAACCTTAATAGATGTAACAGTACATGATTTCTGGAAAAGCTTTTTTAAAAATCTATTTTTCCTGACATAATGTTTCTCTGATATATACATGAAAAGAAAAAAAAAATCTTAATTAAAGGAAGTGCATTACTTAATGATTGCCTGATATTAGTTTCTTAGCTAAGAGACTGACATTTTTCCTTAATCGATTCATGTCTTATTAAAATCAATGCTCACTACAAACTATTGAGTGAAGCATTAATAAAAGTCTAATCCATCACACCATGAAAAATAGCTAATTTTAATACAAGGACAATTTAATATCATAATAACCACTCATAATGTACATGGACTTGTATCCAGGGTCAGTACAAACTATATCCTATTACTTTCAGTGGATCTAATCTAAATAGAACTATTTACCCATGGACTATTGGGTAAAGTCCATGATGTTTCAATAAGTTGGGGTGCAATCCTATGGACTATCCCCCCCCCCAATTAGAATTTCTTATAGCCTTCATAGGTTCCTGTGAGCTGCAGAGCTGAAGCTGTCAGGACAAGAAGACTGGCAAAGGTGATCATTGCCTTACATCTGCTGATCTATTTTCTCTTTGGAGCAGGATGGAAGAAGGTCTCTTTGGTCCCCTCCCTGCCTACTTACTGAAATGCCTCCTTTCCCTTCCCCCAAGCTTGATTTTTGGATCTCAGAGAAGAAGCTGGCATGATTCATTCCAGGCTAGATGTGGAGTGTGGGACTTGGTGCTCCACAGCTGACGTCAGAATGCTGTCTGTCATCTCCGAAGGGTTCTCTTGAGCCATCCTATGGTCCTTGGAATGCTTGTTCTCTTCTTTTCCTATGGTCCTTGGAATACTTGCTCTCTTCTTTTCTTTGTTGAAGGAACTCACGGAATAGCCATTCATTCTAGATTATTTTTCATTGAGATGTGGAGTTGGTTCTCTTGCTTGCATGCTCATGTCTCGTTTCTAATTGCTTGGTCATCCATACAGGGTGACTTTTGATTGAATATTGAGTGGACTGCACTGAACAACATTGCAGCTGATCTGATAGGAACCTACAGGAAGGTAGATTTATGATGGCCTTGATTGATGCTGCCTCATCCACTCTTACAAGTTGCCATTTGATGTCCATTAAGTAATGCATAGGGATGTATAAATTACAGCTGAGTGGTAAATTACCCATATTTTTACAGAATAACTTAACTGGAGGCAAACTTTTTAAAAAATAAAATTGTAAGTGCTTTCATATTACCAAACTTGCTTAGGGGCAATTTCAACTAAGTGATAAGTATGTTAGCTATCAATTGCCACTGATGAGGCCATCAAAGAGAGACGAAAGAGCTGTCAAGCATTTCTCCATCATGTCTAGACAGAGCTAAGGAAGTACATGGAATGTGTTTTAGTCTGTTTTAGATATGAATATACTCAGTTCACATGTCCTGAACCTGAATGTGCACTTGAATTCATTCTGATTTTGTAAGAAGATTTTTGAACCAAATGAATCAATCAATGAATTTCCAAAATGAAAATACACAGAAAAATACACACATACTTTCAAACAGTGCACAGAAACCATAGTTTTGTTGATGGGAAAAATGACCACTTTTATGAATGCACACAATTGATATGTTCATTTGGAAAAAACATATGTGCAAACTTTAATGTGTACACCAACAAACCTTGCAAACTGATAGGGACATGAGTCAGGTTGAGCTTCAAGGTAAAATTCAGAGAACCTTAATGAATTTTGAACTGGTGATCTGGATTTAATTCACCTACATTCATGTTTAACTATGAGACTCATTTCTTCCAGTCACCAATTCACAGTGCTGGAAGCAGAAAGAGCAGCTCCTCTGTTTTGATCCAGCTCTGTGACGTGCTGCACGAACATCTGCTGAACTTTGTAACTGAAAACTACTGCCTAGGTTTGCTTCTTCCTGCTTCTCATTCCCTTTTCCCTGGGTGTCTTTTAGACTGTATGTGCGGGGAGGGCAGAGGGGGGCAGGGTCCTCTTACTGATACTATATAAACCACCCTGTAAGATCGTTTTTGGGTGAAAAGTGGGATAAATGGGCTTTAAGTAAATTAAATAAAAAAGCATTTGACCACTTTATTATTCCTTAATGGAATTGTTTCTTAATGGGGATCCCTAGACTCATCAACATTTCAAGGATGAATTTGAGCACAGTCTTGTCTACCTGTAATTCACTCTGCAGAAAGTGCCACCTGACTGGCTAGATTGCCAGACAGAAGTGTTTGTGTGTGTGTTGCAGGAAGAGATGATGGTATGAAAGAGGTTTACTCCAACAAATCTGCTGCTCATCCTACTAGGGGTCTGGATGACCAGCACATCATTTGCCTCGGGATATAACTCTGGAGATGTGTGTAAGTGAGCACCGAAAGTATCAAGCCTCTTTACAATCTGGCAAACGGATAGGAAATAAAGTGTGTGTGTGTGTGTGTGTGTGTGTGTGTGTGTGTGTGTGTGTGGTGAAGACAGGCAGGTAGGATGAAGCTAGCAGTCAGGATAAAGTGAGGTCCCAGTGCAGCCTACTAAATTTCGGACAACTGATGGTGCCAGGAAACACCTTCCCCCCACTTGCAATTTAACAGCAGGCTTAGCTGGAAAAGAAGGCTCAAGCATGAGCTCACCATCAAAGAGCCGAATGTGTCATAGACAGCCAGACAGCTTCTTGAAATGAATATAACACTTGGTGATGGGTTTTGGACTGTCTCCTGTTCCTTTCCTGTGCTTATTAAACCTACCAGGTATTATCCCCCCTTGCTTTCTGTATAACATCATATTAAAATTTGTAAACAAAAAAAAGTTGACATAACCATAAGGAGGACTTTCAGTGCTTAGCTATTAAAAGGTTTGCATTTGAATCATGGTGTACACAACCATGTTGATGCTGCTCATTTTTCTCAGAGACTTTCCCTCTTTAACAGCAACATGTTCAGGCAGGTAAAGGATGTCAACTTCATGATGCAAATCGCTGTGTAAATTGAATTCACCCACTGAACAGGGGTGAGAATTTAATTTGGTTTGTTGTTTGGATAATATATTCAGAATTCACAAATTTCTTCACAAGTGATAGGAAAAAGGAGATTGGAATGAAGAGGAACAAAAAATGTGGGAGAAAACAGCCCCGACAGAATTGTTCATTTCTATTCTTTAGAAGATTATAAATGATATATTTTATTATTATGAGATTTTCAACAGTCCTATAGGGATTTGACACCTAGAATGCACTAATAACTGCACTTAACCAAGGAACACAGACTTTTAAATTCAGTTATTTTTATACTCATTAAAATCATGGATTAAAAACTTAGGGCTGGCAGGGAGTGCTGGAATTTGTAGAACCATTTTCCCTTCCTTCCTTCCTTCCTTCCTTCCTTCCTTCCTTCCTTCCTTCCTTCCTTCGTTGTTTAAACATGTATAGAATTTTGCCTTTAATCTCTTCCAGCTATTCAAACTAATAGTAATGATAGCTACAGTTTGGAGTGGATTAAGCAACTACAGAAATTATTAGTACTATTATGATGTATAATTTGCATTTTAAAAGTATATTTCCTTATTCGACTTCTCAGCTTTTGAAACTCTGCATATCTGAATAAAGTCTTTTAAAGTTCACACTTCTGTTTTAGAAGACTTTGTAGAGGCAAAATCCACTTTTTGTATTCCTCTATATTATCTAATAATTAAATCACAAAACTGGGTACATTACAATACCTTCCACTAGAATATTTGCTTTTCATTCCATCTAAAATGCATTTTCTTTTAACTTTAAATTATGAAGAAATTAGCTGGCATAGAGCATTTTAGCTGAATATGCAAGTGAAGAGGAATAATTAGATCTTCATTTATGTTATTTCTGATACAGACGTACTGAAAGGAATACAAATAGAAACTAGAGGTTTAAAAACAGCTTAGTTATTAAAGCGCACCCCTTGCTTTCATGTTGTGAGGTTCAATATGCCAAATACGTATATGCCATGGAGAAACTCCATTGAATTTCTAAGCACTGTCCAAACACTGTTTCTCTGGAAACCTTGACATAATTGTGCTTTCCATAATTCATGTATGTTAATCTGGAGACACAAAGGGCTTACTTCAGTGCACTAAGTCAAGAATTGCTTTGCTTAGTTAGACATATGATATTTGTTCAATTCCTAATTTACAGGTATTAAAAAATTGAGTTTCAGTACAAACCAATTTCCAGAGACAATTTCAAGAGGACTGTTTGCTTTTCCAGAATTCAGGACTAGAATTAGGTTCCTATTGCATTTTCTGTATCTTCACCTGGTGTATTGCAGGAGAAAATGTCAGTGTGGAATACTCCACTTTGATATGTAGACTGCCACAAGATACTCTAGTCTCTCGCTCCTCATGCCTGATCATGCTCATTCCTCATTGGCAATGCTAGTGCCAGGTATTTGAGGGTCCTGAAGACACCTTTGATAGGGTCTTTTCCTTCCGTGAGTTCACCTTCTCACTGCTACTGCTCTTCGTCATGGCTATCACTTGCTTCACAGGCAGAAAGCAAGTTGAGTGTGGTGCCCACAGTCTCTCCTCCACAGTTATCAAGGTCAGATGAGTGACAGGTGAACAAGTGGGTGTCAATGATGAAGAGGAGGAGAACGACCAGAAAGCTGTACTCAGCAGGTCCCTGCTAGGGTGTGGGGCCTCTGTAGCTGCCCAGCCATACCTACTCTTGACTCTGGCCCTGATTCTCCCATTTAGCCCTCCACCGCAATTCTTCTGCAAGCCTTGGGGTTTTGCTAAACCTACTGATACTTAGAGAGGCAGATATGGCAAGGCCAAATACCACAAAGGTGGTTTTCTCAGTTGCAATCTGTTCCATAGTGCTTCTGTGCTGACCTATTTTCTTTTAGAGGGAAAAAGGGAAATATGGGGACTTGAGGGATTTTTTCCTTTAATGTGTGCATTTTTTTGAATAGCATGCCATGCTTGCATGCAACCTCTCATGAACTAAAGGGTTTTATACCCATTTTTGTTGTATGCTTATTTTTGCACTCTTTTCAAATATTCACATTTAATCAGGTGCATTTTTTAAGCATTGATTAAAGTCTGTTGAGCCACAGGTCCCATCTTTAAGAGAGTAATTGCATAGCACTTCTCCTGCATAGCACTCCAACTTTGGAATTCAATCCTACTTGAGCTCTGATTGGCAGTGACTCTTTTGGCTTTTCAGTGCTAACTAAAGACTTATCTGTTTAGCAGTTATTTTGACAGGTGAATTTTTAGTTATTAATAACATTATTTTATGCTGCTGCCAATGGGACATGGTTTTAAAGAAGGGATATTTATTTTTACTTTTAATGGTTCATGTCTTATTTTGGGGTTTTTAATATATGTATATAGTATTTATTAATATGATTTTTTCTGTGTTGGTTTTAGTCTTGTTAATTTATTCACTGATTTTACTGTTATTATTATTAGTAATGTGGGCGTTATGTTCACATGACTCCAGTTCTCCGTCAGCTTCACTGGCTTCCCATTGAAGTCTGGGCCCAATTCAAGGTGTTGGTGATGACCTATAAAGCCCTAAACGGCCTGGGTCCTGGTTACCTGAAGGAGCGCTTACATTCATGTGCCCGGCCACCCCTTGAGATCTGTGGGAGAGGCCCTTCTCCGGGAACCCTCCGTGAAAGAAATTAGGAGGGTGGCTACTCGGAGGAGGGCTTTCTCTGAGGTGGCGCCTAAGTTATGGAATGCGCTTCCCAGAGAGGTCCGCCTGGCGCCGTCGTTATTTGTTTTTCGGTGCCAGGCGAAGATCTTTTTATTTAAGCGGCATTTTAATTGTTAATATTATTGGATTTTATCTGGCCAGGGCGGCTTATTTTATATTGTTATTTTTGTATTTTTAATTTTAATGTGTATATTTTTAATTTAATGTTATTTATTTTTAACTTATTGTTGTAAGCCGCCCCGAGGCTTCGGCGAATGGGGCGGCATAAAAATGTTTTAATATATAAATAAAAAATAATAAATAAATAGTTTTTGTAGTAAATGTTATGTTGTGTTTGTATTGTTCCATATTGTTGAATTTTAGTATGTTGCAAACTGCCCAGAAAGCCAATGGCTAGTGGGGCACATAGAATTTGAATAAATAAATAAATAATAAGTGGAAAGATGCAAAAATGCAGCCTGAGCTGATGAACTCGGCAAAGCAGCATCTGTGCTCTGTGCTTCTCCATCAGATTGTCTCCTCAGCTCTTGCACATAGTTACTCATGAAAATATGTAATTTTTGCCAAGGGTTGCACATGTAAACTTATTGCTGATGAAGAAAGGGATCATGCTGCAGTTTTTCACCTGTTTGTTTCCCAGAAAAGAGAAGGCAATAAACCCTCCATGAACACCTCAGCAGATGAAACCCTAATGGCTATTTCATTTAAATTCCAAGTGATCTTTAACTCCATGGCTTTCATTCAGACACACTCCTCTTGTGTTTGAATGGCTTTTCCCCCAACCCCTTCCCTTTGCATCCCCTCTGCCACCTCTCAGAGTGTTTTGAAGGATCCCCTAACACACTGGAGTAGTTTTTTGTAGGGTATAAAGAGGGATCTGCAAACATTGTTCCTCTGGCAGGATTGTTAAGAGAAATATCAACTTACACTACGATTCATTTCCTTCTCAAAGGAAAGGTAGGGTATGAGTATAATAAACACACAAGGCTAGGACTAGCAACACCCCCTTAAGGAATTAGAACTGACATTATCAGGCATTATCATCTTTTCATTGCTAGGTTAACACATACAACATACACACACACACTTCATTCTAATTGATTGCAGATGTTTTGCTTGTTGTAGTTTTATAGTTTGTGGCCTATAAAGTTTTACTGTTTGCCTGAAGGCTATTTGGTGTTATTTTCACCATCCTGTACTTGTGGTTTGAATGTTTATGTCCTTAACATAATCCTGGAATCTCTTTGGATGGAAGGCGACTTCGATAAAAGCTGGCTTTTAAAAAGAATAAATTCACCGTTTTAAACTCTGATTATAGAAACAAGACAAAGTCTTCAATGAATAAGGACAGAGCCTCCTGCTCTATTTTACATCATCTGTCCAAGATTTTTGAAACTTTCCAGAATTCTGAACTCCTGGTTCTGCTGTTCTGTGGGGATGTGCAAATCAGCAAAACTTCAGCTTGTCAAAGTTCTCCAAATACCCCAACTGAAGCTTATTCTGACTGGTGTCTGTACTGGAGTGCAAACTTCAGTTTTGAGAATAGATTGTTAAATGCATTTAACGGAATCCGTACATCTCTGAAGGGGAAGAACCACAGCTGCCCATCCCTTGTTGCTCAGACACATAGTTCCTGCTGCAATCTGCTGTAGATAACTGCAGGGTTTCAGGCAGCCAGGATCCTGTGAACAACTGTCTGGACCATCTCACCTGGAGATAAGAGCTGTCAGTGTGCTGCGTGATGTGTTCAAGCACTGGCAACTACTCATGTAGGTAGAAGGTGCTGTGGCTTAGCAGGTAGCACACATGCCTGGAGGAGCACAAGAGGCCAGTGGCCTTAGTCTCTGACTCCATAGTCCTGAGCAACTTGTCACTGTGGAGAAGATAAAACTGCTAGATCTAGCCAGGTAACCTATTAAATTGCCTTCCTAATTACCTAGTGACTGGGTTGCTATGTCTGCCTCCTCAGCTACAAACAGACTCCAGGCTGCCTTTTTAACAGTAGCTATGCGATTTGTTTCAACAGCTAATTCATCATATTGCTGGGTCTGGACATTCCTCTCTGGACATTTCAGATAGTACAGGGTTGCCCTTGCTTTCATTTCAGCTTCGCACTTGACAAGTCCTAGCTTCTCTAGGCATATTTTTCTGTACAATTTTTGTGCACAGTTTTGTGTTCTGCAATGCAATATTCATTAATCCTCAGTGAATCTCCTTCTTGCATTTGTGGATTAAAGCACTTCTGCAGCATAATGAATATTTCAGTCTCAGCTTTCCCCTGCACCCCACCCCACCCCTCCACACTTGCTACATGGGCTATTAAATATATTTTTAATCGTAGATTTCTTTAGGTTCTGAAGACCTTAGAAGTAAATGGCAGATGTCTTATTAATAATGATGGCTGTTGGTATACTGATTTATTTATTAGATTTCTATCCTGCTTCTTTCTTTTTAAGAACCCAAAGCAGCTTACTTCATTCTTGGCCCGCTGCTCTCAATCTTATCCCCACAGCAACAACCCTGTGAGGTAGGTTGGGCTGAGAGTTTGTGACTGGCCCAAAGTCATCCAGTTGGCTCCATCACTGAGCAGGGACTTGAACCCAGGTTTCCTGAGTCCCAGTCCTGTGCTCTTAACTACTATACCACACTGGTTCTCAGTGTTAAAAATAATTAACTTTAAAATTTAAAAAGATATATTTTTATTTTGTTGATGATGTGTGATTATTTCATGATTTTTAATGTAATTTTAATGAAACTAATATAAATTAAAACAACAACTTAACTGAAGATTTTAGCAAGCAAACTGTGCAAAGATTAATTTCCTTTTGATGATGCTGGACCTTTCTTGATAGCATTTTTCATATCTGTGAAAGATATAGGGAAAGACTCCTATAAATTATATAAGAATAGGCATGAAAATAAGTATGTTGGACATGCATTGGGAAGCCAATATCCAATTAAATAATATGTATTTATTCTTTGCATAATAAGGATCTTAAGATTAATTTAATTAAGAATGTACAGAATTTGCTGAAAGAACAAGGTATTTATTTTGTCAGCATGGAATGAACCCTGTTAAAAGAAATCATAGTCTGTCTAAGAGAACAAGACTTCAGCAGGGTGAAAGGTGTTTTGCTTTGTTTTTAATTTGTTTGTGTATTTATTTTTTCTTTTACTTTCCCTTGTTATGATATTCCTACTGGATGGAAATGAATGATGGCCAGCAGAGTCCTTCCCCTGTTCCTTCTTGAAGTCTCATGGAAAAGGCTCACAGTTTTAGCTGTCTTTCTTTGAGGGCAATCTCTCTCCCTGCCATTTGGATGGAAAGTTAAACACAACAGCCAGAACAACAAAATGGCCTCAGGAATGCCCTCCAAGGGATGATAGGATTGCTGTCTCGCACAACAATTCAATGGGATGTGGGCAGCAGCTCCAATGATAGATGACCCACCACAGCTGAAGCTCTGCTGGGCTCCTCTTGGTGGAACAGAAGACAGGGAATTGTTTCTCTCCTACTTCCTGCTCCATTCTCCCTGATTTGTTTGTTTGCTGTTTGCAGGCAATGCGAGGGGGGGACAGTTTATGCCAGCTTGGAGGCCGGCATGAATGTTCTGTTTTCAGGTGCATGTTTGGGCATTGGGAAGGCTTTGGGACTAGTTGTTGTTGTTCAGTTGCAAAGTTGTTGCCTGACTCTTTGTGACCCCATGGAGCCCAGCATGCTGGGTTCCTCCACTCTCTCCTGGAGTTCACCCAATCCTATGCCCATGGCACCAGTGACCCCATCCAGCCATCTCATCCTCTGCCATCCCCTTCTCCTTTTGCCCTCAATCGTTCCCAGCATCAGGGTCTTTTCAAATGAGCTCTTCCTTCTCAATGTGTCAAAAATAAAAGCGTAAGACGAGCCACACTAGATCTGATTAAGTGTCCATCTTCTTTGGTCCAGATGGGGCCAACCAGCTGCACTTGCGAAATCCATGAACAGGACAGGAGTCCAACAGCACCCTCCCACCCATGCTTCCCCAGCAATCCGCCGATGCCCTGCATCAGTCCACAGCTTTTTAGCTTTCTTGATCTTGGAGCCCAGATGTTGGGAAAGAAAGGGCTAATAAAGTTGCCACTGAGCTGGGAGGGAACATCTAAGGTCAGGTCCCTGCCTCTGAACTTGGAGGCAGAGACCTACCTGTCCTCCCTTGGAGCAGGATATTCAAGTAATCCTATTCCTCCTGAAAGCTCCTCAGTGGACCATAAAACCACAGCCTTTGTGTACTGTGGTCAAACTCATCTTGCAGTTGTACCAGGTAAAAGCTAAGAGCAATTCCCAGGGGCACGGACAGCAGATTTTATAGGAATGTACACTTTGATGTGATTTTTTCCCCCCAGAAAAGGAATAGGGAGGAACAAATCCATCCAGGGATTTTCATTCACATTTTCCCCAGAAACATGCATTTTTCTATGCAACTTTTCTTAAAATAAACATTTCTGCAAGCAACATTTTTAATATAATGCATGTTAACATTTTTCCACTTATCTGTGCACATCAGTTAAAATATGCATATCATTCTAATGATAGCTAAAATGATGGGTGCGTATCCGTAGGTGACGAGTTTGTATAGGGTATGTGGCTGTTTGCAGTCCATTTTGGTTTTGCGGGTTTTTCCAGTTGACTCTCCATTATATAGTGCATATTTTTATGGGATATGGCTTCCAAGGAATGGATGTTTGCAATAATTATTCCAACCTAATTTTAGTGTCACCACTTATGTCAAAGGCAAAAGAACCAGAATCCTCGTATGTTCATCCTTGACAAAAATGTATTCTTCACAAAATTCATATATAAAGCAATATTTAAGGCAGAAGAAGTACAAATGAAATGAAGACTATTACTGGATATTAGGCTGAGAACTCTGTAAGTGTTCCTGTGTGTGAGCATTTCCCCCTGACAGAAATGTATCATCTTCTGTTTAATATGACAGCTTGTAAAGGAGGAATAACATTCAGTATCAAAATAGAAAAAAAGATAATTTTCAGAGAGCAGAGCATGCAAATCAATTATCTCTGAAGGCAAGTGACTACTGTGGATCCTTTTGAACAAGAACCGCTTGAGACAGCGAGCATGATCTCTCTGTAGAAAGAGAAGGCAAAAAGTATTTCCTTTCCCAGCAACATGGAAGAAAATTACTCTTTAATATTAAATGACAAAATTTGCAGGGATGAATAGGCAACAAACTGGGATCTCTGCTGCAGATTTTCTCTAGTAATGAGTTTTCTTTGGCGTGCACACGGTGTATTCCATGTTTTGAGGGCATTTCTTTTCTTCACAGAAGTGGCAAAAAGAGGCAAGGTATGCTTATTCCTTCTGGCAGTGTGACAGTAGCCTGATTCTGCTACATTTCTGTGGCTGCAGTGAGTCACGCAGAAGCCAGGAGCTCCATACCAAAAAAACCATAACCACAACTCTAAAGGACAGGGTCCACAGCTTGGGAGTGCTCCTTCACCCAGAGCTGTCCTTAGAAGCCCAAGTGACAGCGGTGGCAAGGAACGCTTTCCTTCAGCTTTGGCTAATCCATCAGCTGTGTCCCTTCCTGGAGGAGGATTGCCTAGCAACAGTAACACATGCATTGGTTACTTCCCGGTTGGACTTCTGTAACACGCTCTACGTGGGGCCGCCCTTGAAGACAGTCCAGATACTTCAGATGGTGCAAAATAGAGCTGCCAGGATGCTGTCAGGGACTGGGCATTATTCTCATATAACCCCAGTCCTCTATCAGCTCCATTGGCTTCCCATCTAAGTACGGCCTCAATTCAAGGTGCTGGTTATGACCTATAAAGCCCTAAATGGCTTGGGACCTGGGTACCTTAAGGAAGGCCTTTTTCCCTATTTGCCCTCCCACCCACTGAGATCGGCAGCAGAAACCCTCCTCTAGGAGCCATCTGTGAAAGAAGTTAGGAGACAGAGCGCCTGGAGGAGGGCTTTCTCTGCGGTGGCACCCCGACTGTGGAATGTGCTCCCCAGAAAGGTCTGCCTGGCGCCGTCATTATGTGTTTTTCGGTGCCAGGTTAAGACCTTTTTATTTAATCAATATTTTAATATGTTTTAATATTGAATTTTAATATTGTATTTGCAGCCAGAGTGGGTTGTCAATTTATTTATGCTGTTAGCTGTCCAGAGATGCTGGTAATTGGATAGCGTACAAATTTCATAAATAAATAAATAATAAATAAACTTAACCACACTAGTTTTGGAAACACAGAAAAGTAACACACACACACACACACACACACACACACACACACACACACTTTTCCCTGTATACTCTTCTCTCTGGGCTTTTGTAAGGATCAGTAGCAGAAAATCCCCTTTCCCTCTCAAAGGGATCCAGTCTATGTGACAAATCCACCATAGTTTACCTGTTGTTTGAATGACCATGGCATCCCTCACAGCATCCTAGCCATTTGGTGATTATGTTGATGCACTCCTAGCCTGTGTGCTCCCATCGCTGCTCAGGTGCTCCATCAACTCACCTGCTTGTCCACAGCAGTTAGAAGGATCACAGTCTTTCACCTGTCTAAATGCCTGGTCTGCAGGTCTAATGTCAGAATGCCAGCTGTCACTGTCTCCACAGCTTGTCTTAGTTTATTTGCTAGGTAACCCAGACTGCTTCCATCCTGGCTGCCAACAAAACTAATCAAATATTATGGTGTGTTATAGTTTGCCTTTTCAGTTCTCATCACACAGAGGTGTGCAGAATTATGCATGCTGTGGAGAAAGTAGCTAGGGAGACATTTTTTTCATAATACAAGAGAGAGAGGATGCAAATATCTCTCTCATGGAGCTGATTGGTGAGAGATTTAGGACAGATAAAAGGAAAGTGAACTATGGAGTTCACTTCCACAGGGGCGGGAGGGTGCCGTTCGGTCTGTGAGTTTCTCATTGGCATCTGGTTGGCCACTGTGTGATCATCACGGTTGACTACATGGCCCATTAGTCTGATCCAACATGGGTCTTCCTATGTAAAGGGCTGACCCAGGCAGAAACAGGGCTGCCTTGCAAGTGGAAAGGACGGGAGACATACGGGTGAGTAACACAACATTCCTCTCACTGAATTTAATTTTCTTTCTCATAAATCCAAACAAATCAGTCAGGGCCAGGGCTAGTGTTAGGCACACTGACATGGCCATCTTAGACTGATGGATGTGGATGCTATGAAAGGGTAACAGATAGATACTAATTTATTACTGTTGCATTTTTACTGCCAGGAAGCAGTAGAGACACTGGTGTGATTTTCTGCCTCTGACGCTTAAATAACAGTGGCCTTATTTGGCACCTTGACTTGGCAAGGGCATCATTTGCTGCTTTGATTCAGGCAGCAAAATCTCTTAGCCAGCCCTGGAATGAGGCACAGAAACTTCAAAGTGGAGGAGGATGCCTTCTCCAGTCTGTGGGACTATTGACCGATCCAGATTTTTCCCTGAATATTAAACGGAAAGCTGCTGGGGCGCTCATTACACTTCATTACAAGTTGCTAGTGCA
>NW_025335798.1:7808854-7834758 GCF_004798865.1 Varanus komodoensis | reverse complement strand
TGCACTAGCAACTTGTAATGAATATGAACACATCACAAAAGATCAAATGCCTCAGATTCATCTTGTGCTCCGAAACACAGAGCTTCGAGTCTTTTCAACAACACACACAGGATCATGAGTCATCAAGAATCAGTGCTAACGTGAGCGAGGCACAGAGGTTGTTTAAATGTTAGATTTTATTTAAGACAGTTTTTTTTAACAATGGGACTGTATTATCATCAGCTACCTTGAGTACCATTTTTGGAGGAAAACTGGAATAAATAAATATGGGCATATGTGTACAGAAGGGGTGCAGAGGGTTTGGGAGCCCAATGCAGCCGCTCTGTGATCTAAACCCACTTCCTTAGGGGGTCTCATGCCTTCCTTTGGCTGCACCCTTTCCCCCAACTGTGGCTTGTTTGGTGGGTGTCTGAAGGTGGTGCTGTTTCCCCCACCCAAGGTTGAGATGCTTTGCCTAAGGCTTAGTTACTGGCAGTGGGAGCTTTAAGCCAGCCTTCTGTCCCGCCCCGACCCCTTGCCTTTTCTCACCACTGAAATTTAGCCCCTGAGAGCTTCTCTGAATGTGTTGCTGACGGAGGTTGGAAATGTATGTGTGCTGAGAAGTGAGTGAGTGAGGAGGGTAATGCCACTCTGTTCATCCACTCCATGAATTATGATTCACTTGGTCACCGAGGAATCTTCACCAAGCAGGGGAAAACTCGCCCATCACTGATATCCGTGAAAGCAGAGGAAGCTGCTGTGAGTATGGATTTAAGGTGGAATCCAAGGATCTCAAAAGCAGTGTGTGTTGTGTGCTAGGTAGGGATTCGGCATGCAGTGTGTGGGCACCGGCTACCGTTCCTGTGGGCCAGCCTTTTTCCCCACCTGCTGCTGCTGGAGCCAGTGGCAGGTGCAGAAGAAGGGTACTTCGTGCACAGCACAAGGGGCTCCATTTCCTGGTGAGCGCTCCTTGGACCCTGGCTGTGCTCTTCAGGAACTCAGACTCTGGGCTGGTGTAAATCAGAGTCTGGGAGGCTTAAATCAGGGAATCCAGTGGACTTCCTGCACAAAATGGATTTTTTGCACATTTTGTATGCCACAAAATATAGAAAAAATGATACTGATTGTATCCTGTGATGGGTGCTCCATGGACAGTAAGGTCAAATAATTAACATTACATCTCTCCCACCTTATACTGTGATCTACATGATGACATATTCAACCCATTAGTCCAAAACTAATACACTCAAGTCATTTAATATAGGAATCAGCCACATCAGGTTTTCCAAGCATAAACTGCTGAAGCAGTAAATGGGGACCTCTGTATTGGTATTCCGAATCACTTTAAAGAAGGGAGGTAAATAGGACAGTGCCACTTTGCTCCTCATTGTCAAACCTGCAGTGGTTGCAATATCTTGCATTAGAATATTAGTACCAGAACGTTGCTAGGCCCCGTGGAATGTTTGCATGAGTGCCTCTTCCACTACTTCGCTATGTAAGCTCTCAGATGAATGATGTTATTAATGAAGTGAAAAGAAGATGCAACTCATTGGTAAACAAGTATCTGATACTCTATGCTGATGAGTGGATCTCATAGTCAAAGAAATTCTTCAGAAAATAAAATTCATTTTGCATTACATTTTAAAAGCTTCCTGACTTGAAATTACATCAAAGAGGTGTAATTGGGAAGTGGGGGAGGTTTGTCTCAACAAAATATGCAGACAAAGAGAGGAAAAGAGGGCTTTGCAATTACAGTTATTATGGACCATTTGCTGTAATATTCAGATGAGAAGCAAATATGTCATTCTTCCCAAATGATAATAAAATGTAAATTAAAACTCTTCACTAAGAATAGACACTGTAGCAAAGGGGAAAGCTTTTATTTAAACATTCTAAACCATTTTATTTGTTGTTGATATTGTATATGTATGTTTTTTTAAAGTACTGCCTTCAATTTTATTGCAGGTCTTTTATATGTTTTGCGGCTACCTTTGTGGGAAGTGAAAAGAGAATGCTAAACTGGATTTTTATCCATTGACTCAATTTCAGAGAAAGGGAATCATGCTTAAGTCCTACTGAAATTAACAGACCTTAAGTCAACGGTGACTAATTTGTCCAATATTTAAATAGGATTTAAAAAGATAGGGGGAAGGAGGTTTTGGTTAAATATTTGTGTGTACTACTTGACAATTTTGGTTAGGGCTGGTGGAGGTTGCTGTTCAAAACCTTCTGGAGGCCCTACCTGCTTTTCCCAACCTGCTTTGGATAAACTGGGTCACCCCACCTGCAGAATGTCTTCATCAGCCCTGAATGGAACATCTGCAGTTAGTGAAAAGCTGGTGACACAGCACAAATTCACTTGGTGCTTTCTATGTGAAGTCCTCCCCACAAAGACATTTTAATCCTCTGAATATCTCTTAGTTCCTCTTGACATTCTTTAGATGATTTACCTGAGCAGGTACCAGTGCCTTGAATTGTAGCTGAGATCTGTTAAAGTTGCCTAATCTCTGTCCAACAAAATCTTGGCAGTTCCAGTGAGCCATGTTGCATTTCTTGAAGCTTATCATAAGGGAAGATCAGAGATATACAATAAAAGCAACAGAAACAACCCTGCTCTGTGATCAGAAAATGAACACAGGTGCTCAAAAGACTCTTGCATGAAGAAAGATTACAACACTGGGATTGCTTGGCTTAGAGCAATAGGCAAGTAAGGTGAGGTATGAGAGCTTTGTACAGAAGTATGCTTGGGTTGAAAAAGTGGGTTCATCCCATGAAGTGATTGGAGGGTGATACAGGAAAGATAAAGGAAGAACTTCATACAGAACAAATGCGAAGCATGGAATTCATTTCTAGAAGATTTAGTGATGGCCACCAATTTACCTTGCTTCAGAAAGCGATTGGAGAAATTCGTGGGAGAAGAGGCTCCTGATGGCCAGCTACTTGCAGTATCCGTGGCTGCATTCCTACTTGCTCCAGTTGCTGAGGAACTTGGTTTGGATGGGCTACTGCTGTACTTATGGCTTGGTCATGGGGTTCCTTGGGCATCTGGTTCATACTGTGTGGACAGAATGCTGGAGCAGATGGACTGTGGTCTCATCCAGCATGGCTTTTCTTACACACATTTGGTTGGTTGGGTATGGTTGTGGCAGAATGTTTCCCCTGGAAAAGGTGCCTTTTTTAATTCTTCCAGATTAATTGGTAATTTGAGAGACATTCAAAACTGGTAAAGCCTGCTGTACTGACTCAGGATACTACCATCTCATTCTACCACTTCACAGACCGGGCCAGAAGACATGATGGATATCCCACAGGAGGTCCAAGGGCTGTGGCAAGGACTTTATGTAAATTGTGCCAGTCCCAGAGTTTTGAAGGCTCTTGGGTAAGACACCATCAAGGACTCCCTTTTCCTGGAGTGTCAGCATTGTCACCAGGTGTTATTTCCCCTCCTCATCCTTGTCAGAATGCTTGCCAATCAGGAAGCCAGTGAGAAGCGGGCAGTGACACCTCCTCCTCCCCCTTTCACCAACAGGTGAACAAGAAGATTGGAATGTTGAACAGGAAGAGCAAGTCCAGGCCATTCTTGTCAGCAGGCTCTATCCTTGGAAGATGCCTGCACATGTCCACTCTTGATGTAAACCTTGCATATAAACTGAGTTCTACTTAGCATATGCCTGAGAATTCCTGGAACTTGTGGGTTTTCATGACCATGACTGCCATTCAGGGATTCAGACAGATTTATGAGAAAAGCTTTACCAGAAGTCAGAAAGCTTGAGAACCAATGATCTAGGGAAAGGAATTGACTCTCATCAGGAAGCTACTCTGAACATAATTCATCTTGCAAAACTCCTAACATAAAGCTTATGCTTAACCCTTGGGTTTGACTTTCAAATGTGTTCTCTTTTCTTTCAAAGGCAGCCCTAACCCAAATGTTCAGTTCTCTTCTAATTTTGCTCACCAGCTCAAATTCATACTAATGGAAGGCATGGCTTGAAGTTCACAGCTGAAAGTCTCTTTCTCTGCAGCATTCCACACTTCTCTGCTTCAGCTTTAAAGGCACATTATTAAGACATCATAAGTAACAACATTTAAGTAGCATGAAAAGAAAAGCTGCTCACAAAATGTTTGCTAGTTTCCTCTATAATTACATAAATCTGCAGTAATACGGTGAGGAAGCAGAGCGCCATTATTAAAACCCAGAGCACTCACTTTAGAGATGTCTTTGTGACCTGGAGGAGTTTTGTAAACTTATATTCATGCACAAACAAAAGTATAACTGCAAAGTTCTCAACATTTCCTAAGAAATGCTTCTAATAGTTTGTGTTTATGCTCTGCCAAGTTCTGTACTAGAAAGCATTGCACCTAAGAGGCCGTGCCAGAGATGCCGCAGCTGCTTTACCTGTGTGGTTTCTCTAATCACAGAGGAGCAACTGTGATCTTCTGTGAGCATTGGAGCAATTTGTAAATTCCTACATGAAATGACCTGATACCATGCAGACTGGAATGTAGATATCCACCAGATTTCATATTAGCAGTTCCTGGGGATTTAAAAGACTCAAAATGCACATTTAGATATGCATTTTGAAATTCACATTTTAAAATTCCATTTAAAATTCACATAATTTATTTTTATAATTGATATTTAAATGAATGTGAAACTGCAATGAAAATATTGGCAAAAGATATGAAATGGTTATGGATTGGAAACTGGCAAATTCATTCATCTTATTCAAGTACACTATGTACATGGACAGGTATTCCTGGGTGTTGCGGCCACTCCTCCCACAAATAATGACAGCCTACCTGTTTATGGTGCCCAACATAATACAGACAGTCACCATGATATGCTTGCATAGTTAACTTGAATTAAGTGTTTGTTGAAGGCTGAGAAATGTTTCTAGTCGTAGGGAATAATGAACTATTATTGCAACGGTCATGCTGCTGCTACTGCAACCTCTTGTTGCATTTAGTTCTGCTTACATATCATATAACTCAACTCATTCTATGACAATGAGGATTAAATGCCATTTATGCATCAATTGATTGACTGTTACCTATATATCCCACCTTTTCTTCTCATTTTTCTTCATCCCAAGCCTAGTGAGCTTCATGACTGAGGAAGGCTTTTCCCCAGTCCTAGGTCAACCATCCTGAGAGGCTAGTGGTGGACAGGTTAGAAAAACTTTTAATACATAACATAAAAATAAACCTTCGAACTGCTACACCAGAATGGCTGCCACCAGCAGAGGTGGGAAGAAATCACACTAAATGTTGTTCCAGGCAAACCCTGTGAGCACATGTTGAAGCCGGCAAGGCGAATCTAGTTCTGGTCCACGCTTGGATGGGAACTCCACATACAGCGCCTGGGGATCCAGGAAAACAAAAGTGAGATATATGTGCAGTAAAATAATGAAGAAGAAGAGCACACCCCTTTTTGGGTATCACTGTTAGAGGCCTGAAATGCGGAGGGGATATGTGTCACAAGAGTCACACTGGTTCTCACGGGAGTGAAAGGCAGCCCCTTCAGCCAAAAACGTTGCACCATCTGGGAACACATGTGACATAAGTTTACTCCACACAGATGAATGAGTGCTACTGAGAACTGAGCTCTTTCTTATTTGTACAGCCCTCCCTGAGCTCTGTTTCTTGGTCACAATACAGCGCAACAGAGCCGGAAGCAAAAGCTTGCTGGCTGCTTCCTAGATATCAGAGAGATAAGATAGGTATATCTAGATAAGAGAGCCAGTGTGGGGTAGTGGTTAAGAGCACAGGACTGGGGCACAGGTGACCTGGGTTCTCATCTCCGCTCAGCCATGGAGCCATCTGGGTGATTTTGACCAGTCACAGACCCTCAGCCCAACCTACTTCACAGGGCTGTCATTACGGGAATAAGACTGAAAGCAGGTAGAGGAGTATTATGTAAACCACTCTGAGTTCTTTGTAAGAAAAAAGGTGGGATATAAATCTAATACATGAATAATTTTATTCACTAAATTCACTAAATAGATTCACTTGAGGTTTGGGTGGTGTATCAGTTTCCCTTAAGTGTCAAAGTAATTCTTTAGTCTCTTAAAAGCTAATCTTCATGTTTGGGAACTCTACCTTACATACTTCATTAAAAATATACCTTTTCAGTATCATATACAGAGTGTAGCAAGTTAAGCTTCCTCCCTCCCAGCCATCAGGAGCCACAAGCTGTTTCTTGATGAAACTCTATTGCTTTTAGGTATAAATCATCCAGCTGTGCCTCTGAGCATACACAAAGCGGTTAGCTGACCTCCATCTAGCGATCACTCCTCAAAATTCCCCCTATGAGTGCACTTGTGTTCCAACCCTTGGGGAAGGGTGCACGCCTCCATCCTACGTTCTTTGCATGCAATTGCGCTTCTTGCTTCTGCTGCCCCCTAGCCAGGAGATCCAGCTTGGGACTGAGTGGGAGCTCCCCATTTGAGCATTCTCCACCCTCAGTGGCCTCCCCACAGACTGCATCTCCCTCCTGTTCCCATGCTATGGTAGCATCTCCTTTCTAGGACACCTCCTGTGTCCTTTCTAGCTCTAATCTCATCCATTTCCATGTCCTCCAGTTGGATCCCAAGACCCTGGGCAACCCCCTGCTCTCCAGCCCCACTAAAATACTCAATATCTGGATCATTCCCTGAGTCAGCCCAAGTGGCCTGACTCACGTCCTGTGGGATCCTGCCCAAACCCTGCACCATCATGCTTGCTCACGGCATAGAGGTTTTGGGAGGCATGGCATTGACCTTATTTTTTGTAAGATTCCCTACAAAGTAAAATAGAATGCCCAGCTATTGGATAAATAGCTTGGATACCAATAGATCCGTATGCAAAAGGCATCTAATCTATAAAACATATGGCATTTTGAAAAATTGATCTGTTCTCTGCTAGCAAGTAAGAGATATTAGTGCAGCATGGGATTCCATTTGTAACACTGGGATTAAATGCAGGGAAGTGGAAAATTGGAATAGACCAGAATTCATGTGAAGTGGAAAGTGCAGCTGGCAGTGTTACTAAAGCAAGAGAATGAAAAAATAGGGGGAAGCATTTCTTTGTATTAACAAATCCCCTTCACAACTAAAATGTTAGCTGAGCTGGCTGTGGACAAATGGATATCCTAGATCTGATTGCTTTCAATTTAGCTGGTGGTTATTACAAATGCAATGAAGCACCAAATGAAGGCTAAGTTGCAAGTGGCATGGAAGAAAGAAGGCATTTGACTCCGTTGTTAACACAGGAAAGAGCAATGTGTGTTATAAAAGTAGAGTGATCCACGGGTTTTGTGTTCTTGAAAAACTGGAGTAATGTTAATTAACTCAAGCAATGGTATAAATAACATGCTGGGCTAATGTTAATGTATGCTAATTTCACTGTCTCCACCCCATTAGGTATATCTGAGCAAATAGCTAATACAGAACTCTCAACTGCTCTCCTGAACCATCTATCTGTGCATGCATGCCTCCATCTGGCGGAGATCACACACCCATAGCTATAAATCTATTAACAGCAACATCAAGTCATGGCTTGTGTCATCGAAGTAACCATTGCAGGTGCACCTCCACTGGAAGCCTTTTGCATTGCTTTACACACCTTCTTAAGGGTTGCAAGCCATGAAAACAACATCCCTGACACTGCAAAATTGGCAGTGTACTCCAGAGGGCCACTGCTTTTGTGTATGCATGTACACACACTAGTATATGGCGTGCTGCTCCTAAAATTAGGGAGTACTTCTTGGTGTTAGGGTACATTTACTCTGCCAAATGATGGACTAAGAAAATGGGTGTAGAAGAGTCCTAGAAAAACTGACTGGAGCTGTGGAGACTGGTCAGGCTGCTCTTCTGGCAGTGTCAGGAAAGGATAATGTGGACGATAAAGTGATGCTCTTAATGTGTGCTCAACACATAATGATGAGTGTTGATCGCTCCATCCTCCTTGCCTTCCTTAATGGCAGCTCTTGGATGCTCATCTGATTCAGGACATCCATGTGGGGTAGTGGTTAACAGCGCAAGACCGGGACTCAAGTGACCTGGGTTCTAGTCCCCACTCAGCCATGAAGCCAACTGGGTGACTTTGGGCCAGTCACAGACCCTCAGCTCAAGGTACTTCACAGGGTTGTTGTGGGGATAGGAGTGAGAGCAGTGGAAGGAGAATGATGTCAATTAGTTGGAGTTCATTGTGAGGGCTGCTGCAGGGATGGACACCTTGGCAGATACCTGACTCTGCCTATCTTTGACACCAGACCTGATCCGAGGCAATGCTCACAAGGTACTTTCTCTTGCAAGCCATGGACTGACTACTGCTTTTCTTTCCTGGCTAAGCAATTCTAATGTGAGATGCTCTTGCCCTCTTATTTCCTCCATCCTCTGTCTCTCCTATACTTGTGTAGGATAGTAAATATACCTTGCAAAATGTCAGTGGATTGCACAGGAAAATGATACTGAATCACATGCTTCAAATAACCCCAACTGAAGCCAGGATATCTACAGCATCTAAATGATATGATGATGACACAGGGGAGCAAGCACCTTTGTTTAATTGACAGTGACCAAGTCTTGCTAAAACAGCAGAACTTAAAATGCTGGCTAGCTTTTCCTTTTGTGTTTGGGTGGGGCATCCTTCTGACCCATGCATCTACTCACAACATACATTTGATTCTAGTATAATTACATCCACCTTCCCTTCCTTAAGAAAAACACAACTGCCTATGACCTAGTTGGCACATCATGGCAAGCCACCATAGGTGAACTGTAAGCCACCCAGAACTCATGACCCTTGCTTGCGTGCAGCTTGTTAACCACTCCAACAGTCTACCATCGCCAAGTTCAGACACAACAACAAGTCACACTGTGCCATATCACAGCTGGAATTTTTCAGAAGCCCTGTAATGAAATTCACTCATGGTGGCTTCTTGAACTGGCTTGACATAGCTCATAGGTTTTCCTATTACATCGCACCTGATGTATTCACAAGCTTCGCACTTCCGAAGCCAGCATTATTTCACAGGTGTTTAGTGCTGCAATAGTTTTCTTTCTTCTGTCTTGAGGCTTCTCATCTGTATCTGATCTTGGTACACCTGTACTCTCACTTGTTTCACGCATCATTGGTGTAAGATTTTTAGAGCTCTGTTCTGCAGATATCATTTTGTTTCTCCTGTGGACAGCTGCGTCAGCAGTCTAAACAAATATGATGCTGAGGTCCAAGGTTGTGCAATCAATGAGCAGATATCCAGGGCTGGGTAATGTCCCAACTGTTTGTTGGCTGCAATGCTGCCCACTGGTGAAGGAGGCAATTGGGTCTGTGTGGATGTTTGGAATTGTGAGTATGTTTATGTGTGCATTAAAGGTGTGACAACGTAGCAACATCACATCAATTCCAGGGATTTGCAACTAGATTTTTAGATTGGTAGCTGGATTTCTGATTGTAGCATTCAACTCTAGTTTGGTTTCTTAAGGCTTCTTAAGGGTATGGGAGAAGATTTCATGTCCTTGTAATTTAAAGTAAGGCAACTTGGAGCCAATTTTCATGTGTTCCATTGAGAATTCCTGGACACAGCATGGGCAGATGCTTTGCTAGCTTGCTTGCCTGCTTGCTGTGTCCTGCACAGCCACAGAGAGGCCTTTTATTCACACAAAGTTGTCAATATACAGCATCTACCTTTGGTTTCCCTGCAGAATCCCAATCTGAGCATCAGAGAGCATTTCCTTTCCTGCTGTTCTGCCACCTAGCCTCTAAGTGGTACACTTGTATAGCATGTAGTGCAATTACACAAGTGCAAAAAGTATTTTGCTTTCTTTGAAATAATACTGTGTTTACCCAGCTCTTGAAAAAGAAAAAAAGAATGCTGACAATGAAACTGGAGGTCATGAGTTCATCTAAAAAATTCCATAAACAACCACGAATAGGGAATGATAAGCAGAGAAGAAATAGTTCATGTAGAAAAGCTCACAGAGACCAGAAAGAACATCAACATTTACTTCCACCCTATATCTGAATATTGCCCTCTCAATCAAAACTTTTCCCTTTTCTCCCAGTATCAACAACAACAACAACAACAACAAGTAGCTGATCCATCTTCTTCTTTCTAAAAACCTAAGTGCTAACAGGGAGAGTACAACATCACAAAAGCACGGCCTGCTTGACTTGTGCATTCGTTAGTCTGTGTGCACATGCATGGGCTACAAATTGTGTAGACCGCACATGAATATATGATTGCAGCTAGGGCTGAATCAAAACAGCCCTCTCCATTTTAAAGTTAGAGAACTGGATAGCCATTTTTCATATTCCTTTCAGTGTCTGGGAAAAGTATCCCCAGAGTATTTAACTTTGCTTTGTTTGTACCTTTTAAAAACAAACTAAAATCTCCACCTTTATGTTTCCCTGCTGACATGGTTTGACCTAAACTATTTTGACCTGATCCTAATTAGAAAATCACAAAATGCAGGTTCTGTTATTACACAGACAGTTCAATGTCTATACTTTTGTGGAGGGTGTCCTGACTCTTTAAAGAATGTACATGGGTCAGGGAACAGGTTCATTGCAACCATCATGCTTCCACCCTCCCTTACACACAACACATAACGTCTGAAGATGCTGTTATGAAAGCCAGTCCAACTGATGGGAAGGGGTGGGGAGGGAGGGTTCTTCTATGGACATTTCTATGGACAGAAGCAATAGAATGGTGAATCATCAGGGAGGTGAGGACTCCTACCTCAGTGGGGCTTCATAGCTATTATAGCGTCATGGGAGCTATCCATGGTGCTGAATTTTACTCTCAAAGTAGGTTTATCATGGTGAATAGCTTCTGTAAAGGTCAAAATAGAAGTTGGCAGGGATAAGGAGGCTCTCTGGCATAGGGCATAGTCATCAGCCTCCCTAGCAAATCATCAGAGGATTTCAGATCAAAGGACTCTTCTGATAATACTTTAGCGAAGAGCAGTGAACCTCTGGTCAAGCTGACAAAATTGGGTCAATAACACAATGGGGTGGGAACTTGGCTTGGACAAATGCAGTGATCTTTCAGTGTGCCTGGGTTCAGAGACCCACAGCAGGAGGAAGGGACGTAATTCTTCAGCAGATGGTAGCCAAGATTATTTATTCATTTAAAGCATTTGTATGCCACCCAACTGTGCCACAACACAATTTGCTAGACAACTAGGAGAGCAGGAGGAGGACATGTGTGACAGGGGTTAAAATGCCCTTTCTGAGGCGCAGTTACTAGCAACAAGCACTTTAAGCTGAAATATGGTGGGGGGGGGTGTTTGGAGGTGCATTTTTTGATCCCACTGTTATTGGAATGCAGCCCCTGAGAGCCTGTCCAAATTCAGCCCCCACATTGAAAGAGGTTCTCCTGCTGTGAGAGCTGTGGTATCCTAGATCCTTTGCATGGTGCTTGGGAAATGTCACAAAATTTAAGAAACATAGCTGGACCATCGATTGACTTACTGCTGTCACACCTCCAGAAAAATAGTGCAAAGTTGACATGGGAAGGAAATATCATATGTAGTCTTTTCAAAATGACTAGATCTGCCAAGAACAACATTAGAAACCAAAGTAATCTATACTGACTTGTGACCAGTTCACCCGGAAAAAGTGAAAGAGGGGAGAGAGAAGAAAATGCTGTCTCTAACCACTGAACAGCCTACTCAGTCAAACACCTGATTTAGATATTATTGTTATAATACATTATTAGGAGACAAGGTGATGCCATTTTAAAGTATTCACAAAGCTGGCAATGTGGCTTCTGCCATGTCATTACCTGACCCTGTGTTCTCTCTTCAGACCTCTTGTTGGAGAGCACAGGGTAAGTGATGTTGCAGATTGGATTTTCTCTAGCTAAATAAAGCATTTAAGAGAATGGCTAGCCCACTCCAGAAGACTGATGGAAATTCAAAAACTTTTCAGGGCATGAAAGGTAACACAGTGGTAAAACAGTCAACGGGTATCGATCCAGATTTGCACGAAGGCCTCTGAACTCCCAGGAAGGCAGCTGTGAATTCATTAGCACAGCCTAGAAACATGGCAACTTGGAGACAATGATGTACAAGAAATGCCTCCTCATTGTATTGGCTAATGAGTTCCCCCTGTACCTGTACTGTTATCTATAATGAGGGAAGGGCTTTGCATTGAGAGAGAGAGAGAAAAAAAAGGTGTTTTGGAAAAAAATCTGAAAGCTCCTCAGGGCTTCAGGGAAAATGGAAGGGGTGAACAAGTCAGCACCTCTCCACACAGAAGAGATACTTGAACACTTCATCACATGGAGCCAAGTCTGAATCCAATACTAATTAGTGCTTAATTGACTTTACTGGGACATTCAGCTGTTTTCACCTCCTCTAATTATGGAACTACATTGTGAAGCTCCATTTTCTTTCAAGCTGACCGTCCCCCAAAGTATAATCTCAGCTATGAAGGTCCAAGGCCTGTTGTGGAAGCAAAATAGGTTGGGCTTGAATTAGTTTACAATATACTAAGAATAAGAATTTTTAAAAATACCACAGGCACCTCTCTGTAACAGAATAATTACCTAACAACAGCTGTTCCTATTCTAGAGAGCAGAGAGCATAAACATAATACAACTGATTAAGGTTTAATTATGTGGTCTGTATCATATATGGTAACTGGTATTTTTTAGAAAAGAAATGCGTCTTTTGTAAACTTTCTTTTAATCTAGCTGGTGAAATCTATTCAAAGGAGGTTACTTAGAGGATGGAATTTCCCACTGAATAGGAGTCAGAATCTTATTTGTTTCATCCTAAATTCCTCACAAAATATTGAGAATGAATAATATGCATCTATTCAAAATATGCATAATGAAGTATTGATCAACTTTTCAAAGTTTGCCATTGCCATAGAATTACACCATGTACTTTCAAGGAGACAGTGATTTTAATGTAATTATATTTTCTGAAAAATTGATGTCTTGGATGTAATTATTTCGTACACTTCCCCGTCTCCCAGCCCATTCTATCTTTTCATCATATCTTTATGTTACTTTATTTATTCATTTCTATACTGTTTATAGTATAGAAATGACATACCATAACATCTATCAAAAGAAATATAATACATTTTAAACAGCTAAAACATAAAGTAAAGAATGGCCTGTGAAAGAAATGGGATAAGCAATTACCTCAAGGCCTCAGATAAAGGTATTCTTGGGTATACCTTCTTAATGGGGTGTACAAAGATGACAAGTCTGGGACCAGGCAGGATGCAGAGAGGAGGTCATTTCCAAGATGGCGGGGGGGGGGGTCACCACAGAGAAAGCCCTCCCTCATCTTGCCATCTTCCACGCCTCCCTTGGAGTTGGCAGTTGGAGGAAGGACATGGATATTGATAATAGTGTTTGGATAGATTGCAGTTGGAAGGAGTGCTGCATAAGTTAATAACTATGATGAACCCCTATATTCTGATAGTTCAATTGTACCTTCCAGAAGATCTGCCTTATTTATTTACCCTCAAGAGTTCATCAATTAGTTCATCATTTCATATTGTTTTCTCTCACCCCATGCCCACATACAGAAGCTGAACTCTTTTCCACAACAGTACAGATGGTTGAAACTGGTCAATTCTTTCCATGTCGTTTTGATTTAGCATCATTATCCTCTAAATGTTGTTACAATAAACTAAAGCCCTGCCAATAGGAATGGAACTTACTGCACCAGTAGTCCATTTCCTTGAAGATCTGGCTTTTACTCACCTCAGGTGTCCATAAATATGCATGACTTCAGCTTCGGTACTTGTCTTCCTAGAAACAGATGATTTAAGTAATCAATCAATTAATTAATTTCTATACTGACAGGCAGCTCTAGGGAAGGTACACAAGAATTATAAAACAATATAAAAACATACAATATGCCTTTGAAAATCAAACAGATAAAGACAGCATTCCAAAATGATTTCCATTTGAAGTTGTCTGTGTGATTGCTGCCTTCCATTCTTCTCTCCCATTTTCCGCCTCTCCCCCTCAAACTTCTAATATTCCATGTGTGCTTGCATTGTTTTAAGAGGGAACTTAATAAAACTCTTCTCACATGCCCAGCTGCATGGTTAGTATGCTATCCCATGTTGTTCTTAGGATATTTCACAAAGATTTGTTAAGTCTTGTGTCTTCTGGGCTTTGAACAAGTTAATCCAAAGTACTTTATTTTTTATCCCTTGTCCCTGCTATTAGATGGAAGGGAGGGTTCCTTGGCAGAGTGGCTTAGAAACTTCCAAAAGTGCTGGCCAGACATGGCTGTTTCAGGAGGTTTAACTTGACGCCTGGCAGTTCATAATTTTTTTTTGGTGGGGGAGGGACCTACAAAGAAGCAATATGGATAGTTAGTGTACAAATGAGCTTCCATAGGCCTAAAGCCATATAAACTGGGTTGTTGATATGGATGAGCAAGGCTACTTGCATTTTGGGATTCTCCCTGGGGAGTGTGGCTATGAGAGCTGTCATGGCAAGTGCCTGCACTTCAAAATTTATCATCACAGCACTGCAGATCATGCAAGCAATCCCTGTGCCCACCTAGATGTATTCATTTTTAAGGATTTATTAATTTATTTAAGCATATTTATGCCACGCTTCATCCAGAATCTTTCCAGAGCAACTTGCATATATTAAGCATGACAGTCTGAAGACTTTCAATCTAAAAAGTCTTGACACACAAGGAAAAATGAACAGGAAGGGAAGAAGGACTCCCACCACCCCCAGTAGGGCTGTGCAATGGCTATGCTTTCATAAGGAAGAGACTTCATAGGGGAGGTCACTCAGCATAGCTGATAGATGACCTTGTCTTCTCCTCTACTGTGAGAACGCCCCTCCCCTCCTTCCTCATTTCAGGACCTAAGGAACTCCGTGCTACAAATCAGTCTATTTCCACCACTACCAATTGCTTTTGAATATTTTAACCCTCCAAGTAGCTTGGTATAGATGTCAGATGGGAAACTGCACTATTTATTTAAAACATTTTTATGCTGCCCAGTTGTGCTGCAGCACCTCTGGGTGGTTCACAGCACAAGATAAAAACACAATAAACCATAATAAAAACCATAATATATTATATATTAAAAACAACAATAAAATACAGTAAAACATACAAAACAATTAGTCATTAAAATGTTTTTAAAAAAGGAATGTCTTCACCTGGCACTAAAAGGAAGGAAGGAAGGAAGGAAGGAAGGAAGGTGCCAGGTGAATCTCCTTGGGGAGAGCATTCCAGATATGGGGAGCAGCTGCAGAAATGGCCCCCACCTACCAGCCATCCCTGTCATCTCCTTGAGGGATGGCTCACACAGGAGGGCCCCTGTGTAGATCTCAAAGGCTGGGTAGACATATATGGGTGCAGGTGCTCCTTAAGATGACCGGGGACTAAGCTGTTTAGGGCTTTATATGTCAACACAAGCACCTTGAATTGGGTCTGGGCCACAATGGTAGCCATGCAGATCTTTCAGTATAGGTGTCACATGGGCCATTCTAGGGCTTCCCATCACCAACCCACCAGCCCTATTCTGTACCGATTGTAATTGCCAGAGCCTCTTCAAGAGCAGCCCCACTAGAAAAAATTATTCAATTAATGTCTAAAAGCAGCCAGCTTGGAAGGCTGTAAGAGGGGATTGGGCACAGCCATGGAGAAAGGGATCAATAGCTCCCAGTCCAGGTGGGTATAGGCTGTGTCTACATATGCCAGTTGCTGGAGGGCTTGGGCAGGAGGGTGCTGGTGCCCCCACATCCTACTCGTGGGTTTCTGAGGGTGGCTGGTCGGTCCCTGTGTGAGCAGAATGTGTGATGAGATGGGCCCTTGGTCTGCGCCACCGCTGCTTTATTGTATGAATAACCATTATAGGAGACATTTGACCTGTTTGACCTTGTCAGTTCAGAAGCCTCTACTAATTCCTGCCCACATCGAAGTTGAACTAGCTAGCAAGGAAGACTGAAACGAGTAGGGCTGGAATGCCTTTCTACACTCCTTCCTCATTCCTTGTGCCAGGGACTTTATTTCCGAATTTCATCCAGTGAACAACATGGTAGTAGAGTAGCTGCAGCATCTTCTCAGTCTTGCAAAAACCCTACTCAGAAAAATGAGTAATGGCTCAAGCACATTGTATTCCCTTAGTCAGATGGCTACCATTGTTGAGGAAGCGGAAAATCCTAAACCTGCTTTCTTATGATCTCAACACATGGCTGCCCAGTGTTACAGCAACCAATGAGTTGGATGGCAGGGTGACAACTTTGTAGATAGATACACTTGGACAGATGTTTACAAACAAGTGATCAAAGAGGTACAGATATTTGAACAGTTCAGAAAAGTCATGACATATCTGAATACAATTCCTGCCCTATTTTTCCTTCATACCCAGCATTTCAGTTGAGTTCAGGAAATCTGTTACACAGGAGCTCCTTGGTCAGACGCATCTGATTTTTGACCGACATTCAACAAACACATTTCCAAATGAAACAGCTTGAGTAAGCTTTTGGGAGCAAAGTATCCCTTCTCATACTGACCTGTACTGAAGCTGCAGTGTTGCATTAGCCTCACTGGAAATAGCTGTAATTAAAGGTTTCTGGTTACAGAGCTGTCAAATCCTTTTGTGTATCTTTTTTTGGCAAAGGCTTCAAATCTGAGAGCAACATTAAACCAACCATCTGTTAGCCTTCATTAGGCCTTCTCTCATCAACAGCACTATTAAATTGAAGTGAGCATACTAAAAGAACTGTTGACATCTGGGCTTTCAGTGGAAACATTGATCAATATTAATAACAAAACTACTTCACCTGAATTTATTATTAATGAAAATTTAAATGCAACATAAATATGGATTCTTTGCCTAGCAGCACACTTTTGATACAATTAAACTAAATGATAGGGTGAACCCTTTCTTTGCAGTGGCCAAGAAACAGAATAATGAAGATGCCTCCAGTACCATGGGACACTTTGTGACACCAGGGTTCCTTATTTCAGATATCCCCCAACTTCTTGATTCATATTTCTTTGAATAATATGGCTGTGCATGGACTTTTGCCACCCTTAACTTTTAGACTAGGCAATTTCTACTTCATAGGAAGTTCATTTACATGCAACTCGACTTCTGGTTGATCTACCTGACATCCCAGGTTTTCATAAGAGCTTCTTCCCATCGCAACATTGACTTACCATTGAATGGGTCTGGGAGCCAAAGCATGTGCTCTATCATTCCCTTTTCTTATTCTATTATAGTTTACTCTAATAGGATTCTGTTAGAACACAGGCACTTATGGGGATCCTATTGTATAAAAAAACAACCTACACCATTTATTTTTCACAATACCTATACTTGTCTCATAGAGTAAAACCAATTCGATATTCTTAGACTTGCTTTTGGATATACCCTGTAAAGTATTATTTTTGTGTTATAGGCTATTGATAGCCTCAATTTGATATTGTTTTCTGATTCATTTCAATCAACTGAAGCCTGCCTTTCCACGGTGCCAATTCTATGAATGTTTACTTGAAAGTAAAACCCACTCTATTCACTGGGAATTATCAGTCAAATGTGCCTTCGTCTTTCTGTGACTAGCTATTGGGTATATCTCATTCTTAAATTTCCTCTTTGCCAAAAAGCTACTGTAATATCTACATCAAAATGATGTTGTATACATAAATCAATGCCTATCAACACTTTAATCTTCCTTTGTAAGAGGAATTTGCAATTATATATGCTGTGTAGATTCAGTTACTGTCCTCGTCTTGTGTGAGGTGGAATTTGATGCATTGTTCTGCTTCCATTGTGCACAGAAGATTAATAAACACCTTCCTAAGATAAGCTCTGAGGTTAGAGCTCAACTGAAATATCACATAATGGAATCTCAATAATTTGGTTGACTAAAGCCCTGTTCAGAAACATCAATCCTACGTTGATACAGTTCATGAGTGGAACGTGTGCTTGTGATGACTAGTTCTGCCTTCATTTTGTCCCATCACTGGAATCTGCATGGAGATTGCAAGTGTCTGCAGCAGGGATGTCCAACACATGTGGTTCATGCATAAAGATTCCATGTGAACCTACATAATCATCTTTCCAGGTCGCATGGAAGACTTTTTGCATATTCCTACGCATGAGTAGGCCTTCATGCTGCAGATCCCCCACCCCTAACATGTGGGTATGGATGCTAAGGGTTGGGAATCCAGAGTGAAAAGTCAGCGGTAGTACTAGTTGGTGTGACCCTGTTCTCCCTTGTCTTTGTGCCAACATGCGAATGATACTTCTGAAGGGGGCTGAAAATGTGCATCTGAATTCAGTGTGGGCTCCTCAAGTAGGTCTGTCTAAATGCAGTCCCACATAAATATTGCATGTTATCTGCTTGGCATGTTGGATGGCTCAGAAGGATACATGCACTTGCACTTCACAGCTGTGTCAAAAATCACAAAGATAAAAAGCAGCATTCTTGGACACCACATTCCTAGAATGAAGACATGAGACCCAGTAATGGGCCTCCATGATGTCTATATACTGCCCTCATTCCCACTTGGCTTGGCTGCATGACACCCAATTAGAGTATGTGTCTTTATTTCCCCTAAGATACTAAATTGTTCTTCAAACATGAGGCAGGCAAGAAACACTGTTTTTCTGTGGTTCAAATCCCTGCAGATTAGATCCATGTGTTCTGAATTTCTAAGTAAGCCAAAGTGTCATTTGAAATGCTTGAACCCCATATATTTTCTGGTGCTGTAACTCCAAAATTAATCCCTTGTCCCCTCAGCATCCAGCTTTGCTCTGTGACTCTCTCATTCAGAAGACTAGATATTTGGGAACGATTGGGAGTAATTTCTGCAGTGATGCTAGGTGCTGCCTTTTTTACCAGTTTGGTTTCTGGTCTGTACTTGTTGGGAGCAAGAAAGACAGCCACTCTTAGAGCACATTCTCAAGGCCTGCTGGCTGGACTTCAGAGGAGGAGGGGTGGAGGAGCAGGAATGCAGGCTGAGAGAAGAGGAGCTGCTCATCTCAAGGCCAGACTCGACTTCATCAGTTGAGGAGGGTGGTCGAATTAGAGAATAGTCATATAGAGAGGGGGCATACTTGTTTTCAGAAGCCCTCTTTCTAAGGGATGAGGCCTGGCCATGCTCATAGGGAAAGTCCTTGGGGGTGAATACTAGAATGGGTTCAACAAACTGCTCTGTGCAGGCTCAGGGATCCATTCTGGGTGCTCATGCTTCTGAACAATGCTTCAGTCAATAAAGAACATTGAGCAAGAAATGTTTTGCATCCTGTCTGGGTTTTTGAATGTATGAAGGGAGGAACCCTAGCTCACAACAGTGCTACTTTAATGACAGTTCAGATACGTGAAAGCTCTTCCATTGGAAAAGCATTGCTCCCAAGGCAATGCTTGAGGTGGAATAGCAAAGCTCCTTTCTGCAGCTTATACATGCAAGTCAAAGCATGACAAAGTTATTTTGGCAACTGAGACCAAAAAATGCCACACATGCCTCTTTCTAAACACACATCAATAATCAATTAAGCTATTAACTTCAGGCTGCCTTTCCTGACACTCAGATATTCAGTTTTCCTAACAGTGAGGCCAGGCCTGCAGCATGAAAAGCTCCAAGTTTTGCTTGTTGCTAAGAGATGTTCCTATATTCCTCTCTGTTCTTGGCCTTTCGTGTCTCACTGATAGCTGAGCTCCAGAAGCATCTCCCACTGTTGGTGTGTTTCAATGGCTCAACAAACTGAAGCATATGCCTATTTTTTTCCTTATCACATTTTTCATACTGCCTGTTAGCCTGCTTAACAGTTAGCATGAATTTGTGAGTATGTGTTTAAAACTGCACTCTTTGGCATATGCTACAAATTCAACTCAAGTGTATTGGAGCCTTCTGAAAGAAATGGGTATGCCATTTTGATTGTCAGTGTGGACAAGAAGAAGATAGGGTTATCTTTAAAAGGGTTAAGATAGGGTTTTAACATGGCTAAAAGAATGGATAACTTTAAGAAATAAGAGAATTTTGTATCTTGAAGGGCATGATTTGCAAATGGGTTGGGATACTTATATGTGGTATGAAAAGTGTAAGGTACATGGCTGTTTCTTAAATCATTATATTAGGAAATCATTAATGTCAGTGTGGGAAAAGTTAAAGATACAACTGTATACTAAATTACCAAGACGGTTTTCGCCTATGGAAGCTCTTGTATATCCAAATGCATTGAATTTTGATACGATTGTGAGATATGATGATATTTTGGATAATGATGGAGGATTGAAATTGAATCAAGAAATACAAGAACAAGGAATTAATATTTCTTGGTGGCACAAGGTTCAAATGCAATCGAGATATGTTAAAGACTATAGAATGTGGGGCTTTTATAAGGAGCTAACAGCATTTGACCATGTGATTCTTAAATCAGATGAGAAAATGATTAAAAGATTGTATAACTTCCTACTGGATAGGAGAATGGAAGATGAACAGGTTCAGGAAACTATGATAATGTGGGCACAAAACTTTGGATATAATATTGAGTTAGGAAATGGCAAAAGCTGTGGGAAAGAAATATTAAAGTAAAACTGGCAAACTCATACAAAGAACACCTGTATAAAATGTTTTATAGATGGTATTTGTCACCAAATAGGTTAGCTAAGATGTTTCCAAATATGTCAAATAGATGTTGGAAATGTAAACATAAATCAGGTACTATTTATCATATGTGGTGGACCTGTGATAAAGCAAAAAAGTATTTGATTAAAATACACAAATGGCTTGAGGAAATGTTACAAAAACTTCTAACATTTAAACCTGAAGTTTTCTTATTAGGCATTGTACCTGATGATGTTGGTAAACAAGCAATGTATTTGTCTCTACATGTAACCACTGTGGCGAGGATTGCGTTTGCCCAACATTGGAAGAGTGAAGAGCCACCTTCCGATGAACTGATTCTAAAAAAGATCTTGGACTGTCTCTGAAGGAGAAAGAAGATACAGACTTCAATCAAATGTGGGCCTCTTTATCATTGGCTAGAGAAACGGGACTACACATAGATTTAAATATGTTTATAGTTTAACATAAAAAGAAAAAATGGGGGGGGGGGGCTGACCCAGTAGGTCTGATGTTTTCGATGATTGATGATTTTTTTAGTTTCCTTTTTGTTAGGTTTATTAAGAATAAAACTTATTAAAAAAAAAGAAGATGATAGGGTGGAATGCGGAGAATCAGAATGTTACCTATAGGGAAAGGCTCAGACAAGCTACATTTTCTTGCCCTACCCATTCAATGTTTATGCCGAACTAACCATAAGGAAAGCTGGATTAAGATCAGAGGAAGAAGGCATGGAAATTGGTGGAAGATACATCAATAGTTTAAGTTATGCAGATGATATTACTAGGGGAAGGCAGCAATGAACTGAAAGGACTCCCGGTGAAAGTGAAACAAGAAAGTGCAAAAGCAGGACTGCAGCTACTACTTTTGCAAGTAAAGATTTCATTTCATTTCATTTACCACATTTGCATGCTGCTCCATAGCCCACAGGGCTCTCTGGGTAGCTTACAGTAGAACAACAATAAAAAAGTACGTATTCCATAAAAATGCAATACTACATTACAGCAATATAATCAAGCAATACAATATTTAACTGTGAGTGATACAGAAACAAACAAACCTTAGTACAATATAATACATAATGCAATACATAATATCAATACATAATACAGTATAAAACATAATACAATGAATGATATCAATAATAATAAGATACCGCCACAATCCATCCACAGACAAAGTCCCACCCAGGAGGAGTACCCAGTGTGGCATGGCTCCCTGCTCCTGGCCAGCTCCTTTTGAAGCATCTCCCTTTCCCCTTCTCCTTGATAGCACTGCTACTTCTCCCACAAATGGCAACGCCAACTGAGGCTGAGCTGGAGACTAAAAAAAAGGAGTAATTTCTGCAAATTTTAAGACTGAATTTTTTAAATTGCACACATTGAGCTAAGCAAAAAAGCAAAGCGAAGTGAAGCAAAGCGAGGCAACACACAACACAACACAGAAATCCAACTACTGGCTTGAAATGGCACCAATTGAGTCAGCACACACATGGTGGGAGGGAATGAAATCCAGGGTCAAACTGGAAAAAAATCCTTTAGCTTTTTACTCCCTTCACCAGATAGAATTCTATCATGTTGTTAAATCTACAATGATATCTATGAGAAGGATATTAGCTGTGACATGACTATACTTATTGTTCAAAATGGTTCATCTATTCAGGTTTCCTAAAGGTAATCAAACAGGAAGACGTTTCATTGCAAGCATTATTGGCGAGAGCTACCTAATAGGAATAACATAGAGAGGATTGCTTATAAACACAATGCTGCAGACTAAATTCAATATGGAAAGTTTTCCCATGTGATGTAGCAATGGGATAAAGACCTGGAGCATTTTCTAGAATTTGACAAGCCCTAAGAAGTTACTATGTGGAAGGCGGTGTCTGAAGCACTGGACTGGCCAGACCTGGGCTCCCAGGACTGGGAATCGGTCGTGTCTGGCACAGATCCCACTCCTCCATTGAAGGGACCCAGGAGGAGAGTGCCCAGGAAGCGGCGGTGGAGAGAGACCACGGCTCCCAAGACGTACTGGACTGTGCCGTGGTCCACAATTAGGCTGATAAATCTGTACGTTCTGTTGGCGCTGTCCCTCCAACGCCACAGAGAGATAAAGACACAAAAGGTGGCTGACGTGGCCGGCTCAGTCAAATTTGTCCAAGAGAAGATCTTTTGGTTGAGCCGCGAGGAAAAAGGGAGGATGCCGCCCAGTCGCTGGAGGAAATTGTGGCCGTGGTTGAGTGGGGCTCATGCCCCGATCACGTAATGTCCGTAAATCACTCATACATGTTGCTCAGACACATGGCATGAACCTATCAGGAGAAGTCTATACAAAGTCCTTTTTGTGGATTTGATTTGTAAAGCCTGGGAATCTTGTAAATGTGTGTGTACATTTGGCATTTTGAAACCATATAAATAACGGATGGGGTATTTTCTATTTTTGTAATGTTGCAATTTTTTGGGCCATTTGTACCTTTGTAGTATGTTTTTATTTAAATAAAAAATTTCAACCTAAGAAGTTACTACATCACTGGAAGTCATTCTGCAGTTAGAAAAATCTGAGTTTAGCCTAATCTTAGACACTACAAGGAACATCTAAGGAGAATAGCTATCTGAGAAATCCATACTTGCTACTTCAGAAAACCAATTCAAAATGAGATCACTGACAATGAAATCCAAGCAAAAGATTTTTGCTTACCTGAAGTCTGCAAAATGGTCATACTCTGAACAGACTGCCAACATCAGCTGTACTAAATTGTTGACTTTAATGGTATGTTGTGCTTCAGCCACAGAGACAATGAGAAATGTAATTGCAGCAGTGAAGGTCAGGGAGAATTCCATGGTTGGAATTAATTGCAAAAATGACACCAGAGGAGCCAGGATATAGCATGCCTTTAGAAAAGCTTAAAGAAATGGGAATTGACATGATATCCACAAGAGGACAGGACAACTATATTGAGCCAACATCATGGGGAAGAACAGTGCAGTACAGACATAGGCAGAGGTGTTAAATACCCAAGCTTTTATATATTTTTTAGTTCAATGCATCTGCTGTGCTTTGAACCTAATAGTCAAGGAAAGTCACATCTTACACTGAAAGCGGTGAGTACTACATTATGGAAAGATGAACAGAAGTCATAAAAGCTACCCAGCACCCGGTTGGGAAAATTGATCATGCTGTTCTTGAAGTTAGAGAAGATGGTGCTTTAATAGGGGCAATTCTGGATAAAGGCAGATGAGACTACTGCAAAAATCTGTAGCTTCAAATTTCTGTGCAGTTTGGAGTTCTCCCATGAGGCTCTAATTGAAGGGCCAGCGTCCCTACTTAGTCAAACCTGCATTTTCAAACCAAATTCTAGGCTTGTTCTTCAGATGAATTAGTTGCTTCTGGACCTACAAATATTGGTTCTATGAACTCCCTGGACTTGACATTCAGTAATTTTCCACTATCACTGTCAATAGGAGGTACCTGCATGATTCTAGAGGAATCTCTGTTTTCTTTCTTGTGATTTCCAGCTTTCAGTTCAGTTGTAATTCTGTACATCACTTCTATCTTTGATCTTTCACAAACAGGCTGACAGACCCCAGCTCATGAAAAAATGAAAGACACCCCAACAACATTTTAATTCAGCCTTCCACTAGTTTCTGTTTAAGTGTGAAGGGAACTCTGTTGCCCCCTATGGTAGCCTGAGAAAATGTACCCACACCTGGCAATGTACACTACACGTGATGCAGACTGCACCAAGGCAATTTAGATGGAGTAATGAAAGCTATTGGCTGGTAGCCTCATGCGATGCTCTTCTCCTGTGTTAACCATGTTCTTTCCCAAGCAACTCAGGGGGAATTACTGATAGATTGAATTTGAAGGTGTCTAGTCACTGCAGCTTAACCACATGACATGGCCCTAAAGTTCACTATAAATCAGCAGAATTTCTGTCGCATTGTTTTCCTTGGGAAATTCTATGGGAAAAGTGAAGACTAAGTATTATAACTAAGACTACATCTGTAGTCTTTGATGTAGGTTTACATGCATATAAATGTTACTGTTCTGAGGGCTTCACTACCAGATAAATGTGAGTAGATTTACCAAAATGACTGGATAGTTTTGAAGGAATGAACTCTTTTGGCTTCTCTGACAATAAGTGTGTGTGTGTGTGTGTGTGTGTGTGTGTGTGAGAGAGAGAGAGAGAGAGAGAGAGAGAGAGAGAGAGAGAGAGAGAGAGAGAGAACATGTGCGTGTGTGTGAGGAACAAGCTGTCTTAACAGAACCAGGGATATTAGGATAATTCATCAGATTTCCTTTCTGACATATACTCGTATATTCCAGTCCCATAGATATAAAAAATTGTCCTGAATTCATGTTCTACTTAGCTCTTCTTTCTTTTGGGGCAATTATTGGAAGCTGAATTTACTGCATTATCATGCATATTTCTCAGGACTTTAAGCAAGAGCGTATGAAGCATGAGAATGCACACCTGAATGGTCATCTCATTGAAAGCCACATTGGGTTACATATCCAGACCCAGACCCAGATACAGGCATCATCAAAAGCCGTGGGTATAATCATCATTTGGATGGCTACTCCAGTGCACATTCTGATTAGTCCCCCATTCATGTTTTCAGTTCCTAGAAGCAAGGATGCCCACAACAGTCCTGGGGTTTCCACAAGTATCAGATGCCATAAAAGTGAAAAAGCATAAACTCCAAAGAAATAGGGACAATTTCCATATGACACCCAAAGATTCAACATTAAAGTTTCTCCCACTCACACATATTATGTGCAAGCAGAAAGCACACTTGCTGATAAACAATCCACATTAATGTGGTCAAAGCACAAGTGACAGCGTAATTTACCTTCAGCAATTATACAATGTATTTTACACTGGTTCAGTGTCCAGTCAAGCATTCTGTATTTTTTATCTCATATACATAGTAGGGTCAATTGAAGTCAATGATTTATCAACTTTATGATAATTTATCAGGAAATGGCACTACACTATGTTTACAAAAAAACCTTTTTGAAAACTCTCCAAATACAATTATACTTCAGTGGTTCAGGGAGTTTGCATTTCTAATTTTATGGCAATTGAACTTTACTTGAAGTAAAAGATGATCAATTTTCTTTTCTGTTGCCTTGAGAAAAAACAAGCACTCAGATTTAGGTCACTTTAATGAAATAAGAGATTGTTAATGCTTATTTAGGTTGTTGATGCACCAATTTCTAGATATAGATTTCAAGAACAATAAATATATGCAATATATAATGAAACAGAATGCAATTACTTTTTGTCATAACTTATCCACATTACACACATAATCATCAGTGCTCTCTCTCTCTCTCTCTCTCTCTCTCTCTCTCTCTCTCTCTCTC